>NC_143033.1:24542500-25142500 GCF_057628025.1 Oncorhynchus mykiss | reverse complement strand
TGAGCATAGTTCACTCATGAAAACCAATTCTCTCATTTAGGTGCTAAAATTACATTTAAATATTTCGCAAATAGTTTCATATTTAAACATTTCAATTGCACAACAATTCCATGTGAATCTGATAACTAGAATGTGTAGACTTTCCAAGATACAGTTTATGTCGTCCTATCATCAGCAATAATGTCTCAGACTCAAACTGTTCTGACATCATATTCATTAAGTACCAACACATATTTTCAACTGGTTGGATTACCAAAATATGGTTCAGTTTCCCACCTTTTGATGTTACCAGACTCTCCATGTTAACGAAGGGATTTTCAATAGTCACATCGGTAGAGTAGAGAGAGGAAAAGGGGGAAAGGTATTTATGGGGGTTATAAACCTCCCCTATGAGTCCAACGTCATGACAACACACACAATACACACACACACAATACACACACACAATACGCACACACACAAAACACACACTAAATGCACACACAATGCGCACACACAACACACCAGTAATTCTTCCACCGGCTACAAGTAGGCTACTTTAAATAGTTTCCTGCTTTGGGATGTTGTTTCACTATTTTTCCTGAGAATTTAACATTGACTGAGTTATCCAGGATTCAGACATCATACTGTCACCAGTTTTCTCTGTCTTGCAGTTCTTATGCGGATGTTGTGGGTGGCCTTGATGCGACTCTGCTAGAACTCTGAATGATCGCCATGGCCCATTCCTCAAGTGCACTACTGCTAATCTGCACTACGGACCATACTGCTGTTGGAGCTCCAACAAGCCAAGGATTTACCACTATTGTATATTTTGTTATGTTCATTTGTTTTTTATTTTTTTAATTATTTGGTACCTTTTCAAAGAGACATTGGTCCATATTTTATAACGTTATTCCGGTCTCAACCTCTTCCCTGGGTTAACAGTGTGAACTTCCACCAGATCTAAGAACCTGCATTTTATGGTAAGGCAGAGCTCCCCATGCTGATTCAAACCTGGATGGCATAGGATTGGCTACACTTACTTTCTCTACCGCCTCATATACACAAGGCCAAAATAAACTGCTTTATCAGATCCATTGGCTATTTGAAACAGGGTTAGGGGAAGGAAGGGGAGGTGTTGGATATTCACTGTCTGCGTTCAGCTCTAGCAGACCCCCCAGTAGCACAGCAACACCCTTCCTGCCTGTGTGATTTCAATCTGAGGATGTTTGTTGGATCCCTCTTCAGTGAATCTGAGGCCTGGAAGTGTCCAGTAGTCAGTGCTGTACAGATGGGAACAACAGGCATATGTACAGAGCCCTGTGCCTGTCTGACTAGGGTTCAGCAACATAGACTGTCTGTGGCCAAGGCCTGCTGATAGAAGTGTTTGTGCTAGTTTGTCTGGAGCCTCTGTGGGGGGGGGGGGGGGGGGGGGTTTGTGGCATGCTTTCATCCATCCATCTGAATCTCCCTTATCTCTGGCCCTGACAGAGAGCTAATCTGTCTGTTAGGAACTGGAGGGAGGCTACAAAGGCCTTAGAGCTGCTCAGAAGTGGTCTTTTTGCTTTCGTTGCATAGTAGGTGGTTAAGCTTGAATATACCACCATTATACCAGCCTCATATTTTTATTTTCATTAAATGTGTAAATTAACCAAAGGGTGACAGTTTCAGCTGGCCATTTTGACATGCATCTGTGTGGTGTGTTGGTAAATCAGACAGAGTCAGCTGGGAACAAGCCTCTTGGGCTAAGCTCTGGATCACCCAGTTTTATCCAGAGCTGAGACCCTAAATCTATCGTATCACAGCTCAGAGATGCTTACTGCTTGACTGTGTGTCACGGCAGCCAGGTAAGCCTGCAGAATAATACTACTTCGGTTTTATATAGCACTGGCTTTTCAGAGACCCAATGACACTTAAAGACGCTTAGGCACTAGTAAAAGCTGTTTGCATTTTCCAGGAACAGGTCACCTGTTTTACAGTAACCATCTCAGCTAACAGGCCTACTACTTTGGACCATAACTTTTCCAGAGTGTGAGAGACACTCCCATTCATTAAGCGGTGTAGCTACTCAAGAGGCTTGCTCTGTAAAATATTTTCAAGAATCCAGAGCACCTGACAACACTGGACACAGTGGCTCCCGCTTTGCTCACGTGGAAAAAGTGACACATCCAGTGTAGCAGCTAAAAACCTACTGTATTCTTGACGCCCCAGTGTAACTCCCCAGTTAAAGTCTGGGGTGAGTGTGATATCAGTATATGCCCCTAAAAAGCTCTAAGGGAGGTTTTACCTTTAAGAAAGAAACATTAACAGCCAGGTCAGGGTTTTAATATATACATGTTTTATTGTCACATACACCAGATATTTTGGGGTGGCTGGTAGCCTAGTGGTTAGAGCGTTGGGTTAGTAACCGAAAGGTGTAGTGTTACAAACATTTGCTGGGCAACACTCTGGGAAGACAGATTATCCATTACATTGACCAGATACTCTAGTTGACGCTCTAATAATAAAAATAAATGTCTTCAAAAATGGAAGGCAGTCGGGAGGAGGCAAGAACAAGTGGGACCATTCTATCCAATGAGAGGGCAAGTACACTTGCGAATAACAGGCACTAGCGACCACAGCCACAAAGTCAAAATTGTCTATATTGAAAAAATTTATGAAAACAAAATTGAGCTTTTTTGTTTTAATTTAAGGTTAGGCATAAGGTTAGCAGTGCGGTTAAAGTTAGGGTTAGGTTTAAAATCAGATTTTAAGAAGAGAAATTGTAGGAATAAGCAGGGTTTATGGCTGCTGTGGTAACTAGTGATGACAGGCCAAACTCCGATATTAAGTGTTTTTTCTCAAAGTTGCCGGGATGTCACGTGTCCTACTTATATCAGTACACCCGTAACAACCTACTCATTACGAAACCTCTATTCAATCAAAAAAGCCGCACATAGCAAATAAGCCATACAAAAGACAAATCATAACCAAATTCGACACTGCCTCACTCCATACAGACACTCCTGGATTGGAGAGCCAGGGGCCTAACTTTCACTGAAATTGCACTTTTGTCCCTCAGTTTTATTATTGGAATGTTATACAAAACCAAGGAAATGGTGTGCTGTAGGACCATGTGGACGCCTCTGAGCGGTCGGGTAGGCTGTTTGGAGAGTTTACCTGACTTGATAAAAAATAATAATAAATGTCCCCCCCACTTCCAAAGTTGCACCTCTGTGGTGAGCGAAAAAAAAGTCACGTTTTTGTTTGATTTATTTCAAGTTTATTTAACCAGGTAGGCTAGTTGAGAACAAGTTCTCATTTACCACTGCGACCTGGCCAAGATAAAGCAAAGCAGTGCGACACAAACAACAACACAGAGTTACACATGGAGTAAACAAGTGTATAGTCAATAACACAATAGCAAAAAAAGAAAGTCTATATACAGTGTGTGCAAATGGCGTGAGGAGGTAAGGCAATAAATAGGCCATAGTAGTGAAGTAATTACAATTTAGCAAATTAACACTGAGGTGATAGATGAGCAGATGGATGTGCAAGTAGAAATACTGGTGTGCAAAAGAGCAGAAAAGTAAATAAAAACTATATGGGGATGAGGTGGGTAGATTTGGTGGACAATTTACAGATGGGGTATGTACAGCTGCAGTGATCGGTTAGCTGCTTGGATAGCTGACGTTTAAAGTTAGTGAGGGAAATATAAGTCTCCAACATCAGTGATTTTTGCAATTCGTTCCAGTCATTGGCAGCAGAGAACTGGAAGGAAAGCCGGCCAAAGGAGGAATTGGCTTTGGAGATGACCAGGATACCTGCTGGAGCGCATGCTACCGGTGGGTGTTGTTATCATGACCAGTGAGTTGAGATAAGGCGGCACTTTACCTAGCATAGACTTACAGATGACCTGGAGCCAGTGGGTCTGGCTACGAATATGTAGTGAGGGCCAGACGAGTAGAGCATACAGGTCGCAGTGGTAGGTGGTATAAGGGGAGTAACAAAACGGATGGCACTGTGATGGATTGCATCCAGTTTGCTGAGTAGAGTATTGGAAGCTATTTTGTAAATGACATCGCCAAAGTCGAGGATCGGTAGGATAGTCAGTTTTAGCCAGACACCTAGGTATTTGTAGTTGTCCACATATTCTAAGTCAGAACCGTCCAGAGTAGTGACGCTAGTCGGCTGGGCGGGTGTGGGCAGTGAACGGTTGAAAAACCTGCATTTGGTTTTACTAGCGTTTAAGAGCAGTTGGAGGACACGGAAGGAGTGTTGTATGGCATTGAAGCTCGTTTAGAGGTTAGTTAATACAGTGTCCAAAGAAGGGCCAGATGTAAACAGAATGGTATCGTCTGCGTAGAGGTGGATCAGGAAATCACCAGCAGCAATGATATATACAGAGAATATAAGCTGATAAGGATATGGTGATTGACAGAGTCGAAAGCCTTGGCCAGGTCGATGAAGACAGCTGCACAGTACTGTATTTTATCGATGGCGGTTATGATATCGTTTAGGACCTTGAGCGGGGCTGAGGTGCACCCATGACTAGCTCGAAAACCTGATTGCACAGCGGAGAAGGTACGGTGGGATTCGAAATGGTCAGTGATCTGTTTATTAACTTGGCTTTCATAGACTTTAGATATACCTATATCCATCCTGCCCTGCCTATAACAGTTTGGGTCTAGAGTGTCTCCCCCTTTGAAGAGGGGGATGGCCGCGGCAACTTTCCAATCTTTAGGGATCTCGGACGATACGAAAGAGAGGTTGAACAGACTGGTAATAGAGGTTGCAACAATGGCGGCAGATAATTTTAGAAAGAGGGTCCAGATTGTCTAACCCAGCTGATTTTTAAGGGTCCAGATTTTGCAGCTCTTTCAGAACATCTGCTATCTGGATTTGTGTGAAGGCAAAGCTGGGGAGGCTTAGGCAACTAGCTGCGGGGGGTGCGGAGCTGTTGGCCGGGGTTTGGGTAGCCAGGAGGAAAGCATGGCCTGCCATAGAGAAATGGTTATTGAAATTCTCTATTATTGTGGATTTATCGGTGGTGACAGTGTTACCTAGCCTCAGTGCAGTGGGCAGCTGGGAGGAGGTGCTCCTATTCTCCTTGGACTTTACAGTATCCCAAAACCTTTTGGAGTTAGAGCTACAGGATGCACATTTCTGTTGGAAAAAGTTAGCCTTTGCTTTCCTGACTGACTGCATGTATTGGTTCCTGACTTCCCTGAAAGGTTGCATATCGCAGGGGTTATTTGATGTTAGTGCAGTCTGCCACAGGATGTTTTTGTGCTGGTCAAGGGCAGTCAGGTCTGGAGTGAACCAAGGTCTATATCTGTACTTAGTTCTTTTTTGAAAGGGGCATGCTTTTTTAAGATGGTGAGGAAAAATACTTTCAAAGAACGACCGGGAATGAATGACAGGATGAGGTCAATATCCTTCCAGGATACCCGGGCCTGGTCGACTAGAAATGCCTCCTCGCAGAGGTGTTTTAGGGAGTGTTTGACAGGGATGAGGGGTTGTCGTTGGACCGCGGACCCATAATGGATGCAGGCAATGAGGCAGTGATCGCTGAGATCCTGATTGAAAACAGCAGAGGTGTATTTGGAGGGCAAGTTGGTCAGGATAATATCTATGAGGGTGCCCATGTTTACAGATTTAGGGTTGTACCTGGTGGGTTCCTTGATATTTGTGTGAGATTGAGGGCATCTAGCTTAGATTGTAGGACTGCAGGGGTGTTAAGCATATCCCAGTTTAGGTCACCTAACAGAACGAACTCTGATGATAGTTGGGGTGCAATCAATTCACATATGATGTCCAGGGCACAGCTGGGAGCTTACCAGGCTGCAACATTGAGAGACTTATTTCTGGAGAGATTAAATTTTACATTTAGAAGCTCAAACTGTTTGGGCATAGACCTGGAAAGTATGACAGAACTTTGCAGGCTATCTCTGGAGTAGATTGCAACTCCTCCCCCTTTGGCAGTTCTATCTTAATGGAACATTTTGTAGTTGGGGATGGAAATATCCACATTTTTGGTGGCCTTCCTAAGCCAGGATTCAGACACGGCAAATACATCAGGGTTGGCGGAGTGTGCTAAAGCAGTGAGTAAAACAAACTTAGGGAGGAGGCTTCTAATGTTAACATGCATGAAACCAAGGGCTTTTACGGTTACAGAAGTCAACAAATGAGAGCGCCTGGGGACACGCAGGACCTAGGTTAACCTCCTCATCCACGGATGAACAGAGGAGGAGTAGGATGAGAGTACGGCTAAAGGCTATCAGATCTGGTCATCTAGTGCGTTGGGGACAGAGAATAAAAGGAGAAGATTTCTGGTTGTGGTAGAATAGATTCAGGGCGTAATGTACAGACAGGGGTATGGTGGGGTGTGGGTATTGTGGAGATAAGCCCAGGCACTGAGTGATGATGAGAGGGGAAGCCTGTTTTTGGGCCCAGTTATCGCTCACGCTTCTCCTCTTCCTCTCTGGTGAAGATGACGTACGGCGTAATGAAATACATCACAACATGTATGGGTGGGGGGGGTGGGGGGGGAACAAGCTCCGAAGGGGAAAATAGTTTTTAAAGGTTATCCAACTCCGAATTCCATGTCGGAAACTTAGGCATTTTCTAGAACTCTGATTTTCCAACATGAAGATAACTGACATCATGATTTTACATTGTTTTTTCCCCCAGAATTCCCAGTTGTTTTGAATGTGGCATGAATTCCATCACTATCAAGGAAACACCACGCAGACAGAATGTTCGCTACGTGCGTCGTTGGAATGTGTCAATACTGATAGAATTGAAAGAAGGTCAGCACTGCTCTCCATAAAATTAGCCTACAAAATAGTCTACCATTAGCAAAATAGAACCCATTTGACTTAACATGAAATTGATTTTATTTAAATATATAGGCCCACAGCATGTAGCCTATACTATACTACTCAGCAAATTGGATGCAGTCTATCACAGTGCCATCCATTATTTCACCAAAGCCACATATAGTACCCACCACTGCGACCAGTATGCTCTCGTTGGCTGGCCCTCGCTTCATATTCGTCGCCAAACCCACTGGCTCCAGGTCATCTATAAGTCTTTGCTAGGTAAAGCCCTGCCTTATCTCAGCTCACGGGTCACCATTGCAGCACCCACCCGTAGCACGCACTCCAGGTATATTTCACTGGTCACCCCCAAAGCCAATTCCTTCTTTGGCCGCCTTTCCTTCCAGTTCTCTGCTGCCAATGACTGGAACAAATTGTAAAAATCACTGAAGCTGGAGACTCAAATCTCCCTCATCCATCTACCTTGAGGATCTGTTTGGACAATTTGCACATTCGGATCAAAATTACTGTTAATTAATATCATCACTCCTTTTGAGTGTCTTTGCCCATGGGAGAAGTATATTTCACCCCCGATTCCTTTTTCCACACAACTACATCGAAAAATTGTGGAATGTAAACAATAGATATTATATTCCTTCTCTTTGAGCCAGGTAAATATTGTTCTTCTTTTCTTATTATCTGCTAAGCCATAACTGGCTATACTTATTTCAGCATTTACCATAATGATATACACATTTCAAGTCTATTTACCATAATATATGTTTGTAAATTTACCATTAAAAAGTACCATAGTGATTGAGTGTCCATATAGCTGTACCATGATATTTGCATTGATAACTAAGTAACCCTTTAGCAGCCGCTAAAGCCCCTCGCAATCCCAAATAAAGACGGTTTTGGTAAAAGGCTTGGAAATGTAAAGATGCTCTTACGAAGGTTCTAACTATGACCTTAGCCTTGAGATGCTTTTGGGAAACTGGGCCCAGGTAGATCACAGTATATAAAATCCAGTCTGCCCCTGGAAGAACATAAACCACTTACTTAAAGGGAAACTTCACTGCTTTCTGGGGTGTTTTTCCAGTCTCCTACATAATTATCAGTGATGAAAGGTGTTTTAGACATTATTTTTTTTTCTGCGCCGGGAGAGTTCAACCAATGACGTCATGGGTTGATTGAGCCTGCTGTCTGATCTAAACATGAATTGAGTAATGTTTTATAGCAATTATTGTGGCATTTGTGTTTCGCAGATTGCAAGATCACGCTAGCAGTGAATATATATGGTTGTCCTTGTTCAATAGAGCCATTGGACTTGTCTCAACGATGTTCATGTCAGCTACGACAATGCAGAATATGTAGGTTGACTCTGTCTTTGGAAAGACTACAGTCTGACGGGAGCCCTACTTCCTTGTTCCCACCCTCGATGGCAGGGTGGGCCGGTACTAGTTTCTACAGGTTCGCGGGTAGCTACTGTATGTTACTGTGCACTATCTGAGATGGCTAGTGAAATCATTTCAAATGGCTGCTTCTGATTATTCCTCTTCCAAGAAGAGCTGGACTACAAACATGTTTTGATGTTCTTTTACATACAAACACATTACAAACAAGTAAGTTGTTTTGCATTTGGTAGCTAACTAGCAATATAGCTAAGCTCTCTTTTCACACAAGGGAGTGTTCAGTGCAGTATAATTTTGTGATCGATTCGGTCATAACAGGGCTTGCTAGTACCGCTACAAGTTAAGCTAGATAGCTTTGTTGCTATACCCTAAATGTACTGTAGCCGAATGTTATAGCTAGCTAACGTTAGCTAGCCTCAGGGCATCTCATTAGGACTAGAAGCAAAACTGGAGAAATGTGTTGATGATGATAACAAAGAGTAAAGGAATTACTTTGGCTTTGTGACTAATCTTTGAGTAACTATACCTGTGTGTTGTAGCTAGCTAACGTGTGTCTGTGAGATGTGTAAAATCCTGAATCGTGCTGCTACAGTAAGAATACAGACTGTACACAATGATTGCCCATGAATGTCTAAAAGCATTTTTTTCATACTCTTACAGACAATACCGCATGGTGGACAACAGATTGTTTTGAGAGGTTGTTGTACATGTCGAGAAGCTAGGTACAGGACACTGAATCCCCTTGCCAGCGTGTGCTGTGGGGACCACTTGAGCAACTCAAGAGGAAATGTGAAAGGTCTATAACAACGATCTCCCCATGTATCAAAGTGACTCCAAACACCTCATTGCATCCCCCAAACACACCATATGCAAGTATTCCCTTTGTAGAACTTTAGTATTTTCAGGCATTAAAAGTATATTTTTCTGCTACTATATATATTCCTCTTCCGAGTCAGATGGTGTTGAGTTTGAGCTTATTCCCGTCTGAAAGCTTTCATCCAATGGGTCTACAGGATCTGTACTACTAAAGCTGGTGTCATGTTCATGATCAGAAGCAGCAGGATTAGTCTGTAGGTCATACACTATTAAGTGATTAGCAAACATTTACTAATGTGTCCCCATTAATACACACTCAAACACGGTTCTATATCCACCATGATGACGAACCTTCATACACACGCAATACCCACCCAAAACAGACACCAGTCAGTTACCCACACAAACCCATCCTTACTAATAACTCTGCTATTCTCCAATTTAGACTTCATGCCTTGCATAAACAATCAACTAAGCCTTCATAATACAGAGAACTACAGTATAAGTTCTAGCCTACTTATAAACACACCAACTATGACAAGACATCACATTGCAAGATAGCAGCTGGCTAATGGCATTGATTTGCTTTGGAATGTCTAGCCAGCGTATTTTGAAAGCTAGCTAGATTTTGGATTAGATAAAAACAGAAATGTAGTTCGCTAGATATTTAGCTAGCTAAGTTAATTGTGTTACCTCTGCCCTACTTCTCAGTAAGGTAACTGATGAAAGTGTTACCCCAGCAGCTTGTACTTGCTTGTAGTTTGTACATCCAGGTACTGAGCACCACACCATAACTAAACTTTACAGTTGTTGTCGACACAAAAATAAAAAATAAGTAGTTATTCGCACGCCGATGTTCTATGAACAAGTGGTAGGTCCATTGAGTAACGTTAGCTACCTGTTGACATCCATTCTCAAATGGATCGACTTCGACAGCGGTGGTACCACGTTCTGAAATTGCTATGAATTCTGAACATTGTGGTTCGCTTACAACCAGGAAATGTAGATGTCCCTTTTCCAGTGAGACGCAGAAATGCATGTATTTGCGTGTAGCGAGGAAATTCAAGATTTTTATGACACACATATGTTAATAACATATTAATGGTCATGTACAGTGAAAGAGAGCAGCGGTGAAATTTCCCTTTAAGCTCTTCATTGTTTCTCTGTATTGCACACTTACCTCTTCAAACCTGTCCAGCGGTAACTCTGCCTCTTTATCTAATTAAAGGTTCTTTACGACTTTAGTTTTAGTTTTATTTGTAGAGGAGATCTTGGACTTAACATAATGGGTTTTACCCAGCTAAAGAGAGCTTAGCTACAAACAAGGATGACCAGAGCACTTTGTTGTCTCTCTTCATACAAATAATCTTATATTGCTGCCCTGATCAAATCAAATCAAATGTATTTATATAGCCCTTCATACATCAGCTGATATCTCAAAGTGCTGTACAGAAACCCAGCCTAAAACCCCAAACAGCAAGCAATGCAGGTGTAGAAGCACGGTGGCTAGGAAAAACTCCCTAGAAAGGCCAAAACCTAGGAAGAAACCTAGAGAGGAACCAGGCTATGAGGGGTGACCAGTCCTCTTCTGGCTGTGCCGGGTGGAGATTATAACAGAACATAGCCAAGATGTTCAAATGTTCATAAATGACCAGCCTGGTCAAATAATAATAATCACAGGCAGAACAGTTGAAACTGGAGCAGCAGCACGGCCAGGTGGACTGGGGACAGCAAGGAGTCATCAGGCCAGGTCGGCCTTGAGGCATGGTCCTAGGGTTCAGGTCCTCTGAGAGAGAGAAAGAAAGAAAGAGAGAATTAGAGAGAGCATACTTACATTCACACAGGACACCGGATAAGACAGGAGAAGTACTCCAGACATAAAAAACTGACCCTAGCCTCCCGACACATAAACTACTGCAGCATAAATACTGGAGGCTGAGACAGAAGGGGTCAGGAGACACTGTGGCCCCATCCGATGATACCCCCGGAAAGGGCCAAACAGGAAGGATATAAACCCACCCACTTTGCCAAAGCACAGACCTCACACCACGAGAGGGATTTCTTCAACCACCAACTTACCATCCTGAGACAAGGCCGAGTATAGCCCACAAAGATCACCACCACGGCACAACCCAAGGGGGGGGTGCCAACCCAGACAGGGAGATCACATCAGTGACTCAACCCAGTCAAGTGATGCACCCCTCCTAGGGACGGCATGAAAGAGCATCAGTAAGCCAGTGGCTTAGCCCCTGTAATAGGGTTAGAGGCAGAGAATCCCAGTTGAAAGAGGGGAACCGGCCAGGCAGAGACAGCAAGGGTGGTTCATTGCTCCAGAGCCTTTCCATTCACCTTCACACTCCTGGGCCAGACTACACTCAATCATATGACCCACTGAAGAGAAGAGTCTTCAGTAAACACTTACAGTAAAGGTTGAGACCAAGTTTGCGTCTCTCACATGGGTAGGCAGACCATTCCATAAAAATGGAGCTCTATAGGAGAAAGCCCTGCCTCCAGCTGTTTGCTTAGAAATTATAGGGACAATTAGGAGGCCTGCGTCTTGTGACCATAGCGTACGTGTAGGTATGTACGGCAGGACCAAATCAGAGAGATTGGTAGGAGCAAGCCCATGTAATGCTTTGTAGGTTAGCAGTAAAACCTTAAAATCAGCCCTTGCCTTGACAGGAAGCCAGTGTAGGGAGGCTAGCACTGGAGTAATATGTTAATTTTTGGGCGTTCTAGTCAGGATTCTAGCAGCCGTATTTAGCACTAACTGAAGTTTATTTAGTGCTTTATCCGGGTAGCCGGAGAGTAGAGCATTGCAGTAGTCTAACCTTGAAGTGACAAAAGCATGGATGAATTTTTCTGCATCAGTTTTGGACAGAAAGTTTCTGATTTTTGCAATGTTACGTAGATGGAAAAAAGTTGTCCTTGAAACAGTCTTGATATGTTCGTCAAAAGAGAGATCAGGGTCCAAAGTAAGCCGAGGTCCTTCACTGTTTTATTTGAGACGACTGTACAACCATTAAGGTTAATTGTCAGATTCAACAGAAGATCTCTTTGTTTCTTGGGATCTAGAACAAGCATCTCTGTTTTGTCCGAGTTTAAAAGTAGAAAGTTTGCAGCCATCCACTTCCTTACGTCTGAAACAAAGGCTTCTAGCGAGGGCAATTTTGGGACTTCACCATGTTTCATTGAAATGTACAGCTGTGCATAGCAGTGAAAGTTAACATTATGTTTTCGAATTACATCCCCAATAGGTAAAATATATAGTGAAAACGGAACCTTGAGGAACACCGAAATTTACAGTTGATTTGTCAGAGGACAAACCATTCACAGAGACAAACTGATATCTTTCCGACTGATAAGATCTAAACCAGGCCAGAACTTGTCTGTGTAGACCAATTTGGGTTTACAATCCCTCCAAAAGAATGTGGTGATCGATGGTATCAAAAGCAGCATTAAGGTCTAGGAGCACAAAGACAGATGCAAAGTCTCGGGTCTGATGCCATTAAAAGGTAATTTACCACCTTCACAAGTGCAGTCTCAGTGCTATGATGGGGTCTAAAACCAGACTGAAGCATTTCGTATACATTGTTTGTCTTCAGGAAGGCAGTGAGTTGCTGCACAACAGCCTTTTCTAACATTTTCGAGAGGAATGGAAGATTCGATATAGGCCGATAGTTTTTTGTACTTTCTGGGTCAAGGTTTGGCTTTTTCAAGAGAGGCTTTATTACTGCCACTTTTAGTGAGTTTGGTACATATCCGGTGGATAGAGAGCCGTTTATTATGTTCAACATAGGAGAGCCAAGCACAGGAAGCAGCTCTTTCAGTAGTTTGGTTGGAATAGGGTCCAGTATGCAGCTTGAAGGTTTAGAGGCCATGATTATTTTCATCATTGTATCAACAGATATAGTACTAAAACACTTGAGTGTCTCTCTTGATCCTAGGTCCTGGAAGAGTTGTGCAGACTCAGGACAAATGAGCTTTGAAGGAATACACAGATTTAAAGAGGAGTCCGTAATTTGCTTTCTAATAATCATTATCTTTTCCTCAAAGAAGTTCATGAATGTATTACTGCTGAAGTGAAAGCCATCCTCTCTTGGGGAATGCTGCTTTTTAGTTAGCTTTGCGACAGCATCAAAAATACATTTCGGATTGTTCTTATTTTCCTCAATTAAGTTTGAAAAATAGGATGATCGAGCAGCAGTAAGGGCTCTTTGATACTGCACGGTACTGTCTTTACAAGCTAGTCTGAAGACTTCCGTTTGGTGTGGCGCCATTTCCGTTCCAATTTTCTGGAAGCTTGCTTCAGAGCTTGGGTACTACCAGAGAGCTAGTTTCTTATGAGAAATGTTTTTAGTTTTTCGGGGTGCAACTGCATCTAGGGTATTGCGCAAGGTTAAATTGAGTTCCTCAGTTAGGTGGTTAACGGATTTGTGTCCTCTGACGTCCTTGGGTAGACTGGAAGGGTCTGGAAGGGCATCAAGGAATCTTTGTGTTGTCTGTGAATTTATAGCACGACTTTTGATGCTCCTTGGTTGGGGTCTGAGCAGATTATTTGTTGCAATTGCAAACGTAATAAAATGGTGGTCCGATAGTCCAGGATTATGAGGAAAAACATTAAGATCCACAACATTTATTCCATGGGACAAAACTAGGTCCAGAGTATGACTGTGACAGTGAGGATGTCCAGAGACATGTTGGACAAAACCCACTGAGTCGATGATGGCAACGAAAGCCTTTTGGAGTTGGTCTGTGGACTTTTCCATGTGAATATTAAAGTCACCAAAGATTAGAATATTATCTGCTATGACTACAAGGACCGATAAGAATTCAGGGAACTCAATGAGGAACGCTGTATATGGCCCAGGAGGCCTGTAAACAGTAGCTATAAAAAGTGATTGAGTAGGCTGAATATATTTCATGACTAGAAGCTCAAAAGATGAAAACGTCATTTTTTTGGTTGTAAATTGAAATTTGCTATCGTAAATGTTAGCAACACCTCCACATTTGCGGGATGCACGGGGGATATGGTCACTAGTGTAACCAGGAGGTGAGGCCTCATTTAACACAGTAAATTCATCAGGCTTAAGCCATGTTTCAGTCAGGCCAATCACATCAAGATGATGATCAGTGATTAGTTCATTGACTATAATTGCCTTTGAAGTAAGGGATCTAACATTAAGTAGCCCTATTTTGAGATTTGAGGTATCACCATCTCTTTCAATAATGACAGGAATGGAGGAGGTCTTTATCCTAGTGAGATTGCTAAGGCGAACACCGCCATGTTTAGTTTTGCCCAACCCAGGTCGAGGCACAGACACGGTCTAAATGGGGATAGCTGAGCTGACTACTCTGACTGTGCTAGTGGCAGACTCCACTAAGCTGGCTGGCTGTTAGCCAGCCTGGCCTGCACCCTATTTCATTGTGGAGCTAGAGGAGTTAGAGCCCTGTCTATGTTGGTAGATAAGATGAGAGCACCCCTCCAGCTAGGATGGAGTCCGTCACTCCTCAGCAGGTCAGGCTTGGTCCTGTTTGTGGGTGAATCCCAGAAAGAGAGCCAATTATCTACAAATTCTATATTTTGGGAGGGGCAGAAAACAGTTTTCAACCAGCGATTGAGTTGTGAGACTCTGCTGTAGAGCTCATCACTCCCCCTAACTGGGAGGGGGCCAGAGACAATTACCTGATGCCGACACATCTTTCTAGCTGATTTACACGCTGAAGCTATGTTGCACTTGGTGACCTCTGACTGTTTCATCCTAACATCGTTGGTGCCGACGTGGATAACAATATCTCTATACTCTCTACACTCGCCAGTTTTAGCTTTAGCCAGCACCATCTTCAGATTAGCCTTAACGTCAGTAGCCCTGCCCCCTGGTAAACAGTGTTTGATCGCTGGATGATTCGTTTTAAGTCTAATACTGCGGGTAATGAAGTCGCCAATGACTAGGGTTTTCAGTTTGTCAGAGCTAATGGTGGGAAGCTTTGGCGTCTCAGACCTCGTAACGGGAGGAGTAGAGACGAGAAGGCTCGGCCGCAGACTCCAACTCACTGCTTAATGGGGAAAACCGGTTGAAAGTTTCTGTCGGCTGAATGAGCGACACCGGTTGAGCATTCCTACAGCAATTCCTTCCAGAAACCATAAGAAAGTTGTCCGGCTGCGGGGACAGTGCGAGGGGATTTATACTTACGTTACTATCTGTACTTACTGGTGGCACAGACGCTGTTTCATCCTATCCTACACTGAAATTACCCTTGCCTAACGATTGCGTCTGAAGCTGGGCTTGCAGCACAGCTATCCCCGCCGTAAGGCGATCGTTCTCCTGTGTATTGTGAGTACAGCGACTGCAATTAGAAGGCATCATGTTAATGTTACTAATGAGCTTCGTCTGGTGGAGGTCCTGACGAACCACATCCAGATAAAGTGTCCGGAGTGAAAAAGTTGAATAAAAAAAAAGTTTAGTGAGGGAAAAAACAAAAATATAAACGGTAATTAAAAAGTAAAAACCGTTAAGTTGTCAGGTAGCAAAGTAAGGTTGGCAACAAAAAGCACAGCAACATGTAAACAAGTGTGCAAGTTGTGACCGGAATGGCCAATCAACCTCAACACCCAATCTACTGATCCCTTGTAGCAGTCTGTCATTCATCAAGACAATGCATCCAATCCCTGCTATTCTGTATTCATCAAAGTAAACACTTGTGGCTCTATTTTCGGCTGGTGCACATTAGTTTGCAATTTTCCAACTGGAGCATAAGCCTTTTCCACCCCTTACGCAAGGTGCGGCTATTTACCAGGGCCTGGTTTCCCGATATCGATGGAAGTTAAACTTAGTAGTGTTTTTTTCTACAATAGCCGAAGATGTAACATGCTCTCGGGTCAGCTTTCTCCATTAAAATCTTACCTTAACATTAGAATTATTCCACAATAATGACGACGAATCAGCTCCTAGACAGATATTATCACCACTGATTAATATTTGAACCTGCTGGTCATCTATGAACATTAGAACATCTTGAAGAACAATCTGGTCTTAAATGGCCATGTACTCTTATAATCTTCACCTGGCACAGTCAGTAGAGGACTGGCCACCCCTCAGAACCTAGTTCCTCTCCAGGTTTCTTCCTAGGTTCCTGCCTTTTTAGGGAGTTTTCCCTAGACACCGTGCTTCTACATCTGCATTGCTGCAGGGCTTTAGGCTGGGTTACTGTATAGCACGTTGAAACATCTTCATGTAAAAATGGCTTCATAAATACATTTGATTGATTGATATGGCAGCAAATATGGAGGCAGTTTATTCTAATGCTTACCCTACAATAATGCACTAAATCAACATTTGGCACATCATTGCACACCTGTTAGGCTACACATCATGAAATGCATGTACATTGAGACAAAATACAGACAGTAGCCTACAAGTAGCGAAATATAACTAAATTGATTGATCATTAAATGTATTTCAATATGATTGAAATATGCCTACTGTATTTATATTTTAATGCAGTCATCTCAATTTTAATTTGAAGCATCTTTTTATACATCGCTGGTTTGTAACATTTGCAAAGACATTGGCAACTTTACATTTTTAGTCAACTTTGTTCTGAAGTTATCGGTGGTCACAGAGTGGTGTATAAACCACGTGGTTCTAAATTTAGTGGAGATCTTCTGTGTATAAAGGGAGGGCAAAAAGTATCGAACTACGCACTTATCTGTTCTACGAGTGGTCTGAGGTAGGCGATAGATTACGTGCAACATTAATAACAATGTTTTTAAATGTAACGACGCTCCTACAAAGGTTCTAGCGATGAACTTAGCTTAAGATGCTTTTTGGAAACCAGGCCTTGTCTAGCCTCTTAAGGATTGGACCCTTTAAAAATTGTTTTTGCCTAAAATGAATCAAGGATATGCATATTCTTGATACCATTTGAAAGGAAGTTTGTGGAAATGTGAAATTAATGTTGGAGAATATAACAGATTATACAAACAAAAAAATATGCGTTTTATATAAAAATTAATTAAAGCAAGAGAAAGGCCATAATATAATATAGGAGTCTAGGCCAATTTAGATTTCTGCCACTAGATGGCAGCAGTATATGTACAATGTTTCATATAAAAATGTAATGGTAATACAAAATGTAATTAAGTTTACACACTCCCAGGAATGTCATATATGATGGATCATTAGCTTATACACTAACTTTCGCACATCTAGATGGCCGGGCAGGGTGGGTGTGGAGCCAGAGACAGGGGGTTCAAGCTTTAGAACCCAGTTCATACATTTGAATATAAAAATGGATTTTATCAAACAAAACTATGCTACATTTTATCTCTGGGACCCTCAGAGCAAGATTACTGAATATATGTACATTATTTACCTTCAGAGGTGAATATATCAAACCAGTTGCCTTGATAATTTTTGTTGTTGTTGTGCACTCTCCTCAAACAATAGCATGGTATTTTTTTACTGTAATAGCTACTGTAAATTGGACAGCGCCGTTAGATGAACAAGAATTTAAGATTTTTGCCCATATAAGACATGTCCTAAAACAAAGTTTCCTGTTACTTACAACGTCATTCTAGTCACATTAGCGCACATTATCGCACGTTAGCATCAACTGTCCCGTTATAGGGACACTGATTCCGTAGAGGCAAGCCTCAGTTCGCTAGCTCTGAGGAGGGAAGGATGGCAATAGTTGAGGTTTGTCCATAAAAACAAGCGCAAAAGTCGCAATTTCATGCAGCACTAAAGGGAAGTTTTAAGACCTACTAAAATAGGTCTTAACGGTAATGCAGTTGCTAATGGCATGGATTTTGAGAACAGAAGAGCAGTCTATCAAGCAATGATGCACAGTGCCCATGCAATGAGAGATGCACACAGTGCCCATGCAATGCCTTCTGTGCTGGTGATGAATCTCATATTTAAAAACATAAAATATGAATAGTTTCTCCCTGTTTAGTGGAATTTGATTAAAAACCAAGCATAGCCTGACCTTTAGCAGCTTTGCATAGGTGCGTATTTTTATCCTGGCCATGTTTTAGCCAAGTAGCCTATGAATAAAGGGTTTTTAAATGTTCTACTGAACGTGCCTTAAAATATTTAGTTTTTTGCCCTATTTTTTTCTCCATAATAGACATACAGTACCTACCAATGAAAAGTGTGGACACATCTACCCATTCAAGGGTTTTTCTTTATTTTTACTATTTTTTACATTGTAGAACATTAAAACTATGAAATAACACATATGGAATCATGTAGTAACCAAAAAAGTGTTAAACAAATCAAAATATATTTTACATTTTAGTCTTCAAAGTTGCCACCCTGCCTTAATGACAACCTTGCATACTCTTGGCATTCTCTCAACCAGCTTCACCTGGAATGCTTTTCCAACAGTCTTGAAGGAGTTCCCACAAATACTGAGTACTTGTTGGCTACATTTCCTTCCCTCTGCTGTCACGACTTCTGCCGAAGTCGAAGCCTCTCCTTTTTCAGGCTGTGCTCGGCGGTCAATGTCACTGGTCTTCTAGCCATCATTGATCCATTTTTCATTTTTCATTGGTTTTGTCTTGTCTTCATAAACACCTGGTTTCAATCCCATTCATTACCTGTTGTGTATTTCCCCTCATGTCTTTGTCAGAGATTGTTTGTTATTCAGTGTTGTGTTGTTTTGTATTGGTGCGCGACGGGTCCTCGTACCCGCTTTGTTTTATTGTTACATTTAGTGTTGGAGTTACGTTTCATTTATTGTTATTAAATAACTCCATTACATTCAGTTGGATTCTCCTGAGCCTGAGTTCCCTGCCACCTATACACACGACTCTGACAGAATCTCTACCAAAAAATGAAGTCAGCAGGAGAAGGTAACCCGGCCATGGAGGTGGAGGAGCGCGTCATGGAACATACGGAGATGATTGACAATCTGAGCGCCGCCATGGATCGCGTTGTCCAGAATATGGACCGCTGGGAGAGACAGGGAGCTTTTCCAGCGCCTCCACCAGCACAACCGGGGTCTCCCCTGAGCACCCTTTCCCCGCCTGAACCCAGCAGGATCCATTTATCCCTGCCTAAGGGGTACGACGTAGATACAGCCGGCTGCCAGGGTTTTCTCCTCAAACTAAGCTTGTATCTGGCCACGGTCCACCCAGCTCCATCGGACCGTGAGAAGAGTTATGCCCTCGTCTCGTGCCTCACCGGGAAAGCCCTGGAGTGGGCCAGCGCGATGTGTGAAGAAGAGGATGCTGTTGGACCATTTTGAGGAGTTCACCCGCCATTTCAGGACAGTATTCGACCACCCACCCGAAGGCAGAGCGGCGGGTGAGCGCCTCTACCATCTGAGGCAGGAGACGAGGAGTGCACAGGAGTTTGCTCTGGAGTTTAGGACCCTGGCGCTGGATGGAGCGACAGGGCCCTGATCGACCATTACCACTGTTGTCTACGCGAGGACGTCCGTCGGGAGCTGGCCTGCAGAGACATCACCCTCACCTTTGACCAGCTGGTGGACTTGTCCATCGGCTGGACAACATGCTGGCTACTCGTGGATCTCTAGATCGGGTTCTGGTTGTTCTATCCTCCCGCACTCTCTCTCCTGTACCCATGGAGTTGGGAGTGAAGGTGCACAGGGAGACCGGAGGGGGTTCCCACTCGAGCACCATATGTGGTCGCAGAGGTCACACTGCTGGTCGGTGCCGGGTTGGTTCCTCTGGGAATCAAGGCAGCAGGCAGGGCACTCTGGCGTCACCCCAAGTGAGTAGGCACCATTCTCATCCAGAGCCCTCTGTTGCACATATGTTTGTCTCTGTCACTTTTCCTGATTTTTCCCCGCGTTCCCAGCATAATGCGCTAGTAGATTCAGGCACTACTGGGAATTTCATTAATAAAAGTTTAGCTCATAGTTTAGGGATCCCCATTGTTCCGGTGGATATGCCTTTCCTCGTTCATGCCTTAGATAGTCGACCATTACGGTCAAGGTTTATCAGGGAGGCCACCGCTCCTTTGCGTATGGTAACACAGGGGGGTCACAAGGAAAATATTAGTATTTTCCTTATTGATTCTCCTGCGTATTCTGTGGTGCTAGGCCTACCCTGGTTAGCTTGTCATAACCCCACTCTTTCTTGGCCACAGAGGGCTCTCACGGGGTGGTCGCGAGAGTACTCAGGTAGGTGTTTAGGGGTTTCCATTGGTGCTACTACGGTGGAAAGTCCAGACCAGGTCTCCACCGTGCGCATTCCCCCAGAATATGCCGATTTGGCTCTCGCCTTCTGTAAAAAGAAGGCGACCCAATTACCACCCCATCGACGGGGGGATTGTGCGATAGATCCCCTGGTGGACGCTGCATTTCCCAGGAGTCACGTGTATCCCCTGTCGCAAGCGGAGACAGTGGCTATGGAGACATATATCTTCCGAATCCCTGCGTCAGGGGTACATTCAGCCCTCAATTTCACCCATCTCCTCAAGTTTCTTTTTGTGAAGAAGAAGGATGGCGGTTTGCGCCCGTGCATTGATTATCGAGGTCTCAATAAAATCACGGTGAGATATAGTTACCCGCTATCTCTTATTACTACAGCGATTGAGTCAATGCACGGGGCACGCTTCTTCACTAAACTGGATCTCAGGAGTGCGTACAATCTGGTGCATATTCGGAAGGGAGACGAGTGGAAGACAGCATTTAGCACCACCTCAGGGCATTATGAGTACCTCGTCATGCCATATGGGTTGATGAATGCTCCATCAGTCTTCCAATCTTTTGTAGATGAGATTTTCAGAGACCTGCATGGGCAGGGTGTATATCGATGATATCCTGATATACTCCCCTACACACGCCGAGCATGTGTCTCTGGTGCGCAAAGTGCTTGGTCGCCTGTTGGAGCATGATCTATATGTCAAGGCTGAGAAATGCTTGTTCTTCCAACAATCCGTCTCCTTCCTAGGGCATCAGATTTCCACGTCAGGAGTGGAGATAGAGAGACCGCATTGCAGCCGTGTCGGTAAAGGAGATGCAGCGGTTCTTAGGGTTTGCCAACTACTACCGGAGGTTTATCCGGGGCTTTGGTCAGGTAGTGGCTCCACTTGCTAAAGGTGCGACTGCAGTGGTCAGCTGGGGCGGACAGGGCTTTATGTCACCTGAAGGCTCTGTTTATCTCGGCTCCTGTGCTGGCTTATCCTGATCCCTCTTTGGCATTTATAGTAGAGGACGCATCTGAGGCTGGGATAGGAGCTGTGCTGTCTCAGTGCTTGGGCATGCCCCAAAGCTCCGCCCCGTGCTTTCCTTTTGAAGAAGCTCAGCCCGGCGGAGCGAAACAATGATGTGGGGGATCGGGGGCTGTTGGCTGTTGTCAAGGCTATAAAGGCGTGGAGGCATTGGCTTGAGGGGGCTAAACACCCTTTCCTCATTTGGACTGACCACCGCAATCTGGAGTACATCTGGGCTGCGAGGAGACTGAACCCTCGCCAGGCAAAGTTTGCCATGTTTTTCACCCGTTTTGTTTTCACTCTTTCCTACAGACCAGGTTCCCAGAACGCTAAGGCAGATGCACTGTCCCGGATGTATGACACAGAGGAGCGGTCCACGGACCCCACTCCCATACTTCCTGCTTCTTGCCTGGTGGCACCGGTGGTATAGGAGGTGGACGCGGACATCGAGCGTGTGATGTCCACGATCGTTTGATCTGTTGGGCCCACACGTCGCCCTCTGCTCATCCTGGCATTGGTCGGACAGTGTGCTGTCTTAGTGGGAAGTACTGGTGGCCCACTTTAGCTAAGAACATGAGGGTTTATGTTTCCTCCTGCTTGGTGTGGGCCCAGTGTAAGGCACCTAGACACCTGCCCAGAGGGAAATTACAACCCCTACCCGTTCCACAACGGCAGTGGTCACACATATCGGTAGATTTCATGACGGATCTTCCTCCATCACGGATCTTCCTCCGTCACAGGGAAACACCACGATCCTGGTCGTTGTGGATCGGTTTTCTAAGTCCTGCCGTCTCCTTCCTTTGCCCGGTCTCCCTACGGCTCTATAAACTGCGGAGGCCCTGTTCACCGGCATACATACTTCCGGCATACACCGGAGGACGGGTCTGGCTCTCGACCCGAAACCTACCCTTTGCCTGCCCTGCCGGAAGCTAGGGCCACGGTTTGTGGGGCCATTTAAAGTCCTGAGGAGACTGAACAAGGTTTGTTATAGGTTACAGCTCCCCCTGATTACCATATTAACCCCTCATTCCATGTGTCTCTCTTCAGGCCGGTGGTGGCTGGTCCGCTCCAGCAGTTTGAGGTGCGGGAGGTTCCTCCGCCCCCTCTAGACATTGAGGGGGCCCCGGCGTATACTGTGCGAGCCATCATGGACTCAAGGCGTTGGGCGAGGGGCCTTCAGTACCTCATGGAGTGGGAGGGGTACGGTCCAGAGATGCTGGGTGCCGGGGGAGGACATCCTGGACCCTTCCTTACTGCATGAATTTCACCGTCTCCACCCGGAGCGTCCTGCGCCTCGTCCTCCGGGTTGTCCCAGAGGCCGGTGTCAGTGCGCAGCTGGAGCCGCCCATCAAGGGGGGAGTACTGTCACGACTTCCGCTGAAGTTGGTGCCTCTCCTTGTTCGGGCGGCGTTCGGCGGTCGACATCACCGTCTTTCTAGTCTCCACCGATCTACATTTATTTTTCCTTTTGTTAGGTCTTGATTGTACACACCTGGTTTCCATTACGTTATAATTGATTCCCTATTTAACCCTCTGGTTCCATCATTGTTTTGTGCGTGTTTATTGTTGTCAAGTTGTCTCGTTTATGTGCTCTGGAATTTTGTTCTCCTTAATGGAAGATTGTTTATTGAGTAAAGTTCCAATTATTACTCATCTCTGTGTCCTGCTCCTGACTCCGCCTTACCCACATTACCTAGACTATTGACAATTGTACAATGTAGAAAATAGTACAAATAAAGAAAAACCTTTGAAAGAGTAGGTGAACATTGCTGCGGGGACTTGCTTCCATTCAAGAGCATTAGTGAGGTCGGGCACTGATGTTGTGCGATTAGGTCTGGCTCGGCGTTTCAATTAATTGGAAAGGTGTTTGATGGGGTTGAGGTCAAGGATATGTGAAGGCCAGTCAAATTCTTCTACACCGATCTCGACAAACCATTTCTGTATGGACCTCGCTTAGTGCACGGGAGCATTGTCATGCTGGAACAGGAAAGGGCCTGTGTACGGGGGCATTGCCACAAAGTTGGAAGCATAGAATCGTCTAGAATGTCATTGGATGCTGTAGCGTTAAGATTTCCCTTTACTGAAACTAAGGAGCTTAGCCCGAACCATTAAAAACAGCCCAGATCATTATTCCTTCTCCACCAAACTTTACACCACTAGTGGAAAGCCTTCCCAGAAGAATAGCAAAATGGGGACAGCTACATATGAATGCCCATGATTTTGGAATGTTCGACGAGCATGTGTCCGTCCACATTTGGTCATGTAGTATATGGTGCATGTAACTATATTTTAAAACCAGTTGTTGCTTCATTTCTACTCAAATTTGATTACAATTATTTACTATTTTTCAACCTTATGAATTGTGAATTTAAACTTGCTTATTGACAATGTTTGGCATGTCCATTGCTCAGACATGGCAGACATAATGGTATTTACAGTAGGCCTAGAGCCCCTATATCAGTGCGAATGCTATATATTTACATATTGAAGACAACATTTTCAACATATTTAGCAATGATAGGACAGGCCTACAAACATTTAGAAATGTTGTTTCAGTAGGCTATTTAACAAACTAGGCTGTAACGGCCTAACATTCGGATTGAAGTTCATGACAATGCAATACATAAAAGACAGCACACAACTTTAAGCAACCACATATTTAGCCCTGGAGCATGTTTTGGTTGCCCAGTGAGTGGTCAAGCCTGTTTATTCATAAAAACCCAGTCCTTCCGTGGCCACCGCCATCTACTGCATCAATACTTCCGGTTAGCTAAAAATAGCTAAAATATTTAGACACACCACTGAACCTGTACCACCAGCACTAAGATGTACCATTGTGTTAAGTTTGTTAAAATAGAGCATTTAATCTGTATTGACCATAGGCCAAGAGGTGAGCTGCAAGTGGCCAGATGAATACCTTTCAGGTGGATTTGAAGACATTTGTTATCTGCAGATTTACAGTCGCTTTTCAGAGTTAATCCTGAGATTTCCCCACCCAGCTCCCCCTCGAACCATATAATATGTACATCTACAAAGACATTGTCCCACCAAGCTGTTTACTTCCCTTAAGTTAATGTAAATGTGGCTCACTGTCTGTCTTTCTGCCCAGGTTCCACAGGACAGGTACTAAGATCCATTCTGATTTAAAGGAGCCAAAGACGTACTATATTAACCCGTTTTGAGAATGGCATAAAACCTTTCAAATGAAGTTGATCTGATTGGATGTATTTAATAAAATTGGTCAAAGAATTTAGCAAATGACACAGTTTAATTCGTTGATTGGTTAATTAATTTATTAATTGGTTAAATTTATTAGACAGTAATTTAAAGGAACACAGCCACACACAAATGCAAATGCAAGCTGGTAGAATCTGCATAGGCAATATGGCTAAAGATGCGTTGACTCTGTTTAGAGAATTGGGATTTAGAGAATTGTCTACAGTCGAAAACTGTATTGACAGACGCACATCAGCACACACACACACACACACCATTAAGCACAGCATGCCATGGGCTCAAGCACAAACAATTGCTCCATGACTGACTTTAATAAGAGCAGCTAAAGTAGAATGTGATTATGAAGTAAATCATAGACCATACACATCCATCAAAGGGCACAACCACAGACTGTAATGTAAACCTCCTTATTAATGTCTTTAATGACAGTATGCCATGGATTTGGTCTAACGCTGAATTGTTACCCCTTGAGTGCTGCACCTAGATCACAGTATTATATGTCCTCTAATTGCAGACTAACATTACATGCAATCATTTGTCAAATATCAGGTCTGGCTACATCAATTAGCTGTTGTTTATGACTTGGAATGTCTTGTGGTGTGGTGTAGTGAATGTTGGCACCTGAGTCCAGAGGTGGAGGTCAGTCTCTTCCCTTCCCCAGCACCCCTGACATCTGGGATGAGCATCACACTGAAAGGGTCGGGAGCAGCAGGGCAGGCGGTAGAGCACAACCTGAGGTTAGCACCTACAGAGAATGGCGAGGGCATAGAGAGTCAGGGGAAATATGGATGAGGAACTGGAGGGGAGGGAGGTGGCTACAGGTGAACATGACCTTTGTATGCTTGACTGGTTTCCGTCTGAGGGTAATGTTCTCATGATGTTTATGGTACTGGAGCAGGTAAATAGTGGGGCCAAATCCTATCTGGCCAGTCAGCTGTGAGCCTCATCAGAATGAGACTGTGGAACACAAGCTCAAAGTGTAGCAGCTGTTTGGATGGAAGTATACTTTGTGTTCAAGGACTTACTTGGGGCCTCTGCCCCTGTTCCCCCAGCTTGATAAGCCATGTTGGGGTGGGGTGTGGTGAGGTGGGTGTGAGGGCTTAGCTGCCCCAGCCTGAGTAGCCATGGTGGAGTGAAGTGAGGTGGGGTGAGGTGGAGGGGCCTAGCTGCCCCTTTGCCCTCATTACTCACCCTTATCATCTCCCAGGTGCTCCAGTGAAGTTGACAGTTGACCAAGCCGCGAGGCTGGAAGGGCTATGGACCTAATGAGCTCTCCTTTGACACAATACCTTTGGACAGCAATCCCAGGGTGTCTCTGGGAAGGCAGACTGCCCCCCCCCCTTTCGTGGCGTCTTTGTTGCACATTCAGTGAATATAGAATTTAAAGTTTCATCATTACTGCCAATCTATGCTAGATATTTTATAAAAAACATCTGATCCAGAATTGTTTTACTTTGGTGGGTCCTGGAGTAAAGTGTGTGTGCCTGTGTGTGTTGGTGTGTGTCTTGGTGTGTGTGTGCGTAAGACCAGTGGTCCTCAGAGTGGAGGCTTCCTCTCCAGAAGTCACCCAGCAATTCTCTCCACAGGCCTCTGTGCTGTCTGCTGCCAGTCTCTGTCTGCATTGCTCTTTAGACTGCAGTTCTACTTACAGAGTCCCAGTGTTGCACCAGCACATCCACATGCAGGGCAGCTTTTCACTGTCACGCAACCAACAGCAAGATTCGGTGGCAGGCTATTGTGAGGCAAGCTTTTTCTTATGGAGAACACATGTCCATTAATGATAGACATAGAGCATGAGTGGTTCTGCGGTTCATGGTACAGAGGGAATGATTACAGAGGACGGGGGAGGGCGCCTGTGACCTTAGCTTTGCTTTTGATCATGTAATTCACCAAGGTGGCGCTGAGGAACTCCAGAGCCAGCCCTGGCAGAGGGTTACACTGAGCCGTTCCCACAGATGGCAGGGAAATGGAGGGGTGTGAGTCTTTGAGGCGTAGCGCTGGACTTTTCTTGGCATGGCCAGAGTTTTGTCAGCACAGTGCCAACCAACACCTGGCAGAACTGCGGAGGAGTGATAATCAGGGGCAGTAGGTTTAAACCAACATAGGATGATCAACCTGTGCCAAAAACATCTAATGTACTGACTGCAGCTAGAATGGTGAAATATATGTCATATAGTACCACAAGTAAGAATTTATCTGTCAAAGGTAACTACTTCTAGCCTGGGTACCAGTCTATTTTAATAATCCACTAGGCCTACCTCATGCTTGGCAATGACAAGGAGTGGCAAGGGGTGGAATGTTAACTAAAGAGACAGTTACTCAGACTCAACTACCTCCTCTTCCTGACCAAAAACGTTAGTATTCAGCACCCATTAAAGACATGATCTCCGCCTGTGATGTGGTCAAGTACAGCTCGTATAATACATGAATGGTACTGCTCAGGGTCAGGATGAATCCATCTGGCAATTAATCTTGACTCCTCCTCCCTCTTAAATGAGCCTGGCACATAATTCTTGTTTCTCCCACATTTATGACCAAAGATATTGAGGCATTACTTGTGAATCCTGTATCTTCATGTCTGGCACTTAATTAGCTTTTCAAAGGCACATGTTTTTGGCCTTAACAGTAGTATTCCGAGGGCCACATACAGTGGGGAGAACAAGTATTCGATACACTGCCGATTTTGCAGGGTTTTCCTACTTACAAAGCATGTAGAGGTCGGTAATTTTTATCATAGGTACACTTCAACTGTGAGAGACGGAATCTAAAACAAAAATCCAGAAAATCACATTGTATGATTAAGTAATTAATTTGCATTTTATTGCATGACATAAGTATTTGATACATCAGAAAATCAGAACTTAATATTTGGTACAGAAACCTTTGTTTGCAATTACAGAGATCATACATTTCCTGTAGTTCTTGACCAGGTTTGCACACACTGCAGCAGGGATTTTGGCCCACTCCTCCATACAGACCTTCTCCAGATCCTTCAGGTTTCGGGGCTGTCACTGGGCAATACAGACGTTCAGGTCCCTCCAAAGATTTTCTATTGGGTTCAGGTCTGGAGACTGGCTAGGCCACTCCAGAACCTTGAGATGCTTCTTACGGAGCCACTCCTTAGTTGCCCTGGCTGTGTGTTTCGGGTCGTTGTCATGCTGGAAGACCCAGCCACAACCCATCTTCAATGTTCTTACTGAGGGAAGGAGGTTGTAGGCCAAGATCTCGCGATACATGGCCCCATCCATCCTCCCCTCAATACGGTGCAGTCATCCTGTCCCCTTTGCAGAAAACCATCCCCAAAGAATGATGTTACCACCTCCATGCTTCACGTTTGGGATGGTGTTCTTGGGGTTGTACTCCTCCTTCTTCTTCCTCCAAACACGGAGAGTGGAGTTTAGACCAAAAAAGCTCTATTTTTGTCTCATCAGACCACATGACCTTCTCCCATTCCCCCTCTGGATCATCCAGATGGTCATTGGCAAACTTCAGACGGGCCTGGACGACATGCGCTGGCTTGAGCAGGGCGACCTTGCATGTGCTGCAGGATTTTAATCCATGACGGCGTAGTGTGTTACTAATGGTTTTCTTTGCGACTGTGGTCCCAGCTCTCTTCAGGTCATTGACCAGGTCCTGCCGTGTAGTTCTGGGCTGATCCCTCACCTTCCTCAAGATCATTGATGCCCCACAAGGTGAGATCTTGCATGGAGCCCCAGACCGAGGGTGATTGACCTTCATCTTGAACTTCTTCCATTTTCAAATAATTGCGCCAACAGTTGTTGCCTTCTCACCAAGCTCCTTGCCTATTGTCCTGTAGCCCATCCCAGCCTTGTGCAGGTCTACAATTTTATCCCTGATGTCCTTACACAGCTCTCTGGTCTTGGCCATTGTGGAGGGGTTGGAGTCTGTTTGATTGAGTGTGTGGACAGGTGTCTTTTATACAGGTAACGAGTCCAAACAGGTGCAGTTAATACAAGTAATGAGTGGAGAACAGGAGGGCTTCTTAAAGAAAAACTAACAGGTCTGTGAGAGCCGGAATTCTTACTGGTTGGTAGGTGATGAAATACTTATGTCATGCAGTAAAATGCTAATTAATTACTTAAAAATCATACAATGTGATTTTCTGGATTTTTGTTTTAGATTCCGTCTTACACAGTTGAAGTATACCTATGATAAAAGTTGCTTTGTAAGTAGAAAAACCTGCAAAATCGGCAGTGTGTCAAAAATACTTGTTCTCCCCACTGTAACTGTAAAATGTGGGATCGTTCCTTTGACTCTATACTGGAGAAGTCAAACCGTGGTGACAGACACTATATGCTAATTTTAGAAACAAGGCCATAAAGCACATAAATGGGGCTACCTTTAATGAACTCCCTCTGAATCACATCAGCTTTTTCACCCTGTCTGTGTATGTAGCCATAAGGCATGAGGGCCTGGATCTTTGTAAAACCTAAGTGCTTTTTAATGGTAGCTCACATTTGGCTGCCCTATAGGCATCTGATATATCATCAGCAGCAGTGTGTGGTTAAAATCACTGAGGAAGCCAAGCCAAGCCAGTAAAAAAGCCATGTTATAACCTATGTTCAAATTGTCACATGCACCGAATACAACAGGTGTAGGTAGACATTACCGTGAAATGCTTACTTACAAGCCCTTTACCAACAATGCAGCTTTAAGAAAAATAAGAGTTTACAAAAAAATACTTAATAAACTAAAGTTTTTAACAAAGTAACACAATACAATAACAATAATGAGGCTATATACAGGGAGTAATGGTACCGAGTCAATGTGTGGGTGTACAGGTTTGTTGAGGTAATCTAGGTAATATGTACATATAGGTAGGGGTAAAGTGACTATGCATAGATAATAAACAGCAGGGGGGGGGTCCTGTTAAAATCAGTAGTTGAATAGCTGTTAAGCAGCCTTATGGCTTGCGGGTAGAAGCTGTTAATGAGCCTTTTTGGATATCAGGTGGTGATACAACGATATAGGATGCTCTCGAACGTGCAGCTGTAGAACTTTTTGAGAATCTGAGGATTGTGCTCTCTTCACGACTGTCTTGGTATGTTTGGGGCATGATACTTTGTTGGTGATGTGGACACCAAGAACTTGAAGCCATCTACCTTTTCCAATACTGCCCCGTCAATGTGAATAGGGGTGTAGTCCTGCAGTCCACGATCAGCTCCTTTGTCTTGATCACGTTGAGGGAGAGGTTGTTGTCCTGGCTCCACAATACTAGGTCTCTGACCTCCTCCCTGTAGGCTGTCTCATTATTGTCAGTGAGCAGGCCTACCACCATTGTGTCGTCGGCAAACTTAATGATGGTGTTGGAGTCATGCTTGGCCACGCAGTCGTGAGTGAAAAGGGAGTTCAGGAGGGGACAAAGCACGCACCCCTGATGGGTCCCTGTGTTGAGGATCAGCATGGCAGATACCTGTTCCCTACCCTTACAACTTGGGTGCATCCCATCAGGAATTCCAGGATCCCGTTGCAGAGGGAGGTATTTAGTCCCAGGGTCCTTAGCTTAGTGATGAGCTTTGAGGGCACTGTGATGAACGCTGAGCTGTAGTCGATGATTAGCATTCTCACATAAGTGTTCCTTTTGTCCAGTGGGAAAGGGCAGTGTGGAGTGCAATAGAGATTGCATCATCTGTGGTTCTGTTGGCGCGTTACGCAAATTGAAGTGGGTCTAGGGATTCTGGGATAATGGTGTTGATGTGAGCCATGACCAGCCTTTCAAAGCATTTCATGGCTACAGACATGAGTGCTCTCGGCGGTGCTTCCCTTTGTAGTCTATAATAGTTTGCAAGCCCTGCCACATCCAACGAGCGTCGGAGCCAGTGTAGAATGATTCGATCTTATTCCTGTATTGATGCTTTGCCTGTTTGATGGTTCGTCAGAGGGCATAGCGGGATTTCTTATAATCTTCCGGGTTTGAGTCCCGCTCCTTGAAAGAGGCAGCTCTACCCTTTAGCTCAGTGCGAATGTTGCCTGTAATCCATGGCTTCTGGTTGGGGTATGTGCGTACAGTCACTGTGGGGACGACGTCCTCAATGCACTTATTGATAAAGCCAGTGACTGATGTGGTGTACTCCTCAATGCCATCGGAAGAATCCCGGAACATATTCCAGTCTGTGCTAACAAAACAGTACTGTAGTTTAGCATCTGCTTTATCTGACCACTTTTTTATAGACCTCGTCACTGGTGCTTCCTGCTTGAAAGTTATTGTTTTTGACAGTTTACTAAATTAACAACTACTGATTTAGAACCACAGAGTTACCACAAGTCAGCACAAAGACAACAGGAGCACTGCCTTAAGCTATTCCAGTACCATTTAAACTTAAACATCATCAAAAAGTCTATATATGCTTAGTTTAATACACTGAAAACAAACTTAAATATACCAAAAGCAATTTAGTGATTTAGTCCAATCAATGTTAATGCTAAATATCATGTAGCTCTCCATTGTACTGATTTCTGTGTGCGTGAGCGCACAAGTAAAACACAGTTTTTGTTGTCATAGGCTACCTAGCTAAAATGCATGCTAGCCAAACTTCCTGGCATGGGCAACAATGAACCAGCTAAGTTAGCTAGCTAGCTAGTTAACGTGAGCCTACGAAGCTACATCTAGGCTACATATGGAACTTCAATCATCTCAGGCACAACATATTAATTTATGGTTAGATCAAAATCACCATCATAATCATTGGTCTGTACAGAGAATTAAGTCAAAACCACAAGTTCAAATCCATGGCTTAGGAAAGGGCCGATTTAGCAATCTAGCTACTGCAGGACATCAACAGAAGTGGAACAGAAACAGACACTTTTTCTGAAAATTATGTTTTGCTTAGGAAACTTTTTTCAAACTTTTTTAACAAATCAAAAACTGAAAAATTTGGCGTGCAAAATTATTCAGCCCCCTTAAGTTAATACTTTGTAGTGCCACCTTTTGCTGCGATTACAGCTGTAAGTCGCTTGGGGTATGTCCCTATCAGTTTTGCACATCGAGAGACTGAACATTTTTCCCATTCCTCCTTGCAAAACAGCTCGAGCTCAGTGAGGTTGGATGGAGAGCATTTGTGAACAGCAGTTTTCAGTTCTTTCCACAGATTCTCGATTGGATTCAGGTCTGGACTTTGACTTGGCCATTCTAACACCTGGATATGTTTATTTTTGAACCATTCCATTGTAGATTTTGCTTTATGTTTTGGATCATTGTCTTGTTGGAAGACAAATCTCCGTCCCAGTCTCAGGTCTTTTGCAGACTCCATCAGGTTTTCTTCCAGAATGGTCCTGTATTTGGCTCCATCCATCTTGGGGCGGCAGGGTGGTTAGAGCGTTGGACTAGTAACCGGAAGGTTGCGAGTTCAAACCCCCGAGCTGACAAGGTACAAATCTGTCGTTCTGCCCCTGAACAGGCAGTTAACCCACTGTTCCCAGGCCGTCATTGAAAATAAGAATTTGTTCTTAACTGACTGACTTGCCCTATAAAGATAAAATAAAAAATCTTCCCATCAATTTTAACTATCTTCCCTGTCCCTGCTGAAGAAAAGCAGGCCCAAACTATGATGCTGCCACCACCATGTTTGACAGTGGGTATGGTGTGTTCAGGGTGATGAGCTGTGTTGCTTTTACGCCAAACATAACGTTTTGCATTGTTGACAAAAAGTTCAATTTTGGTTTCACCTGTGTCTCCCAGGTGGCTTGTGGCAAACTTTAAACGACACTTTTTATGGATATCTTTAAGAAATGGCTTTCTTCTTGCCACTCTTCCATAAAGGCCAGATTTGTGCAATATAGGACTGATTGTTGTCCTATGGACAGAGTCTCCCACCTCAGCTGTAGATCTCTGCAGTTCATCCAGAGTGATCATGGGCCTCTTGGCTGCATCTCTGATCAGTCTTCTCCTTGTATGAGCTGAAAGTTTAGAGGGACGGCCAGGTCTTGGTAGATTTGCAGTGATACTCCTTCCATTTCAATATTATTGCTTGCACAGTGCTCCTTGGGATGTTTAAAGCTTGGGAAATCTTTTTGTATCCAAATCCGGCTTTAAACTTCTTCACAACAGTATCTCGGACCTGCCTGGTGTGTTCCTTGTTCTTCATGATGCTCTCTGCGCTTTTAACGGACCTCTGAGACTATCACAGTGCAGGTGCATTTATACGGAGACTTGATTACACACAGGTGGATTGTATTTATCATCATTAGTCATTTAGGTCAACATTGGATCATTCAGAGATCCTCACTGAACTTCTGGAGAGAGTTTGCTGCACTGAAAGTAAAGGGGCTGAATAATTTTGCACGCCCAATTTTTCAGTTTTTGATTTGTTAAAAAAGTTTGAAATATCCAATAAATGTCTTTCCACTTCATGATTGTGTCCCTCTTGTTGTTGATTCTTCACAAAAAAGTACAGTTTTATATCTTTATGTTTGAAGCCTGAAATGTGGCAAAAGGTTGCAAAGTTCAAGGGGGCCGAATACTTTCGCAAGGCACTGTAAGTATATGGATGAGCAATGGCCGAGCGGCATAGGCAAGGTGCAATACATGGTATAAAATACGGTATATACATGTGATATGAGTAATGTAAGATATGTAAACATTATTAAATTGCCATTATTTAAAGTGCTATTGTTTAAAGTGACTAGGGATGCTTTTATTAAAGTGCCCAGTGATTGGGTCTCAATGTGGGCAGCAGCCTCTCTAGTACAGGCTACAAGATCGGACTGTTAAAATGCTACAAATGCACATAGTAGGCTATAATTAAGATAAATTAATCATAGTTCAAATGAGCTGTAGGCCTATAGTTCTTGCTCTTTTCCCTCCATGTAAGTGGATCGTCGTGCAGGGAGGACTGTGGGTTTCTGTGTTTAGGTTATCTTTGTCTGGAGATCTGATTCCAGTCGAGTGCGCTACTGAGGTTTAGCCTACACTGTAGCCTTCCTGATGGGCTTACTCTCACCAAGCACCTGCTGCTCCTGGGAGTGGAGAGTGGGTTAGCCAAGTCCGAGATAAACGAGCACAAACACCAGCCAGCACAACACAACATTTTTGTAAGACAGCCTGAGCTGAAACTACATGAATATTCTCAGGCTGACAGAAAAATATTAGAGACAGGTTTGTTTTCCTTGTAGGCACTTTTTCATTGTCTGCAGGACCAAACATTCCATGCAGATCACATACATGAAAGAATATAACAATGTTTAAAACCTTTCTAGAGCAGGCTTTCCGCTAGCGGAACCCCTCGACAACATTCCGCTGAAAAGGCAGCGCGCGAAATTCAAAAATATTTTTTAGAAATATGTAACTTTCACACATTAACAAGTCCAATACAGCAAATGAAAGATAAACTTCTTGTTAATCTACCCATCATGTCCGATTTCAAAAATGCTTTACATCGAAAGCACAACATATGATTATGTTAGATCACCGCCAAGTCCAAAAAACACACAGCCATTTTTCCAGACAAAGATAGGAGTTACAAAAAGCAGAATATAGATCAAATTAAGCACTAACCTTTAATGATTTTCATCAGATGACACTCATAGGACATCATGTTACACAATACATGTATGTTTTGTTCGATAATGTGCATATTTATATCCAAAAATCTCATTTTACATTGGAGCGTTACGTGCAGTAATGTTTTGATTCCAAAATATCCAGTGATTTTGCAGAAATACTCATAATAAACATCAATAAAAGATACAAGTGTTATTCACAGAATTAAAGATAGACATCTCCTTAATGCAACCGCTGTGTCAGATTTTTTTTAAACTTTACGGAAAAAGCCTAATCTGAGAATGGCGCTCAGAGCCCAATCCAGCCAGAGAAATATCCGCCATTTTTGAGTCAACAGAAGTTAGAAATAACACAAATATTCACTTACCTTTGATGATCTTCATCAGAAGGCACTCACAGGAATCCCAGTTCAACAATAAATGACTGATTTGTTCCATAAAGTCTATAATTGATGTCCAAATAGCCACTTGTTGTTAGCGTGTTCAGCCCAGTAATCCATCTTCTTGAGGCGTGAGCACTTCGTCCAGACAAAAACTTGAAAGGTTCCGTTACAGGTCGTAGAAACAAGTCAAACGATGTATGGAATCAATCTTTAGGATGTTTTTAACATAAAACATCAATAATGTTCCAACCTGAGAATTCCTATGTCTAAAGAAAAGCACTGGAACGAGAGGTAACTCTGTCGGGAGCGGGTGTCACGAGCCTGAGACACTCTGCCAGACCACTGACTCAAACAGGTCTCATGAGCCTCTCCTTTATAGTAGAATCCTCAAACCAGTTTCTAAAGACGGTTAACATCTAGTGGAAGCCGTAGGAAGTGCAACATAACCAATATCTCACTGTATCTTCAATAGGGGCTGAGTTGAATAACTACAAACCTCCCACTTCCTGGTTGGATTTTTCTCAGGTTTTCGCAGACATCATTCAAACAGTTTTAGAATCTTCAGAGTGTTTTCTATCCAATACTATTAATAATATGCATATATTAGCATCTGGGACAGAGTAGGAGGCAGTTCACTCTGGGCACGCTATTCATCCAAAAGTGAAAATGCTGCCCCCTATCCCAAAAAGGTTTTAATATCAGTGGAGCAAATTAATCTGCATTTATTTCAGAACTAAAATCCCAAGTGAAGAGATGAGAATGCATGGGTCTCATTGGGTATCAGGATTAGGCTTGTGCATGGGTCAGAATACCGCTTTGAATCTTGGCCCCCTATACTCATATGAACATGAGGAACATAGACATGGCCCTTTACTAATTTGGGGATGTAGGTGAGGCACTAATGAACCAGTCATTGACTAATTGTTTAAAACAAACAGTTTTCCTCCTTAATAATGACTCGGGGGTCAAGAGGAGGGGGATTATCGCTCTTTGAATTGCGAAAAAACAGAATGTAGGGCAACAATAGCTCAAACTAAAATTAGTTCAAATTATCATAGAAAGAAAAGAAAAAGGCGACAAGGCTCACTAATTAGGAGCTGTGCCACTCGAGATACTAGTCGGTCTTTGTGCGCGGGTGTGGAGGCTGTGAGGCCGGCCGGCAGGCAGGCGACAGGCGCTGGTGCCCAGACAAAGGACTGTCTGCTGGTGGGTTGCTAGGCTTTCCAGGCCGCAGTCCCCATGAAATACCCAGCCTCGCACTTCACTTGAAGCTTTAATTTCCATCAACTTTCTCTTTCTATCTCTCTCTCTCACACACATACGAACACGCAAACATATTTGTAAATTTGCATGATTAGGCTCAGGATTATGTTCACATTTATCAATGTGCTTGCAACATTAAACAATTATACCAATATGTTATATGTTGAACATAAGTAGGCCTATTACCATAAGTAGGCCTATTACCTTGGAATATCAATTTCAAATAGCTTAAACGATATTGACTTCTAATTTGTAGGCTACAGTTTAAACTTGAGAAATGGGAATGCGCAAATAGGTTATTGTGTGCAACAGAAGTAGGCCTATTAGAATATGTTTAAAATAACTGGACAGCCTAACTAATAGGAGTAGCCTACAGCCAATAGGCCTATTCATGGTTGCACATTTTCCTCACAATATTGTTTTAACTGTTTGCATACTGCCCCAATAGGTCCACAGACGATGCAATCGCCATCACACTGCACACTGCCTTATCCCATCTGGACAAGAGGAATACCTATGAAAGAATGCTTGTCATCGACTACAGCTCAGCATTCAACACCATAGTACCCTCCAAGCTCATTATTAAGCTTGAGGCCCTAGGTCTTAACCCCTCCCTGCAATTGGGTCCTGGATATTCTGATGGGCTTCTCCCAGATGGGGAAGGTAGGAAACAACATCTCCACCTCGCTGATCCTAAACACTGGGGCCCCACAAGGGTGCGTGCTAAGCCCCCTCCTGTACTCCCTGTTCACCAATGACTGCGTGGCCATGCACGCCTCCAACTCAATCATCAAGTTTGCAGACGACACAACAGTAGCGGGCTTGATTACCAACAACAACGAGACAGCCTACCAGGGGGGTGAGGGCACTCAGAGTGTGGTGTCTGGAAAACAACCTCTCACTCAACATCAACAAAACAAAGGAGATGATTGTGGACTTCAGGAAACAGCTGAGGGAGCACCCCCTTATCCACATTTCTGGAACCGCAGTGGAGAAGGTGGAAAGCTTCAAGTTCCTTGGAAATACATATTACTGATAAACTGAAATGGTCCACCCACACAGACAGCTTAGTGAAGAAGGCGCAACAGCACCTATTCAACTTCAGGAAGTGGGAAAAATGTGGCTTGTCACCTAAAACATCACAATATTTTACAGATGCACAATTGAGAGCATCCTGTCAGGCTGTATCACCGCCTGGTACGGCAACTTCACCACCCACAACCACAAGGCTCTCCAGAGGGTGGTGCGGTCTGCACAACGCACCACCGGGGACAAACTACCTGCCCTCCAGGACAGCTACAGCACCCGATGTCATAGGAAAGCCAAAAATATCATTAAGGACACCATCCACCCGAGCCACTGCTTGTTCACCCCGCTACCATCCAGAAGACAAGGTCAATACAGGTGCATCAAAGGTGCATCAAAGCTGGGACCGAGAGACTGAAAAACAGCTTCTATCTCAAGGCCATCAGACTGTTAAACAGCCATCACTGACACAGACTAGAAATCATTGGCCACTTTAATAAATGGATCACTAGTCAATTTAATAATGCCACTTTAATAATGTTTACATATCTTGCATTACTCATCTCATATGTATATACTGTATTCTATGCCATTTATTGCATCTTATTCCATCCCTTTACTTAGATTTGTGTGTATTAGGTAGTTGTTGGGGAATTGTTATATTACTGCACTGTCGGAACTAGAAGCACAAGCATTTCGCTTCACTCGCATTATCTGCTAACCATGTGTATGTAACCAATAAAATTTGATTTGAACATGAATATAATGAGACATTTTAAGATGTGTCATTGATTCTATATATCCATAACTGGCCTAGGCAGCCGGTAATAGGCTCTGGATCTGCACTGTCATGTAGGCTTGATGTGCATTCCCAGTAATACACTCATGTACCCAGTGGACCGGCTCGTACATAAAGCATCCTCCATTCAAGCTGCAAAGGCATAATTTTCCTCCTTAACTAGCTTTAATGGCAGAAACGTGGAACATTACAGGGAAAACATGCATACTTTCTTTATGAAACAACATTTTCCCCCACCATGCTAGAGTGGCTAATGCCTAGGAACACTAGTTCTGGATGCAAAAATTCCTTTCATAGGAAGGCGGGGCAATATCATGAATATTCAGAAGTCTCAACATAGAACCAGTAGTGATTGGTTGAGCCTTCTTGAGTGTGTGACGTCATTCTGAGCCCTTACCAAACACAAAACATGACAATATATCTTGCCTTGGATCTGAAACCAGTAGTAACCACCAACTTAAATGACAGTTAACATAACATGTAAATACGGAGCTCGCTTGCTAGCTAGTGTTTGAATCATATCAGCCATTTTCTTATGAAAGAGCGCAGCTAGCTAGCTAATTTGTGATGCTAGCTAGCTAACATAAGCTAGACTCGGGAGCTCATAGGCTTCAGGAGCCAGCGGGTTAAATATGATTCCACCATGGGTAACAACAACTGGCTACGAGTTAGTTTGCAGCCAAATATGTTCAACTTATAGCTAGTTTATCCAGTGACTACCCTATTTAGATGGATAGATACTGACTGAAATGTAGCTGGCTAGCTAGCATGCTGGCTCACACTGGCCATGCAGTAGACTTGGGACCTCATGGGCACACAGGCTACATTAGCCAACTGGTTAGACATGATTACACCACGGGCAACAATAACTACTTTGTTTTCAGGCAACTTAGTTAATCTACTGACCACCGCATTTAAGAGGATAGCTAATTACTGAAATGTAGCTAGCTAGATGACTGGCCAGGCAGTAGCCACCAACTAATTGTGGATGCATGACCTATTCTTTGACACATTTGGTTGAACATGTTCATATCAAGCAACACATAGCAGACCATTTATGGAAAGGTACAAATAACAATTAGTTGGCTCATTTTTTTTAATGATTGGACAATGAAACTAAAATATATTGTTAACTAGCTGGTTAGACTTTAATTAATTTACCAATTAATTTAGTGATCAAGATGAAGCTGAGTTCGGTCGGTGCTAACTGCTCATGCTGGTGGCACGAGCTAGATAAAGAGAAGGCTCTGTCGAACATCTGTGAGAAGGCTCAACCAATCACCTGATCGGATCTATGTCGAGAAGTATGAATATTCATGACATTGCATACCGCGTACAGCCAATCAGGTTGCAGCAAGTAAATTATGCCTTTACAGTCTTAATGGAGGATGCTTTATGTACGAACCGACCGGGGACAGAAGTGTATTACCGGGAATCAGAAGAGGCTGCTGAGGGGAGGGCGGTTCATAATAATCGCTGGAACGGAGTGAATGGATCGCATCAAACACATGGGAACCATTTGTTTGATATGTTTGATACCACTCCACCTATTCTGTTCCAGCCATTACCACAAGCCCGTTTTTCCCAATTAAGGTGCCGGGAATGCACATCAAGCCTAGACAATAGTGCAGATATATTGCCTAGGCTAACTCATAACAGAAGGCATAATATTCAAAGTTGTAATATTTTCCTTTACAGACAAACGGATTACACAACTTTGATTTTGATCAAACGTGTCATGTCAAAACAACCGAAACCTAAGGCATTACGTTTTAATTTAATCGAGACTTTCAAATATCTTATTTCACGAGGCAAGCTCAACAATACACAAATCAAATAACGCAAATGATACAAAACAACATCTGAACGACACATGTTTATTTAAAGTGTGAGGAACTCCACAAAAGCATATTAATTTACCCGAATAAACCAGCACAAAAGATGCCAATTCAGCTACCTCTGATAGTCTTCAGTGCTGGTGAAAAAGAAACCTGAGTTTTCCCTGCCAATTGCACAGTGCTGGGCGTTATATCGCAAAACAATGTTTCATCAACAGCATATGAAAAAGGTATGCAGGTGGCAGGCATTTCCTTCATATATCATCTCACTGGCAGGATAAACAGCGATGCATCACAAACATTTGAGAAACTCATTCGGTTTCGTAACAACAAGCGCTAAATAGTGTTAATGTACAATAGCCTATATTTCCATGTAAAAAGGGAAATTATAAATGCAACAAGTTGAAATCTAAGTAGTATATACACGCCAATGTACAGATTTGAATAAATTAATAACAAGTTGCGTACTATTTGATACTTACAGGATCTTGGAAACATAAATAATTCAATCAGATCAATCGTTCATATTATGAGTTACGAACGTTTTTCCAAAACAGCTTCAGAAATCAGTTTAACCGGGCGTCTCACTTTCCATCCCTTTTTACATCTATTGTAATGCATTTTTGGGATGGAGCTTTTTCCTTATCAATAGTCTACCGAAACGCCCCAACATCATATGTTTCCTTTGGGGCCTAGATTTTCTCCATACACAGTTATACATTGACGTTAAAACAAGGGATCTATATCACCAATATTGTATCTCATTTGATGAACTCCCTTGTTGGTCACTTCTTCCGCGCATATCACCCGCCCATCTAACTCTCAGCACAACTGTGTATATAATCCGACATAATGACGTCAAAGACACCTTGATTAAACAGGTGGTTTTCGTCACTTTTGAGAGTCAATGGCAGAAGACATTTCTCTGTGTTTTTCCAGTCCTCTGACCAGCCTCTGTATATTTATCAGTTCGTTAGTGGAATCCTTCACAGATGTCTTGGGGGATGCCGTGCTCTGGCTGGACGCTTTCTGGCTGTGGTGCTCGGATACAGGACTTGTTTCTCTGCTGCCTGATTTGGACAGGTCGGATGCTGCGTTTAAACTGCCCGGCAGCCCTGTGGTGAGCAGGTTAGTGCTTGGAGGAACAGACGTGGGCATCTGATAAGGGTTGAATCGCAGCCGTTGTCGGGAGGTGGTAAGGAAATGGTTTCTGCCCAATGTGGAGGCTGCGGTGCAGTTGGGGAGGGCCGAGGCCGCAGCAGCAGCTGCCATGTAGTTGTATGGATACGGGAACAGTCCTCCAAAAGGTGGAATCGAAATTCCCTGTGTTGAAAAAATAATGGCGTTATTATACATGTACAAATGCTATACAAACAGAATTCCAGGCCTGTCGTACTTCTTGGATTCGTAGTTGCATTTTTGTCTCTCTGTCTATGATGTTTAGACGACAACTGTGGTATAGGCTATTAAAATATTCTCATCTAATACGATTACAAAAAGTAGCCCTATGTCTATTCATAATAAAAAAGTATATTATCATGTTCTCAATTAAATCGAAAAAAGCATGCACAAGATCCCAATTTTGTTTCGAATAGCCCAATTAAGTAGCCTTTAGTCATAAACCTACATTAAATTGATCATAGGATTACTGAAATAATTTATTATGAATGCCCTTGAAAGTGATTCTAAAAATATGTTTTAATTGCAGAAGTTTGTGAAGGAAAACGTATAGAAATAGACTATAGTGTTTATCACACCAGTTTTATTATTGGAATGTGATACAAAACGAGGCAATGGTTTGCTTTAGGACCATATGTAGCCTCCGAGAGGTCGGGTAGGTCGTTTGGAGTGTTTATCTCACTGAATAAAAAAATAAATACAAATAAATGTGCTTCTACACCTGCATTGCTTGCTGTTTGGGGTTTTAGGCTGGGTTTCTGTACAGCACTTTGTGACATCAGCTGATGTAAGAAGGGCTTTACAAATTCATTTGATTGACATAGGCTACATAATGTAGGCTAATTTGTTGTTAAGAAGATATTACTATTATTAGGCCATGTAGCCTCTGTGGCTTATATTAGTGTTGAAGTAAATGTTTACCTGAGACGCTAGCATGTGCTGTGACAGGTGGAACGGGAAGGGACTAGGGCCCGCACTTTGAGAGGAGAGACCTCCGTTTTCCAGGCCATTAGCTCCGGACATAGTGGCCAACAGATGCCCCATGCCCATGTTGGAGAATGCCCCTGGTGCCATCGAAAACTGTCCGGGGTGGAACAACATTTGTCCCATATTCAAAGGGTTAAAGAACTGTTGACTGTGCAAACCGGAAAGGGCCAGACTCTGCAGGTGACTCGCGCTGAAGTGTGATGGGCTCTCCGTCTGTACCATCAGAGGAGAAAACCCATTGTTCACCCCACTGATGCCCCCACTTTCCGTGTCGTTCTTTGTAGGTTCCGTCTCTTTGCGGTGCTTATGATCTAACTTGTCCTTTTCAAGATTTCGAATACTGAATACAGAGTCGCTCTCTTTCCTTGAATCCAGGTAGTCGCTCTTCTTTTCCAGCAGCGGCCTATCTCTCACGCTGTCATCGCCTTTAGGACTGAAAGGAGCGGTTGGTTCAGGCCGGGGGCTGCTGGCTGCGATGGAGCGCTCCTCTTGTGGGTCAAGCTCCTGATCGCTATCAGTGCAGTTCTTGTCGTCTGTAAAACATTATTACACACTTCCATTAAAATATCGAAATGAAATGATAGAAAATAACATAATGTGATTAAAACCCCTACAGTAATTTATAGGCTACTCATGTGACGCAAAGCAAAAATAACTATAGGCTATGTGAGTAGCCTGCGCATAGCTTCCAGTGTGCTACAACCATTTAAAATCACAACCAACACATGCGTGGCATTATCGTATATATTATTTCAAGGAAGGAGTCGTGATTTTGTGCTAACATTCATTTCCCAACAACTTCTCTTCTGCGCATAAAAATGCATGGTTCATTGGTAAGATTGGCATACGTTTTGTTTAAAGTCGTTCTATAAAGCTTCCGCAGTTGAACTAGGCCATCATTTAGTGCTTGGTTGCTTATCTAATGCGTAACTATCGAATAAAGATCTGAATACCATGCATACTACAGTAATCAAGGAACTGAATGTTTTATGAACCTGTCAGTAGATGGCGCATTTGTCACGCTGATGCACGAGGCCTAACCTACATGTTTTATAGAGCAATGGATACGTGCAGGGGCGCAACTTTCACTTGGGACAGGGGAAACATGCCCCCCCCACATTCTGAAATTTCATTTTACCCCCCCCCGTTTTATTATTGGAATGTGATACAAAACGAGGCAATGGTTTGCTTTAGGACCATGCGTACGCCTCCAAGAGGTCGGGTAGGCCGTTTGGAGTGTTTATCCCACTGAATAAAAAATAAAAAAATGTAATAAAAAATGTTATGTCCCCCTCACTTCTAAAACCAAAGTTGTGCCCCTGGATACGTGAAATAGCATAAGGTGGATAAAGACATAATCCTGTATGTTATTGTTATTCCTGTTCTACCGAAGGTTTATAACTTGTCCCTAAACCAATAGCCTATCGCAACTAAGATCACACAGCATGCATATTTCTCCATTTATCCTCTGTTCTTTTTTCTTCTTATCTTCTCTAACAAATATAGTTATTTTTTCTATCTCATCCAATTGTAAATCACCCAGAAAACATTCTGCTCAGCTTAATGACACATAATAACAACACACCTTTTGGTTTGTGCCCATTTTTATTTATCAAGCCTTATTAAATTACTGACATCTACAAAAGGCCAAATTAGTGGACATGCAAATGAATGGAAACACGTGCTTAATGAGAAGACTTACCTCGACTGGTTCGGTTGAACCTCAGTGGACTGGTAACAGGTCCCAGCGTAGAATGAACCGAATCCCTTCCAGTGGTTTGTTCACAGGAGGAGTCATCCGAGTCGGCACAGTCCCGGTCCCCTTTGAGTTCCCGGTTTTCATACATGCGCAGCGATGGAAGGGTTAACTGCTTCCTGCAGACCGAACTGAGATTAGTTAATGCATCTGTATTGTGTGATTGAATAAGTTTTGATCATGCAAGCAGTCTACTACTAATGAGACATTTATTTAAACTCATGATCATATTTTCAGGGTCATATTTTTCTCAATTCAACATAGAAGAAAATAAAATACCTCTTTTCTCGTCGTCCATTTCCCGTGTCTCTGAACCCTTTGGCAAAGGGGTTGTGATCAATTTTGAGCTGTGTGATCTATAGAGAAAACGAGAGTGCATGGCAATCAACAATGGTATCCTTAAAATAGGAAAATGCATTACATGGAAAAGCACCATGGAACTATTCTTAAATTGCTTGGCCTACTACCACAAATAATAGTAATTCCATTGATTCAACAGGCGTTATTGATGGAATATTAACTGTAAGTGACAATAGCAAGTGTGTGGTGCTGGGGACTGCTGCGTTTGTTAGCTCGTGCACTCTGGAGAGGCAAGACAAGCATCTCTGTTGATGACGTGTAATTACGAAACCTGATCAATTATTCATAATTATTCTTAAAGGAAAGTTATATGCCTAACATTTCGACTGGTATACGCTTATGTCATTTTCTCAAATACTGAATGCTACTTTTTAATAATTAATTGCACACATATGCTGGCCTAAGTGGCCTTGTTCATTTAGGAACAATACTATCCGTTCATATATTAATTTTCGTCTGTCCTTTTGAGTCTTTCCAAGCTGTGTTAATGCTTTGCCTTTGTGGATTTCATGCTTTGATTGTTCAGAACCGCTTTGGATTCTCCATGCCTGAGGACATTGTGAAGATAAGTGCCTTCTAATCGATTGTGACTCTGTATCATAAACTTTAAACAAGCTTACCATCAAGCCACCAGGCCACTTTCAACATGTATTCTAATTAACATCAACATAATATAGGTTATTAAGTAAAAATTCCAACGAAGTCCAGATAACAGACTGGTACAAATGTTTAAAACATATGATATCCCCATTATAATTAGATTTTTGAGAACTGTGAAACCATGAAACAACACGCACACACACACACACACACACACACACACACACACACACACACACACACACACACACACACACACACACACTTTCTAGGGAAGCTTACCTTGTCATTCTGATATGCAGTGACACCGATAAAATCTGTCTCTGGAAAAACATATGTGCGGAAGGTGCTGTAAGGGAGCTTCAGAATGTCGTTGGCCCTCACGATATGAAACCTGGGTTGGTATTTATGCATCGAATTCAGGATAGTCTGAGAATGCAAAGAAACATAAAATATGTTATAAGGTGATCATGCTGATCAAACGTTTTGGTTTGAACTGAGATGATGCCAATATATTCTTGTTTTATGGCAGGAAATGTATACATCCCACTAAAGAAAGACACACACCGTGATTAATTATGCATTATTAATTTGTAAAGGCCGATGATTTCCTTAAACCATGATTTTACTTAATTATCAATCGTAGGCCTATGACAAAAGTTGGTCAACTATTTCGAGAGTTTATAAGCCTACTGACAATAAAGACTGACGAGAATGTTTTGCTTTGGGGCCGAGTATGTGTCTACCATCCTGCTTCTATTGTGGAACTTGTTATTTGTAAGAATGTATCACAATTATGATTATACCTTATCATTCGCCTATTGCTGTTGTTATTACATGTTGCCAGGCCTATATAACACGGATACCTGGGATTATGCATTTATATAAACTTTTCAAAAAATGTTTTACACCATTTGCAACATATCTTAAAATGTGTCAAGAACTTTTCATAAAGGCATAGCCTAAACATGGTTATGTAATGCTTGCATAATTTGGATTTGCATAACCTGCACTAGACATGAGAAAAACGACAATAGCAGGCATCAATAACTGAATGACTTTATCACAATACCGTAAAATCAAAACTGTTTTCAAATCATATTCAGAGCACTGGCCTATATGGCGACATGGGAAATTACCCATTGGAAAGCATTTGGGATACTTAGTTGTTATTGCTCTTGCATGTAAGCATTGAGCGAGTATCTGCGAACATTTCCACGTGTCCTTCTTGCAATATTGCTGTCCAAATTGCACTTAAATGAAACACGTTGGGATCAAACATCTATGCATTTTCCTCTTGAGCTCAATGCATAGCGTCGTACTAAAAAAGGTTGAACTAGACGCATAAGGTCGCCTGAAGAGGCTCACAAAATCAACACAAGAGATAGAAAAAGTATGTCCTCTTGTCTTTGACATGGTTCTACGCTATACTTGATTTCATCCCATACTTTGACACGCACCAAAACATACCACGAATGTAATACTTTAAAAAATAAAAATCTCAACCACTGTTGTTGAGCCTTAAAACGGATTTTGGAGATGCATGGTGGATTAATACAGTGCAACACATATTTGTGTGATATTCTAGGCATTGTTGTTGTTTATCAATAAAGGTTAAAAAACGGATCAACTGATGTTATACCCTTCAACGACATTACATATGTATTATTCTATGCATACGTACGTCAATATAATATGCATTGATTGATTGATTGCGTCTATAACATGGCCTGATAGGAATATCACTATTGAACCCTTTTCAATAGCCGAGGTTAGTTTTACTAAAAAGCCTAATTCATATATTTCATCGACATATCATCAAATTAAATCAACAAAATACTTACAAATCCATGCTTATCCGATATATTATTCGTCAACTTCAGTTTATTAAAAGCAACAGGCTTCGCCATCCACTGCTCTCCTGTGGCAGGGCTGTCCGGGTGGATATACATTCGTTTGGGCATCTCCGGGTCGGCTTTCCCAGCTACCATCCAACGCGAGTTGTGGAACTTGTAGCGGCAGTCGTCAGCAGAGACTATATCCATAAGGAGGATGTACTTGGCTTTCTTATCAACGCCATTGACGCGGACTTTGAATGGAGGAAACATCCTCCTGCAATAGAGTAAAACGAGAGTAATAACGATGATCAAAAAAACTGAGGAAACCAAGCGGGATGTAGGCTACACCAAGACTTCTAAGGCTAGGCCTTTGAATTCAACACAAAAGTTCTATAACCTAACCAAACCACTTAACCTTTTCCCTCTTCAAACACATTTGTTTCGACACATGAATGCATTGGTTGATTGATTGATTGAATTTGGTAATTAGTCTATTTCTCATGTTTGGCCCACCTCTATAGGCCCAATGTATAAACACTATGCCATAGCCTAGTGTTTATACAATATATATATATATACACTACATCACTCATATGTATGCATGTATGTATGTATGTCATTTATTACCATTTCCTAATAAAATTAACTTACGCGGCAGTGCATGATTATAAGATCGCCTATAATATGCACACGTAACGGTAAATAAAGGTCCTTACCTTCCTGATTTCGTAATAACCATCTCGGTTCCTATTTTGTGAAATTGGTCCCATAAATCTTTGGCCTCCAGAGTGACTTTTGGGTCGTCCTCCACCTCTTCCTCCGGCTCCAAGCTCTTGAGGGAGCGGAGATGAGCTGCTTGGTGGTGATGACCCAACGCCGCGTGGAGTCCCGCTTCCGCGGCTCCAGAGAGAGAATGGTCGGTTAGGGGTTTGGAAAGAGCGCCGTGAGACAGCGTAAGTCCATGAAAGAAGGAAGGCTGTGCAGCTGCAAGGAAGGCTGACATAGGAAAGTCGGCCGGCCGGTGAGCGTGGAAAGGGTGATAAGCCATGGCAGTCCCTGTGTAAACTGGATCTCTCATCGGTGCATCCAAAAAATCGATGTAAAATTATTATATGATATTATGTCCACTCTCAGTAGAAGTATTGGTATGTGTATCCAAAAGACAGATGTCGTATTTGAGCAGAAATATAAAAGTAGTTTCGCGTGCGTAAACAAGAGCGAATGGATCTCAGACGTCTCCAACAGACTGAGGGAGGAAATGAGTGCACTGCTACTCCTGATGCTCTGTTCCCACACAGCACCGTGATAATATCCGTCAAAGAGACGGCATCGGCACTTCGAGAGCAGAGCTGGGCTTCACTTCTTATCCACTCAAGTAACTTTCGGAAAAATAAAATCACTCTTTACTCGGATATAGTTCTATGTACTGAGTTCGAATTGAGAGGTCTTGCTCTGACCACTTTGGAATTGTGACTGTCTTTACATGTCCCTCCTCCCTGGGTCCCGACACTAATGAGCCAAGCCCGCTTGATTGCCGATTTTACGCTTTGTGGACCAATTGTGGAGCCCTATAGGCGTGGTTTCGACAGCTCCGGCCAAGATCGGTAGGGGGGGCTAAAAGGTGTAGGAAGCATTAGTTGCAAGAAACATGTTAATAGAATAAAATATGAACCAATGACTGAGTAAAGATCTGGATATCCCTCCCCCAAACTTCGAATGGAACACCAGCTGGCTTTTGCTGCATGGCTGGTGAAGAGGACGGATCCTCCGTCTGCTTAGTCGTTTTGTGAAGCCTTCACTCCACGCAAGATCTTGACTATACATCCTATCTCGAATATCGACAGCTTCAAATGATTCGTTCAGTAAAGCCTCACTTGAAATAATGGTATTTATACTAATGATTGAGCTTATAAAACCCCAGCTTTTATTCATACAAAACATTTTGTAGGCCTAGAAACGAATGTCTCTCTGCGCTGGCTGGTAAACAGACTAGGCTACTACACAACGCCATGATACCTGGTTTAGAATTCGGCTGTGTTTTTAAAATACTTTTACTTTTGGCGTGTTTTGCTGCGCTGTTTGTTGCACTTTTATAACGTTATGCTAGGCCTTGTTAACATTCATAACCATCTATTGATATGTGCCTATCAAAACATAAACATTTATTATTTTAACAGCTAGACATTTAGCCTATCATTTACAAGTAAATACATTAGTTTCATGGAACCATATCCCTGCTGTCGAAAATTTCCTCCAGATGCCATATCAAAAAAAGATGAGAGAAAGAAGAGAGATTTGAAGAGCTACATCCGGTTAAAACTGAGCTGAGGCGAACTCCTTATACCTTGGAGGAGTTATTCAGGAGTTATTAAATTGCACGGAATGTCTTACATCTTCAAAACAGATGAATTTAAGATAAGGATAGGCCTTCTATTTTGCATCATTATTTCAAATCTACGGAAGCATTATACCCTACTTTTTCAGCAAAGTTCTATACCATACATTAAATGTAAAATGTATGCAAAAATGACAGAAAAATGATTGACTATTCGAAACCATAGCATATCATATTATTTATAGCGGCAAGGGTTCATGAGTAGGCTATGCGAGAACGTTTGTAGGGAATCTCAATAGGCTACTGCTCATCAGACGTGCATTTTGCAAGATGCAACCGGGTGATATTGTCAAACTTCATACTATCGGGTACCAAAGGTTGTGTGTGATTCCTGTGTAGCAATATAACTTTCTCGAAATACCATTGTGTATACCTTTAAGAAGTCCTTGTGCTGATCCTTGATTGAGTTGGACTACGTTTGTTAAGGAGCGCTTGGCGCCAGTCTGCTGGCGTCCCACAACAAGAACCCTTTCCTGTCACTTCATATTTAACCCCAAATCTTCAAACAGCGTGCTCCAATCCCCTCTGCATTCCCTCTAAGGCTGCAGCCCATGGTAGATCTTTAACTTCGGATTTCCTGCACTTGCCACATATCGGCGATAGTTTGGCTATAATTATTTATTCCAATGCAGATTCTTAATTAATGAATGAAGAGTTTCCCTGACTCAAACCCAGCTTAAAACATTCAAACTTCAGCTGAATACACCGGACCTCTGTCACAATGGTGAGACTCTTCATAATTTTACCCTCATAAACGCTATAATGCAATATGTTTTCACATTATATTTTCTTCCTGTTATTTTCTTTCTGTTTAGCATTTTATCTAATTTTGAACGAATTGTCACTTGTTTGTATTGAAGAAAATGATATGATTATCTTATTTTGAAAACATGTAATATATTACTAAACGTTGTTTTAACTTTTAACAATACATTTTCAGTGGTATGCTGCAATTGTATTTACATTATATGACATTTACAGATCATTCAAACGATTAGGGGAGAAGAAGTGGAGTATGGAACGTAGGCCTACACACCGTAGGTGTCGATAATGGTGTGTCTGGCTGAGTCCACTGAAAGGTGTTTGGTATTTAGTAGTTTTGTATGCCATAACCTTTTAGAACTATCAAAAACCACCAGAATGGCCCGCGGACTTTTGGTGTTGAGAAGTTATAAAAACCAACATTAACACGGCAATAGTGAGGCTAGACCAATCATAGACTAATAGACTAAAACAGTAAGGTCAGGTAAGTGAAAGGCATTGTTGATTTTATTTTACTTTATAGAATGTATCTTTTCTTGTTGAAGGTGGATATAGGCCTACTTTCTTGTGACATGTTTCCATGGCAAACATTCATAGCCTACTTAAACTGTGGAATATAATTTCACACGATTCACTAAATGCTAGGCTTTTCGACCAGTCAAGTTCGAATGTTAAAGAAACTTTGTCATTTGCAGAAGGAAAAAATACAACCATGACAACCATTAGGCCAATACTTTATTACGATTCATTTTTTTACAGTGAATATCATATGCCTATAGAGTTGGTTGATGGTAAGGTCCCAACACCTATAGTTTATGCCTACCAATATAACCCACACAATCACGAGGCCAATTCTGAGTGTTTGTGTCTGCAATTCCCCGATCAAGAACGTTGTACTTAAGGCTGTGTTTGAGCAATGGTAATAGCCAATTAGTGTACAGTCTGACCGCAGTTGCTGAAATAAAGTAACAGAAAAAACCCTATTTTGCAAATATTATTTTTTCAGTAACACATTTGGTAGGCTACATATAGACTACTGCTACTCCATATTTTAAGTCTTTGGAATGCAAAAGGTTTAAACCCACACAGAGACAGATAATGATTTCCTATGTATATATATCATTCAACTAATTACATAAACCAAGGCAGACATTATGCTCAATTTATTTGTTTTAGGGGTTCCACAGTAAGCCTATGAGCAAATAGGCCTAGTTGATGTTGTGGTTTTATTTAGGCCTAGCCTATAGGCCTATGTGTTAGCTCGGTGAGTGCACATGGACCTTTGTATCTTAACTTTTGTTTTTAACTTTAACTTCAACCTAAATAATTTATCATGTTGAGCGAAATTAGTGTGTCAATTTGTATTTGTTCACATGACAGAATTAGGTGCACAAGTCACTAGTGCTATAGTCTACCCAGCTAGCGCATAACGTTCTGAGAACAATATGTTTCTCAGAGCTTGGCGAGAGCATGATTGTCTTGTGGTTATTTTTGCATGCAACCTTCCCACAACTTTCTGGGAATGGTGCAGGATAGTTGATTGGCTTGGAACATTCTCAGCACATTTAAGGAACTTGGGAAAAAAAAGTAATTTCATTACTTTAACAAAACTTTTCCTAAAAGTTCAAAAATGGTTTACATTTCATTTCCATTTTGGCAATGTTCTAGGAGCATTCTCCAGCTGGTTTGATAGAATGTTCTCAAATAGTTCAGAGAACTTTAAGAAACAACATTCATCTGTGAGAATTTCTGTACTTCAGTGTAATATTTCCTACAGGTTTCCTCATGGTTCTATTTAAAGTAATGTTCTCAACTTCTTGAAAGAATGTTAAGAAAACTTTCCATCTAGAAGAAAAAGAAACACACACCTATTTAGGCGAGGTGCTGGCTAGCGGAGTAGAAAACGTGAACATAAAGGAGAGATGCACACTCTAGGAGCTCAGATGCAAAAATGTAATATCCATTGTTTCGACAGCCAAGTTGTCTTCATCAGGATATAATCACCAACACTGCGGGGTGACTTGTTTATAGAGTGTCAAAAGACACACAGGTGTCTGTAATCATGGCCAAGAGTGGCCTAATATCATTGGTTAATTCTCAAATATTAAAATGGCATACAAAGAACAGCATACAAAAAACAAATGGATAGCAACCTAAAAAATATACAGAACAGGCAAAATGTTTACTTCTGTTCTCGGAACATTTAAAGAAAATTTTACAAAAAGTTCAATTTTACAGGTCAGGAAACATATGGCTTCCTTCCCACAACCAATGTGAAACCTAAAACATAAGTTCTCACAACTTCCAAGGAACTAAATGTGCTAGCTGCGTATAGCCTGCCAAAATAGCCTAGATATGTGGTGTAGGACTTACACTTTATATTAAAAGAGAATATCGAGTAAAAAAACACAAATTATTTAAAATGTATCGGATACAAGATGTTTGTCCCCCTGCCATAATATGCTGTTATAAATCTGCTCTACATGTCCCTTGATTCTTTTCATCATTCCCCTTCCATCATTCCCCTTCCATCTCTCTCTGTGTAACTGCTCATTGGCTATATTTATCCTGAGGACTGAGGTCTTGGCGCCAGACCGTTTAAGACCTGTCAGAGTCCCTCATATTCCCGAGTCACATAGCCAAGGCAAAAAGTCTTCCAGCCTTAAAAACTAAATCGATCCCCCTCGCCCCCCAACCCCTGGTCATGGTCAATTCCCTCACTTCACTCTTCGCGTTCGTTGATTCATTCATTCATTCATTCGTCCATCCATCTATTTGTTCAAATCTGGGTTTAATCCCGTTGCGTCGCATCAGTCTTTGGGGGTTTAGAAATTTGCTCTTCGTCGTGACTGTCTCATCTCATTGACCCTAGTCAGTGGGACCGCGGTCCAGTTCCCTACCCCCGCCAGTTCAACAAGGTCTAACGGATTGTTGAAAACGATCATCATTTATTCATAGCAACAATCGTTGGCGTGCACTCCTTACCCAAATTTGCCCCAGTTTTCCAGATGATGCACCCATACCTACTCATATCGACCTACTCTCCTTAATCCTCAATTATTCATGCGGATGCTTATTATCTAACAGGCTTAAATATATTTACGCTACTGCATGTTTATAGAAGCAAGTGTTAAATATAGGACACTCCATATGCCTTGTTCATAATAGCCTAAATGTTATTTCAGCTGGAGATTAAATGGAATATGGGCTAATTAACCTGCGCCAATTACTGCACACTCATGGACTCCATAAGGTGATCTTGGCAGAAGCCTTAAGCCTTAACCTATCATTAGGTACTGTAGGCTAATCATGTCTCCCGGAGGATACTGGCTCCGCTGGGATCCTGGGATGTGGGAATTAAGGTCAATACGAAGAGCACCTTTCATTTAGATATAACAGGCGGGAGCGCCAAATTTAGGGCCGACAGGGATTTGAAAATAAACATGTTTTTCAATCTAATTCGATGTTTCACCACAAAGAAAATGTATCCAGACTAAACGAGTATGTATATTGATTTAATTTGAGTGACTATCGTAAGTCATTTGTTTATTCAAAACTGTAACATGCTATAGCCCTCTGCAGTGAGGCTGCCATTGCCATCATTATAATGATTGCATTCCCTTGTAGGCAACCACTCACAGTCGTCATTACCTTTAGAATGGAATTGTGGGACTTTTATATCCATGTTCATAACCTAGTTATGTGACCCATGTATTTTACATTAGTTGACCTAACAATTATTTTATTTCTTCATAGGAAGGGATACACTTTCACTCTTTAACTGAAAACTTGACTCACCTGCCGCACCACTGAGCCGGTTGAAAACACGAAATGGTTCGTCGATCAAAGACAAGTTTTATTCGGTAGAGTAATTAATATCAACTTGCTTCTTTTAAACATAAAACGTTTTGATGATGACAATATCGACCCACAGTGGATGCTTTAAATGCCATCTTCACAGAGAATTCAGTAGCTAAAGCTTTTTTGAATAATACAAATAAAGTCAACAGGGACAATTCGAATATACTTTGTGTTTATGGTATAGGAGGGCTCGATCTTGTTTGAGAATCTTACATCAGTGTTTCCCACACGCCCAAACTACCTGCTTATTGTATGGACACAACATTTTAGTGGGCAATTAACTATTTTCAGTTACATTTCCAACATCCCCCGTATTACACTTGGTTGTAGAACAACTAATAGACACCATTGTTGAAATACATCTGATCAGCTCAACACACTTGTTTATCTTAACGGCTTACTAGTCACATATAATATAGCCTACATAGGGTTAAGTATTTTAATTAACGAATTAACTTGATCAATTAATCTGTGGGATGACCATCAAACATGTAAAATAAAGACGTACGAAATGGCCTGTTGATTCAAAGTTCAAATCCAGATTATAATTGGAATATGCATGACTTTGATACATTTTACATGATTCTTTTTTGACAATTAAAAACACACTTTAAACAATAATTAATAGGCTAACACGTGCTCTGGTCTATATTTTTCTTGCATGTGAAACATTGATGGTTTGCCTATCGTTTACACTAAAGCCTCTCATTCTAAACTGATATTTCTCTTAATTAGCTACATTTTACACTATTGATAAATATTTTTTTTGTTAGTTGATCATTTATTAAACACTTTTTACATATAATAATATATATTAATATACTATAAACAAGTACTCCAACTATCACTGCAAGAACTGCAAGAATATTCAACATTTCTATCTGAAGACTGTTGGAACATACCAGGGAATGGATGACTTTTTCAGACAGTCTATCCTAATGCTAAACTCTGTATGATCTCTCTAAAATGGCCATGTCAATATTCAATAACATTTCTGATAATGTGACATATACTATTTTTGACATATTTCTTGTGTGTGACAATGTCTAATGAAAGCCACAATTTGATTAATAAGCATGTAATAGCCTAGAAGGCAACAAAAAAAAAAAACACTATCCATGGGTGTGTCTTAACAACTTAACTGCCAGCCAGATACTTGTAAAACTATATCAAATGTATATTTACAGAGCAGTGTCGTGCCTGTAGCGCTACCCTATAAGGTCATAGAAAAATGTATATAGTATCTGAATTCCTGTCCAATATCACACATGGTAACCAATATTATTTTTTTAACTTAACAATTTCTACAGAATTTCTGATCTAATAATACATGTGTAGTAAAATGAAAATCCATGTGAGTGAGGACAATTACAGATGCAGTTTGAAGCGAGGGCGAGGATTTCTTTTAAGGCTGTTGTCAGTGAGATGATGCCAGCCAAAGAGCTCAACTAATGCCAAATATGTACATTATATTCTTCCATATAACTCCTGAAGGACAATGCTTAGATCTGTGTAACAGTGAATCACTATACAGACTGAGTCCTCATACAAGGTATATGTGTGTGTGTGTGTGTGTTTGTGTATCTGTTTTTCATTCCTTCAATAAAGACAACTTCAGTGCTACGGTTGGCCTTTTTCTCATCCTATGTGAATTATGTTCCAGCTACAAAAAAGCACTTAATGAGTTGTTTTGTCTGTACTCTTGTTACATGTCCACAATCCCTCACACTGAACCCTGAAGCAGAGAAAAGAGCCTGTTTAGCTGATTAATTATATGATTCAAGGTTTTCTTTTGAAGACATTATTTGAAACAGACACAAACTTTTTCACTGAAGAAATTATATTGTCTCTGGTCAATGCTCACTTGAAACAAGTCATATGTACTGACAGTATAACAGCAGACTCATAACAATTTCTAATTAATTTAATAAGGAATCAGTGCCCAGTGAATATAATACTTTTTTACACAAAACAAGAGTTACCATCACTGAGGTTAGACCTAAAACAGAACTAACTTTGCTGCATTACTGTTCACAATGTGATACAACAAGCAGAAAGTTCAACAAATACGGTATCATCGTTACCACACTGCATGTGATTGCAGGTGTCAAGGGCAGTATCATGCTAGGGGCATTCTATGAGTTGCTGTAAGCACTATAAAGCTGCCTTTGGACCAGGCTAGAGGGCATGTCCAGGTTAATAATGATTCATGAAGCTTTCATTAACTATTGGCATGCTTCATGATTGTCAACAAAGTGGGATTTATCATATTATATGAAATGAAAAACATCTGACCGTCACGTGTGATGGCCTTTGGACTAAATTGTGCCGCTGATGCTGCTGCTTTAGCACAACGTCCATTACGTTACCCATTCATTTAGCATTTGGTAAAGCAATAATCATATAATAAAAAAAATAAGTGTACAAATCTATGTGAACTATCTTGCGGGTTACTTTGTTGTTTTCTTGGTTGGACAGAGTGTTTTCCAAACTTTGTGTTGGTTGGTCATCCCATGGGTCTGTCTTGACTCAGTGATTTTCCCCTGATCAAAGGCCTAGCACAGAATGAGGGGGAGGCCAGCTAACCTCCTGTGTTGTGGACTGTAAGGTGGATGCAATAACCTGAAAGGTTAACATCTCCCCACATCAACACTGCCACACTGACCGGTGGAACGTTCACATCAGGGTCAGGTAAGGGATTGGCCTATGTGGGAGGCAGGGTTGGGTAGGTTACTTTATAAATGCAATCTGTTCTAGTTACCAGTTACCCATTCAAAATTGTAATCAGTAACGTAACTTTTTTGTTATCCAAACTCAGTAATCTAATCAGATTACTTACTTTTGAATTCTTTTCCCCTTAGGAGCATCAGAAGAAGACTAAAAGGATCCAGCAAATGTGTTTGTTGTGTCATCATAGTGGTCTCCGACTTGTGGTCAGACTCAGTCAGGTGGAACAACATGACTGATTTTCCGCTAGCTAGAGGTTAACTTAAATGTTTTCCTTTTTTAAAGGCTGAATTGAATGTCATTGAGAAAACAGAAAGGTGTCATAATATACAGTATATATTTTTTGCAAACATTCTTTCTGAATATAAGGATTACCAACACATAAGGTAATCATCTAGTTTTTCTAAATTGTCTGGAATCTGATTACAATATTTTTACTAGTAATGTAATTGATTAGTTACAATTTTGTTGTAATCAGATTACATGTAATAAGTTACTTCCCAACACTGGTGGGAGGGGTATACCAGCTTTACCATCGGACACTAATCAACTGATTATAAAAAAATGACATACTCTCTCCATCGCTTGTTGAAGGTGTTTGATATAGGCTCTTAAATTGAGGTGGGTTAACAATATGTATTTGTCAAAGGCTCTGGACAGCGAGACTATCAGTATCTGTCAGATGGAATGCATTATCTCAGTAACCAGAAATATGTGTAAACATCTTGGGAACAATTTGCTCAAAATATTAAAGGCAAAGTTTTTTCAAATTACTTAAATGTTTCCTTTCCTTAACTGTGAGACGCTGCAATCTACGCTTTGGGTTTGTTTACTCAGCTACAGTCACCAATGGCTAACATTAGCATTGATGACCAAAAATCAATGGGAGTGAATGGGAAACCATTAGCATGTTTTAATTGCATGCTCAAATCATATCAAATTCTAAACATAGTTTCAAACCCCAGTAATCACACAATACCACAATCTGCCAAGGGTGATAGGAAACATAACACAAACTTATATTACGTTTGGGGGATCTTTCCCTTCAAATCCATGTTGGGCTATGGGCTAGCTGGCTGGCGAGCCAGTATAGAGAGTTCAGAGTGAACTGGTGAGCTGGAGGGGAGTTGGATGTCAGTAAAAGCTTGGGGTAGGAAGTGATCTCAGTGGTCCCACACAAGACGAATGGCTCCCTAGATACAAGGGGTAATAACTTCTAATCAAAGCCATGAGACGGGTATGGGCCGGGGAGGTTGGGTCAGGACTTAAAGGAGGACATTAATCGCACCTCTCCGCTCCCGTTTCATGAGGTGCAGATGACTGGTGAGGAGGTGAGGGTGTTTGTTTGTTTTCTCAGGATGGAAAGAGAGCCACATGTCTGACAGGCAAGCAGGCGTAAATTGTACAGTAGGGTTTGAAGTGAAGGGAGGCAGGATGATGACGGGGTCTGCTTCTCCTCACTCACTGCTGCTGAGGCGGGATGGTCCCCCCCCCCCCCCCCCCCGGGTCCCCCCAGCCCCTCCCAGCCCCAGCTAACAGCACATCAGAGGAGCACTGAAGCAGGAAGGAGGCAATCAATCTGAGCGACGGCGCACGGCTTTCACCTCTCCGGTCACAGTCCACACCTGGGACACATTCAGCAGAATGTTAGGTCACACAGGGCTCCAGGCGAGTCATCCCGAGGTCGAAACTGTAAAGCAGAAATCACATCTGAAGGCTGTAAACTCTCTCCATGATAAGGAATAAGAGAAAGAGCCTAGGCTGGAGTTATAGCTGAATTAACTCTCCAGCAGGACCCTTTTATTCTCAGGAGATCAAAGGCAAAGCAAGTACATACAATATCTGTTTACAGTCATTATCACGATGCTTTTACTGTGTACACATTGTTCTCTTCTCATTATACAGGATAGCTTCATACCCATGCACATTGCATTGCAACAATAGGGAATTTAAGCTAATGCATCCTTCCTATACTGGCTCGATTTATCTGTCATTGAAACGCACACACGCACACGGATACACACACACACACACACACACACACACACACACACACACACACACACACACACACACACACACACACACACACACACACACACACACACACACACACACACACACACACACACACACACACACACACACACACACACACACACACACACACACACACACACACACACACACACACACACACACACACAGAGGTCGTGCAGACTTATCTGGAGTAATCCATAATGATATCACTTTCCGGGCGAAAGCATCAGGCCCCAGTACCACTTTCTGAGCTTCAGCTCCCAGAGGAATGTGATGGTGGCTCATTATTCTAAAGGACTTAAGCTGATGTACACGATCGAAGACCTAAAGGTTTTTTTCTGCAGCTTAATGCACCCACATTGTCCCTATTTCTGATGCCAGACCAGCCTTTTTTAATTAAAAAAATAAATGTTGTGGTGGTGTCTATGGTAAGTGTGCTTATTTTCAATCCTCTCTACATTTGGCAGATTTGAACCAGTTCTCTCAAACTCTCCATATCCATCCTAATTGGAGGATATTTATAATGTATGTTTTAAGTTGAGCATTTTTCAGGAGATGAAGAGTTAACAGTTGAGACACTAACCCATTGAAGTGTAAAATGTGGCAATGTAAAATACACTACACGATTAAAGTATGTGGACACCTGCTCGTCGAGCATCTCATTCCAAAATCATGGACATTAATATGGAATTGGTCCCCCCTTTGCTGCTATAACAGACTCCTATCTTCTGGGAAGGATTTCCACTAGATGTCGGGACAATGCTGTGAGGACTTGCTTCCATTAGGCCACAAGAGCATTAGCGAAGTCGAGCTCTGATGTTGGGCTATTAGGCCTGGCTCGCAGTTGGCGTTCCAATTCATCCCAAAGGTGTACAATGGGGTTAAGGTCAGGGTTCTGTGCAGGCCAGTCAAGTTCTTCTACACCGAGAGAACGTGTTTCCACTGCTCCAGAGTCCAATGGCGGAGAGCATTACACCACTCAAGCTGATACTTGGCATTGCGCATGGGGATCTTAGTCTTGTGTGCGGCTGCTTGGCCATTGACAACTATTTCATGAAGCTCCTGACAAACAGTTATTGTGCTGAAGTTGCTTCCAGAGGGAGTTTGTAACTTGGTAGTGAGTGTTGCAACCGAGGACAGATGATTCTTACGCACCACACGCTTCAGCACTCGGCAGTCCAGCTCTGTAAACTTGTGTGGCCCACCACTTTGAGGCTGATCCGTTGTCGCTCATAGATGTTTCTATTTCACAAAAACAGCACTCACAGTTGACCGGGGAAGCTCTAGCAGGGCAGAAATTTGACAAGCGGACGTGTTGGAAAGGTGGCATCCTATGACGGTGCCACGTTGAAAGTCACTGAGCTCTTCATTCTACTGTCAGTGTTTGTCTATGGAGATTGCATGGCTGTGTCAGCAGTCACCTGTCAGTAACGGGTGTGGCTGAAATATCCAAATCCACTCATTTGAGGGGGTTTTACATACTTTTGTATATATAGTGTACCTTCTAACTATTCCACACTAGAATGCCCAGATATGGTTGGATTTAGTGCTTTTCTGTGAATAGCTGTAAGCCGCTTATGTTTTCTCTTCTCACTTTAGGCTGGCTTTGGCTCAGGGATATAAACCCTGTGATTTCACATGATAGAAAATTGCTTTGTTTTTTGCCACTGATGTAAGGACTGATTCAGACAGAGTCTCCTGGTCAGTCTAAGAAGTGAAAGCCAGGAAAAGAGACTTGAGAGCGTGTATGTATCTCTAGTCACTCAGATCACCTGCTGATTCAGAACATGTTGCTGCAAACCAAAGGCCTGTGTTGATGGAGATACAGTACATTGAACTCACAATGAAAAGTGGATCAAAGGAAAACAAAGAGCCTCTTAATCAGTGATTCTGCGCCAGCGTTCAACATGAGGAGAGAGGGAGAGGTCCAATCCCAGCCCAATTTCACCCTCTTCAGCCTAGGTAAACTAGGGGAGAGAGAGGCCGCCCTGGGGACTAGAGACCAAGGCAGAAACCCACACCAGTCCCACACTTATCCCCTCTGATTTGTTATGTTGTTCAAACAGTAATCCCACCATGGTCTGTCTCCCAGCTGTCTCTGGTTAGGGCTCTCACATCACACATATAAACACACCGCCCTGCCTGCCTGCCTGCCATGATGCCCTAACCAACCAGGACGACTGATACCCAATCAGGGCTTACTAAGGAAAGACCCCTTATTAAGGACACACACACACACACACACACACACACACACACACACACACACACACACACACACACACACACACACACACACACACACACACCTCTATATCATGCAAGGTCCTGCCAACATATACTGTATTTTGCTCACCTGCACAACAGAATAATAACCAAGTTATTTGTCGTCCTATTTTAAGAAGAAAATGTGGCTCCAGAATAAGACATTTACAGCAGACTAAACAATAGGACTATACTATGTGGAGACTGCAGACAGTTACATGCATTCTGGTTAATCTTTCTGCACAGCCATAGTGCAGTAGCCTATAGTATTATAAACCCAAAGCTGTTTCAAAGAATTAGCTGTAAAGCCAGTAGAGGGGGTATTAGAACTAAAAGTAAGAGCCTGCCACCTGTGTTAAATAACCTTGACAATTATTATCCCTGACCCCTCCCTCTCTGTTGTGATTGGCGACATCAGCGGTTGCCCCACCTTGACAGAGGTAACGGGCATGGTGTGTCAGGGGTCCAATCAAAAGGGGACCATCGCGCTCTCCGAGATGCTTGGCTGGTGTGTAAAACACAAGAATTCAGACAAATAAAAGGTGTGATGGGTACACACTCAGAAATATGTTGCATAAGGAGCACAGAGCCATCAACCAGCTGCCAGGGCACTGGGAAAAACAAACAGGGAGAATTTATACAGCTCTTCCAGAGGATGGGGCATTAATAAGTCTGGTGGCTTAACGTATCGTTGTAATTAAAACACACTTTCAGATGGCAGTGCACCTGGAGGTGGCGGGACTCCAAACCCCAGCACCGGAGCTGCTTTCAATTATCTTTAATGAAAACCCTACAGCTACCCAGCTCAGCCACTCAGAGTCAGTAGGAAGCCTGATCAGATTCTCATCAACCTTCACATAGCACCTCATAATGAACGATACCCATATCAATCTCTTCCTTTTATCTCTTCTTTTCAGCGATGTAGCACAGCTTTGTGTTGTATATCCTGAAATGTTTCATAAAAAACAGAGAAATGGGGTGTGATTGTTTGTATCTGGCAGAGAGCCTACATGCAGTGTTGGACGTAACATGGTGCACATGGCTGGGTTTTGTGTGTGGGAACATTATAGGAACAGAAACAACACAAACCTAAAATGAATGAAAGTACTGCAAAGAAGACACATGAACAGGCAGACAGACAGACAGACAGACAGACAGACAGACAGACAGACAGACACTCCCCCTAGCAGGCACAAACATTCTGTTCCCTTTTCTCTGGCATTGAAAGCCTACAATCTGCTTGAAGCATGCTATTAAGTGCACTGTCTAAAGTCATCCACAGAGGAGCTGATCGCTGTGGGTTAGTGCTTTCACTCAACCTCCATCTCCATCCTTCTACAGGCGTCACTTTGCCCATGCTAGTGAGCTCAGTGGCAGAGGGGAAGTGGGGATTAATGATACAATGACATGCAGGGCTGATGTGTCAGAGTAGGGTGTGGGGATGTGTAGGGAAGTGGCTGCCCTGCATACAGGAATGAGTTTTCATCATCACAGCACTGTCGCTGTGCATTACGCTCAAGCTCTTAGTTCGCCAAAGGAGAGCAACCCTGGAATGAATGGGTTAGTGCTGAGTGGTAAATTTTTTTTATAATTGCATCCCTCTTTTACACTCTCGAGTCAATTTTCACAGCTCCGTACACGCCAAGCCTGTGCTAAGGTCACCTCACATTCTTATTTTAGAAGCTCTGTGTTGTGGTTCTCAATACTAGAGTGCACTCTGCAACCACAAGCAGACCCCCTGAGGGGTGAAGTGGTAGACAAATATGTCAGTGAAAAGTATCTAAATACTGTGTTAGAATGAGAGGAACATGGAGGAGGGAACCTTTCAGCATCACTTCAGGCCAATGTTCCTTTTAAAGCACTAAGATCATGGTCATGGTGCCTCTCTCTCTCAGTGACTCCCTGTGTCTCTTCCTTGTTGCACACCATGTGACCGAGGATATATTATTACAGCCTTGTGTCTCTGTCATGGCAAGTCATCAAAGTCTTTTTAATATGGCAACATAGATATGTGATGATATCAGTAAACAGTAATGCTGTGTATCTAAGCCATGCACAGCATGGTCCTTCTTCCAATGTAATCAGGAAGTTGGTGGTAAGGTTACTGAGCACCAGTACTGAACACCACCAAATGACAGTCCCCACCTCCCCATGCTCATTCCGGGTAGGTGGTTGAAAATCACTGTGTGGAAAGGGCCTGCCATTACCTTAGAAAAACATTGCTCTCTGATGAGAACTCCTGTTATTGTGAAGTATAACTGAAGCGCAGAAATGGGTGGAATAAAGGTATGATTACGCACGCTAGCGAGTAAGGGCAGGAAAAGGAAAAACCCCTGTAAGAAACAAGGGCTGAGCCCAGCAGCCAAGCGCACCCAGCTATGGTAGACTGCAGCAGAGATGGATACCAGTGTTATGACAGGCAGGCCAAACTACCCAGCCACTCACTCACACAATCACAGCTGGCCTCTGTGGAGGAATATGAGCTGCAGCATCCAATTCAAACATGACGGAAATTAACAAGACTGACCTACCTTACAGGCTACATTTCAATAATGAAATGTGAAGCTAGTTCAGAATTCCACAATGAAGGTTTGGCTACAGAAGCGTACAATGTACTGAGTGCTACATTGTAGAGTTAGAAGTGCAGTGTGGATGTATCTCACTGAGAAGGTTATGATTATGATGTACTGTATAATATCAGTTAGCAAACAATTGTATTTTATTACAAAAATCATCTAATAAAGCATATGTGGTCGCTTTCCGATTGTATTGTTGTTTTAGTACATTTTTGTTGAGTAAGGCAGCTCCCAAATGCAACTGTTTCAGCCTTGCTCAGTGCTTTCTGTCGTGGAGGGGCAGACAGAGAAATTACAGAGCGTAGGCATCATTGATCTTCTCTGGTTGCGCGTGATTGGCTCCGCGTGCTGTCACTTTTGGGAACACTACGTCACCGCAGCACCTGCTGGGGGAGCTAGCCCTCAAAAGCTCATCTTTGGTGCTCCATTTATTTACAGTAGAAGTGCCCGCCCAAGAAGGATCATTGTCATTGGCCACAGATACAGTAAATCAATGTGTTATGCCCGGTAACTTTGATTGGACTGAGGTGTCGACTACATAGCGAGCTAATTGATTAGCACGCACTGTTAGCACGTCTAGAAGCTAGGTAGCTTAGGTAGCTAAAACATGTCGACTAGCTTAGCTATATCGTAGCAAATAATAATCTAAGTTAGCGTTATAAAGAAAATTATAAAACATCTCGGTGCTCATTGACCACCAAAACTTTAAAATATGGCCAACGATTAAAATAAAGCAAACTGGGAAAGAAGATTCTAGTCAAATAGTTGGTGGTGGAACATGGAGCAGTGGCTAACATCTGTTTGGAGGTAGGCTAGCTATAATATCCTACAGGCTACATGTGTTAGTGTTGATGTTTGATGGCAGACTGTAATACCCATGGAACCACATGTAGAAGGGTTAGTTAAAAATATATTTTATCGAATTTTGCAGTATATGAAGTGAGGGAATTGAGTTATAAACATTGCATATTGTTAACTGGGCCCGTCTGTAACAAGCAGGCAGGCAAACGCACGCAGTGTCTCAATATTGGAGACCGATTTCTAGGTCGTTTACTATATAAAAGTATGATCGACTACCATGGTCTTCCGTGCCATAAGAGCTAAAGATATGGGAAGTAGCCATTTACTGATCATAACCCAAATATTATAACGTTTGTGTGTATGTGGCTCAAAACTCAATTCTCAAATTTGTTATTACTGCATTCAATGTGTATCCAGTACTGTGTAGTAGTGTACTGCATATGAAATTTGTTGATTGAGTTTTCCCCACCAATATTTTCATGTTAAAATCGCCACTGGACATCAGAGATCAGAGTCAATACGATTTGTGATTATCCAGTAGTAATATTACTAAATGTTAGTGTCAGGGAATATTGGATAACTAATACCGGTTGAAAAGTGGATTGATTTTGTAATTCTTATTGAATGTGCTCCAATCAAACTATTATGAACTCTGATTATAATATTTTTCTGAAAGAAATAAAATTATCCTTCCTCCTTATCTGATCTCTCTCAGCTGTGAGTGGCAGGAACCAAAGAGCTAATCACATAGTCCACCACTCACACAGTTCCTTCTAACCCCCCCCCCCCCCAAAGTCATCATAGCTGAGAAGTCTCAAGAAGATCTTCAACCTCTAGTTAGAGTTCAGTCGGATAAGTTCAGTAGGAGTTACACATGTATTCCTTTCTACATTACTGTATCAAAATATTTGGTTTGAATTCAGAAATGTTTTCCTGCAAGATAAGATCAGGTGATAAGTGAACATTTCCAAAATCCACAGCCTGAACCTAACAAATCAATGAGGAGAGCTACGCTTCAGTGATGCTCAGCATGTAGAGTAATTTTACTCAATCATAAAACCATTAGGAAAACAACTTGATAATATGATTAATAATTACTGCATGTGGCTTAAGGGCCTTGTAATATATGACACTGTAACGGTTTTCTTGGTGAGAAGGAGAGTCGGACCAAAATGCGGCGTGTCTATTGCAATCCATGTTTAATGAAGTAACACACTAAACACAAACACTACCAAAACAATAAACTTAACGAAAACCGAAAACAGCCTATACTTGTGTAACCTAACACAGAACAATGACATCAGGACACTAAGGACAATCACCCACGACAAACTCAAAGAATATGGCTGCCTAAATATGGTTCCCAATCAGAGACAACGATAAACACCTGCCTCTGAGAACCACTTCAGACAGCCATAGACTTAGCTAGAACACCCCACTAGCTACAATCCCTATACATACACACCACATACAAAAACCCATGCCACAGCCTGGCCTGACCAAATAAATAAAGATAAACACAAAATACTTTGACCAGGGTGTGACAGAACCCCCCCCCCTAAGGTGCGGACTCCCGAACGCACCTCAAAACAATAGGGAGGGTCCAGGTGGGCGTCTGTCCATGGTGGCGGCTCCGGCGCGGGACGTGGACCCCACTCAATCAATGTCTTAGTCCCTTCTCCTCGCGTCCCTGGATAGTCCACCCTCGCCGCCGACCATGGCCTAGTAGTCCTCACCCAGAACCCCACTGGACTGAGGAGCAGATCGGGACTGAGGGGCAGCTCGGGACTGAGGGGCAGCTCGGGACTGAGGGGCAGCTCGGGACTGAGGGGCAGCTCGGGACTGAGGGGAAGCTCAGGCAGGTTGATGAATCTACCAGATCCTGGCTGGCTGGTGGTTTCGGCAGATCCTGGTGGTTTCGGCAGATCCTGGCCGACTGGCAGATCTGGAAGATCCTGGCCGACTGGCAGATCTGGGAGAGTCTGGCCGACTGGCAGATCTGGGAGAGTCTGGCCGACTGGCAGATCTGGGAGAGTCTGGTCGACTGGCAGATCTGGGAGAGTCTGGTCGACTGGCAGATCTGGGAGAGTCTGGTCGACTGGCAGATCTGGGAGAGTCTGGTCGACTGGCAGATCTGGGAGAGTCTGGTCGACTGGCAGATCTGGGAGAGTCTGGTCGACTGGCAGATCTGGGAGAGTCTGGTCGACTGGCAGATCTGGTCGACTGGCAGATCTGGGAGAGTCTGGTCGACTGGCAGATCTGGGAGAGTCTGGTCGACTGGCAGATCTGGGAGAGTCTGGTCGACTGGCAGCTCTGGGAGAGTCTGGTCGACTGGCAGCTCTGGCTGCTCCATGCTGACTGGCTGCTCCATGATGACTGGCAGCTCTGGCTGCTCCATGCTGACTGGCTGCTCCATGCTGACTGGCAGCTCTGGCTGCTCCATGCTGACTGGCTGCTCCATGCTGACTGGCAGCTCTGGCTGCTCCATGCTGACTGGCTGCTCCATGCTGACTGGCTGCTCCATGCTGACTGGCTGCTCCATGCTGACTGGCTGCTCCATGCTGACTGGCGGCCCTGGCTGCTCCATGCTGACTGGCGGCCCTGGCTGCTCCATGCTGACTGGCAGCTCTGGCGGCTCCTTGCAGACTGGCAGCTCTGGCGGCTCCTTGCAGACTGGCAGCTCTGGCGGCTCCTTGCAGACTGGCAGCTCTGGCGGCTCCTTGCAGACTGGCAGCTCCTTGCTAACTGGCAGCTCCTTGCTAACTGGCAGCTCCTTGCTAACTGGCAGCTCCTTGCTAACTGGCAGCTCTATGCTAACTGGCAGCTCTATGCTAACTGGCAGTTCTGAACAGGCGGGAGACTCCGGCAGCGCTGTAGAGAAGGAAGGCTCTAACAGCGCTAAACAGGCAGGAGACTCCGACAGCGCTGGAGAGGAAGAGGGCTCCGACAGCGCTGGACAGGCGAGGCGCACTGTAGGCCTGATGCGTGGTGCTGGCACTGGTGGTACTGGGCCGAGGACACGCACAGGAAGCCTGGTGCGGGGAGCTGCTACCGGAGGGCTGGGGTGTGGAGGTGGTACTGGAAAAACCGGACCGTGCAGGCGCACTGGAGCTCTTGAGCACCGAGCCTGCCCAACCTTACCTGGTTGAATGCTCACGGTCGCCCTGCCAGTGCGGCGAGGTGGAATAGCCCGCACTGGGCTATGCAGGCGAACCGGAGACACCGAGAGCAAGGCTGGTGCCATGTAAGCCGGCCCAAGGAGACGCACTGGGGACCAGCTGCGTAGAGCCGGCTTCATGGCATTAGGCTCAACGCTCAATCTAGCCCGGCCGACACGCGGAGCTGGAATATAGCACCGGGCTATGCACCCGCACTGGAGACACCGTGCGCACCACTGCATAACACGGTGCCTGTCCGGTCTCTCTAGCCCCCCGGTAAGCACAGGGAGTCTGCCCAGGTATCCTACCTGGCGTAGCCATACTCCCTGTTAGCCCCCCCCCCCCAAGAAATTTTTGGGGCTGCCTCTCGGGCTTCCTTGCCAGCCGTGTTCCTTCATATCGCCGGCTCCTCTCTCCGGCTGCCTCTGCTCTCCTAAGTGCCTCCACCTGTTCCCATGGGAGGCGATCTCTTCCAGCCAGTATCTCCTCCCAAGTGTAACAGCCCTTGCCATCTAAAACGTCCTCCCATGTCCATTCCTCTTTACGCTGCTGTTGCTGCCTGTTGACACGCTGCTTGGTCCGTTGGTGGTTGGGTGATTCTGTAACAGTTTTCTTGGTGAGAAGGAGAGTCGGACCAAAATGCGGCGTGTCTATTGCAATCCATGTTTAATGAAGTAACACACTAAACACAAACACTACCAAAACAATAAACTTAACGAAAACCGAAACAGCCTATACTTGTGTATCCTAACACAGAACAATGACATCAGGACACTAAGGACAATCACCCACAACAAACTCAAAGAATATGGCTGCCTAAATATGGTTCCCAATCAGAGACAACGATAAACACCTGCCTCTGATTGAGAACCACTTCAGACAGCCATAGACTTAGCTAGAACACCCCACTAGCTACAATCCCCATACATACACACCACATACAAAAACCCATGCCACACCCTGGCCTGACCAAATAAATAAAGATAAACACAAAATACTTTGACCAGGGTGTGACAGACACACTATTTGCTTTTATATTTCAAATGCTTGAAAAAAAACATTGCACTTCTGTATCTGAACGTGTGCATGTTTGTGTGTGTGCATTTGTGTGTGTATCCTGCATGTGCTTATTAGTCCATGTTAACAGAGGCTGGACGCGGGACATTGAATTATACATGAACAAGAGAATTCCATCTCAGTACGGACACACTCTGTGACATAGGTGCACAATCTTCTGATAGTCGTGGGATTCTGTCTCCAAGCTGCTTAAATGGCATTTGTGTTGGGTTTGGCACTGATAATCGAATCCAATTAGCATCATTATGCTGCCATGCAGAGATGGAAATCTTGTTTAAGGATTACATTACAGTTTTCCCTGGAAGCGAGGCTAGTCTTCTCTGCATCATCACCTTATCTGCACCACTCACTACACTGGGCTGAGGCTCTGTCTGTTTCGGCGGGGTGGGATAACGAGGGTCTAGATCCTCTGTTAACACTCTGGTGAGGCAATTAAAGAGGGAGCAGTGCAAGTAACTCCCCTAACTGCTTAATCTACTAAATCCTGCTTGTTATCCCATTGGTGCTGTTTAAAACGAACCTACTCCAATGTAAATATGATCCTTAGTCATGCAAAACAGAGCTCGATAATATACACTGAGGTTACAAACATTAGGAACACCATCCTAATATTGAGTTGCACCCCCTTTTGCCCTCAGAACACGCTCAATTCATCAGGGTATGGTGTCGAAAGTGTTCCACAGGGATGCTGGCCCATGTTAACTCCAATGCGTGGCCTAGTGGTTAGAGTGTTGGACTAGTAACCGAAAGGTTGCAAGATTGAATCCCCGAGCTGACAAGGTGAAACTCTGTCGTTCTGCCCCTGAACAAGGCAGTTAACCCACTGTTCCTAGGCCATCATTGAAAATAAGAATTTGTTCTTAACTGCCTTGCCTAGTTAAATAAAGGTAAAATAAATAAATACAAATAATATATGCCATTTACTAGACACTGCTTGCATACATTTGACTTATGGGTGATCCCGGGAATCGTACCCACTACGCTTTTGTTGCAAGCACCAAGCTCTTTCAATAAGCCTGCAGAATGGAGGGACCTTACACACCACTTGATGTTGTGTGTTAGACAAACCAAACTCTCTAGGTCATCACCTTCTGACAAGATGTTATCGGCCGGCCAACCATCCCTGGCAAAGACCCTCTTCCAGTGAGCACCTTACCACCTGCTTTAAGCTCCTTCCACAGATGCTATCAATCCCCTCAACTGCTGAAGTTAGACAGAGACGGGGGGAGAGGAACATGTTACTGACTTCCAGCAGGGTTGAGGACATCTCTGAAAACAGTCAGACTGACCACATCACTAAAGACTTAAAATGGTCTAAACACACATGCACAGTTGTGAAAAAGGCACAACAGTGCATCTTCCCCCTCAGGAGGTTGAAAAAGTTTGGCATGGGCCCTCAAATCCTCAAAAAGTTCTACAGCTGTACAATTGAGAGCATCTTGACTGGCTTTATCACTGCCTTTAATGGAAATAGCACCGCCCTCAATCGCATGGCGCTACAGAGGGTGGTGTGGACAGCCTAGTACATCACTGGGGTCGAGCTCCCTGCCATCCAAGACATCTATATCAGGCGGTGTGGAAGGAAGGCCCGGAAAATTGTTAAAGACCCCAACCACCCAAGCCATAGACTACTCTTTCTACTTCCGCACAGCAAGTGGTACCGGTGCATCAAGACTGACAACAACAGGCTCTTGAACAGTTTCTATCCCCAAGCAATAAGATAAATAGCTAACAATAGCTATACGGACTATCAGAGTTAACCTTGTATCTTATTGACCTTTTATTTTATTTTTTTGCACTGTCTCTATGCACACTCACAGGGCCCTACACACTCACTCCATCATCTGCTCACTCACACATAATATGCACATACATTTAAACTGACTATACACACACGCAGACCCACTCACATACAAGCTGCTTCTACTCTGTGTACCTTATATCCTGTTGCCTAGTCACCTTACACCTTACCTCCATCATTCCAGTATCCCTGCACATTGTAAATATAGTTTTGGAACTGACCCTGTATATAGTATTGTTACTTACTTATTGTGTTCTTCATATTTCTTCTCATTTCTTGTGTGTTTTTTCTAGTATGACATAGTTATTAATTATTGCATTGTTGGGTTTTGAGTTTGCAAGAAAGGCATTTCACTATACTTGTGCATGTGGCATTAAAACTTGAAACTACAAAGGTGATCTGCGATCTCTAATGGAGAAGCAGTTTCTAGGAATCGTTGACAGTGCTTTTCCTACTGACTCATCACAAAGCTGAGGTTGCTGGAGGTGTAGCGTTTTGTATTTTGATTTGTTTCCTGCCTTTATTCTTCATTGTGCTTTCTCACCCAATTCCCTGCTCTCTCCATCAGCTGAGTCTTCACCTAATGTGTGTGAGAGAGCCCCCTCTTCTGGGACTGCTGCCTAATGTGATCAGTAATGAATTTTGTGTTACATTAGGCCTGTATAAATGGACGGAGAAGCACAGACTACAAGTGTCCGGGAGTCGGACTTAATCTAATGACAGCCAGGCAGAGACAGAACCAATTAGAGGGAGAGGGCCAAGTCGCTGCTGCTGCAGGGACTGCAAATGAATAGGTACAAATCAAATCAGGGCCTAATAGACGCGCTGCGAGAGGAGCCAGTCGATGCTAATAGCATTAGGGCCTCGTGACCTCCCAGCTCAAAGCCACATCGGCCAGATAAACTTCCATCGGCCCTTCAAGGAAAAATCAAAAGACCTCTTGTTCACTTAAGGAGGGGGAAATAAACGTTGTTGTTGTCTCCTAAACAGGTAAAACATTTGGGTCGTCAGCATGGCAGACTTCCCCTTCAGGGTTTTAATATGAATTACTTAATACATCATTTCAGGCCCTTTATAATGAAGGCAGCTTTTTGCCAGCTTATCTTTGCAAAGGAATACATCACTTGTTTACAAAGAGACACTGTGACTCAAGCACATTAAAGGAAACTGGGAAATAAAATGAAGGTGGAATAAAAATGCCAACTCGATTTGTTGTGCTTATTGAGAGACATACTTTATAGGGTGCACTTGACAAACGGACACTGTATAAACACTATGTGTGATTCCTTTTTGCAAACATTGTAGAATAAATCAAGAGTTATGATGTTAAGACACATTAGCAATATATACTGAGCGTACAAAACATTAAGAACTATTACATATAAGTGTTAAATCCACTTCAATCAGTGTAGATGAAGAAGAGGAGACAGGTTATAGAATGATTTTTAAGCCTTGAGACAATTGAGACATAGATTGTGTGAGTGTGCCATTCAGAGGGTGAGTGGGCAAGACAAAATATATAAAAAGATATATAAACGTAGCATGCAAACATTTCAAAGATTTGAATGATTTACACTTCATATAAGGAAATCAGTCAATTGAAATAAATTAGGCCCTAATCTCTAGATTTCACATATATGCATCTGTGGTCCCAGATACCTTTAAAAAAAGGTAGGGGCGTGGATCAGAAAAACAGTCAGTATCCGGTGTGACCACCATATGCCTCTTGCAGCACAACACATCTCCTTCACATAGAGTTGATCAGGCTGTGGAATGTTGTCCCGCTCCTCTTCAATGGCTGTGCGAAGTTACTGGATATTGGCGGGAACTGGAACACACTGTCAAACATGTCAATCCAAACATGCTCAATGGGTGAAATATCTGGTGAGTATGCAGGCTATGGAAGAACTGGGACATTTTCAGCTTCCAGGAATTGTGTACAGATCCTTGAGACATTGGGCCGTGCATGAGATGATGGCGACAGATGAATGGCATGACAATGGGCCTTAGGATCTCACCACGATATCTCTGTGCATTCAAATTTCCATCGATAAAATTCAATTGTGTTCATTGTTCGTAGCTTATGCCTGCACATATCATAACTCCAACACCCCATGGGGCACTCTGTTAACAACCTTGACATCAGCAAACCCCTCACCCACATGACACCATACTGCCATCTGCCCGGTACAGTTGAAACCGGGATTCATCCGTGAAGAACACACTACTCCAATGTGCCAGTGGCCATCGAAGGTGAGCATTTTTCCACTGCTGAACTGGAGTCAGGTCAAGACCCTAGTGAGGACGACGAGCACGCAGATGAGCTTCCCTGATACGGTTTCTGACAGCTTTTGCAGATATTATTGGGTTGTGCAAATCCACAGTTTCATTAGCTGTCCAGGTGTCTGGTCTCAGACGATCCCTCTGGTGAAAAAGCCAGATGTGGAGGTCCTGAGCTGGTGAGGTTAAATGTGGTCTGTGGTTGGGAGGCCGGTTGGACATACTGCCAAATTCTGTAAATCGATGTTGGAGAGGGTTTATGGTAGGGAAATTAACATTACATTTTCTGGCAACAGCTCTGTTGGCCATTCCAGCAGTCAGCATGCCAATTGCCTGCTCCCTCAAAACTTGAGACATCTGTGGCATTGTGTTATGTGACAAAACTGCACAAAACTGCACATCCTGTCAGGTGGATGGATTATCTTGTCAAAAGAGAAATTCTCGCTAAAAGGGATGAAAACAAATTTGTGCATGACATTTGAGAGAAATAAGCTTTTCGTGCATATGGAAAACTTCTGGGACATTTTATTTCAGCTCATGAAACATGGGGCCAAAACTTTACATGTTGCATTTATTTTTTTGTTCAGTGCAGGAAGGTGTAAATCCATCAAATAAGGCATTGCTGACAGTGATTTATAAATATCTTGAGACATCTCGGAGGTATGAGTGGACCATGGACTACATGTGACCACGCTGAGGAAATGTAGACGCAATGAGGTGAACTGAGGACAACACTACAGATTAACCCCAGTAAGATATGGGTTATGAGGACAACCATGTATTTCCAACTGATAACATTATGACTGCCACGGCCACTTGAGTGACAGCAGTAATCAAATATTTAGAGACTGTGAACATTGCTAAAAAATAGACATTGACATTGACTTAAAATTCTATGCATATTATTACTGAGATAATAACAAATTAAATAAATGAAATAAAATACTAAACTTGTAATCTCCAACTATGTTTGACAATGTAAAATGCACTATATATACAAAAGTATGTGGACACCCCTTCAAATGAGTGGATTTGGCTATTTCAGCCCCACCCGTTGCTGACAGGTATGTAAAATCAAGCACACAGTTGTGTAATATCTATAGATAAACATTGGCAGTAGAATGGCCTTTCTGAAGAGCTCATTGACTTTCAACGTGGCTCCGCCATAGGATGCCACCTTTCCAACAAGTCAGTTAGTCAAATTTCTGCCCTGCTAGACCTGACCCGGTCAAATGTAAGTGCTGTGAAGGGGAAACGTCTCGGAGCAACATCGGCTCAGCCGCGAAGTGTTAGGCCATACAAGTTCATAGAACTGGACTGCCGAGTGCTGAAGCGCTTAGCACGTAAAAATCGTCTGTCCTCGGTTGCAAAACTCACTACCGAGTTCCATACTGGAAGCAAAGTAAGCACAATAACTGTCCGTCAGGCGCTTCATGAAATGGGTTTCCATGGCCTGGCAGCCGCACACAAGTCTAAGTTTACCATGCACAATGCCAAGCGTCGGCTAGAGTTGTGTAAAGCTCGCTGCCATTGAACTCTGGAGCAGCAGAAATGCGTTCTCTGGAGTGATGAATCACGTTTCACCATAAGGCAGTCTGTCGGACTAATATCGGTTTGGCGGATGCCAGGACAACACTACCTGACCCAATGCATAGTGCCAACTGTAAAGTTTGGTGTAGGAAGAATAATGGTCTGGTCAGGCCTAGGTCTCTTAGTTCCAGTTAAGGGAAATCTTAGTGCTACAGCAAACAATGAGATTCTAGACAATTCTGTGCTTCCAACTTTGTGGCAACAGTTTGGGGAAGGCCCTTTCCTGTTTCAGTATGACAATGTCCCCGTGCAAAAAGCGAGGTCCATACAGAAATGGTTTCTCAAGATCGGTGTGAAAGACCTTGACTGGCCTGCACAGAGTCCTGACCTTAACCCCATCGATCACCTTTGGGCTGAATTGGAATGACGACTGCGAGCCAGTCCTAATCGCCCAACATCAGTGCCGAACCTCACTGATGCTCTTGTAGCTGAATGGAAGCAAGCCCCTGGAGCAATGTTCCAACATCTAGTGGAAAGCCTTTCCAGAAGAGTGGAAGCTGTTATAGCAGAAAAGGGGGGATCAACTCCATATTAATGCCCATCATTTTGGAATGAGATGTTCGACGTGCAGGTATCCACGTACTTCTGGTCATGTAGTGTATTTGCTCATTTCCTGGAAGAGGAGCAGGTTAAAAACTACTAAGGAGAGAAGGATCAGAGGAAGTTGTATAGTTTCTGCGATTACAGATAGGACCATAGAGATAGACAGAACAGAGGAGTGCAGTGCCCTTGCTGAACAGATATCTCACACACCAAACGCCGCTGGGTTATCACAGGGCAGGGATGGAGCCCTTTGATGTCGGGGCCCCTGGCTATCTGCACTTGTCTCCGGGGCTCCCTGGCCTGGCTCAGCCACACATTGGCCCCTCTGACAGCTGCTAATATACATGCGAGAGTGGGGAGCAGGCAGTCGCTGCATAGCGCTGCTGATACGGAGAGACGACCACTATCTACTGGCTGAACACTCAGCCAGTCCGGGCAGACTCACACACAGCAGATAACTTTTTACCACTTCATAAAAGCTGTCTGAGCATGTCTGTTATTGACTCCTCAAAGGATGGGTCTGTTCCCAGGCTAACATATTTACCATCAAAGAGCTGGTGGGTAGGTTTCTTGAGGAGTGTGAAAATACAACAAAAACAGTTATGTATAAACATCTCTCTACAGTACCATCAGAATGTATTCATAACCCATGACTTATTCCACATGTTGTTAAATTAGATGGGGAGTGGCAGTGTATAGCAATCTTCAAGTCTTTCCACAGATTTTCAATAGGATTTAATTCAAGGATTTGGCTGGGCCACTCAACGAATTTCACATTTTTGTTCTGAAATTATTCCAGCGTTTATTTGGCTGTATGCTTGTGGTCCTGTTGTAATGTAAATCTTAGCCCCAGTCTAAGGTCGTTTCCACTCAGAAGCAGGTTCTCATCAAGGATATGCCTCCATTCATTGTTCCCTCTATCCTTACCAGTCTCCTAGTCCCTGCCACTGAAAAGCATCTCATAGTATGATGCTGCCACCATGCTTCACGGTAGGAATGGTGTTAGACAGGTGATGAGTTGTGCCTGGTTTTCTCCACACATATTGTAGCGCTTTGCATTCAGGCCAAAGAGTACATTTCTGTCTCATCAGAGCACAGCATCTTTTGCCTTTTGCCCTCAGAGTCCCCCATGTGCCTTTTAGCAAATTCTAGGTGTGCTGTCAAGTGCCTTTTCCTCAGGAGTGGCTTTCTTCTGGTCACTCTCCCATAAAGCCCAGATTGGTGAAGTCCTGTAGAGACTGTAGTCCTTCTGGCAGGTTCTCCCATCTCAGCAAAGGAACTCCGTGGTTCTGTCAGAGTGGTCTTTGGGTTCTTGGTCTTCTCCCTGACCAAAGTCCTTCTTGCCCGGTTGCTCAGTTTGGTCAGATGGCCAGCTGTAGGCAGAGTCTGGGTAGTTCCATATTTTTTTAATTTCCCAATGATGAAGAACACTATGCTCTTGGAAACTTGTATACCCTTTGTTTAATACCCTTCCCCAGATATATGCCTCATCACAATTACAATATATCTCAGAGATCTATGGAGAGTTCCTTGGACTTCATGGTATTGTTTCTTCTCTGACATGCTCTTCTTCTTTTTGGGGATTTGGTTGGTGGATCATATCCAACTTTTAGATGCATACACCGCCACCTACTGTACTGGTGTGTGAGGCCATTCACGGTCTATCTACATTACATGATGAAATACTAGTCTAAACTCTAATGTGACCACTCCTTAAATCTCAATAGTCTAAACTCTTAACCTCTCTTGGTTAGTGGGCAGTATTTTACATTTTGGATGAATGAGGTGCCCAATGTAAACTCCCTGTTAATCAGGCCCTGAAGCTAGGATATGTATATGCATGGTAGTATTGGATAGAAAACACAAAATAATGTCTGTGAGTATAACAGAACTGATATGGCAGGCAAAAACCAGAGGAAAATCCATCCAGGAAGTGGGATATTTTTGATGTGGGTACTTTTCTATTGAATGCCTATACAGTATCTAAATGGTTAGGACCGAGATTGCAGTTCTTATGGCTTACACTATATGTCAACAGTATGTCAATGTGTCAACAGTCTTGTTGACATAATTGTTTCCGGCTTGTATTCTGAAAATGCCAGGACAAAATATTATCGATTATTTAGACAATAGACAACCTGAGGATTAATTATAAACATCGTTTGACATGTTTCAATGATCTTCACCGGTACTATTAGGATGTATTCGTCTGCATGTCGTGACCACCTTTGAGCCAGTGGATTACTGAACAAAATGCGCCAACAAAAGTGAGTTTTTGGGGCATAAAGAGGGACTCTATCGAACAAAACAAACATTTATTGTGTAACAGGGACTCTTGTGACTGCAACCATATGAAGATCATCAAAGGTAAGTGATTCATTTTATTTCTTTTTCAGACTTTTGTAATTCCTTTACTTGGTACTCACATAATTTACCTGCTTCTCGTTTATCTAATTGATCAGCTCAAACAGCACCTGCTCACCTTCCTCTCACAAATCATGTGATGCCATTCACGGCCTACCTCCATTACATTCTTTGATATGATACTTGTCTAAATTCTAACATAACCTCGACCCACTTCTCAATAGACTAAGACTGACCTCAGCCTCCCAGTGACTTGGACTACAGGCACGTGCTACCACACTCAGCCAGCTGTATGTGTGCAACTCTCTGATATGCACTGTAAACTGCAGGACCTTATATAGACAGGTGTGTTTCTTTCTAAATCATGTCCAAACAATTGAATTGGCAACAAGTTGTACTGGCATATCAAGGATGATCAAAGGCAATTGGATGCATCTGAGCAATTTGAAGAGCAATTTGAAGTGTCATAGCAAAGGGGTGAGAATATGTATGTAAATTAGTTATTCCTTTATTTCATTTTCAATACATTTGCAAAAATGTTGAAAAACATCTTTTCACTTTGTCAGTATGGGGTATTGTATGGGGTATACCAAAAATACATATTTAATCCATTTTGAATTCAGTCTGTAACACAACAAAATGTGTCAAGGGGCACTGTAAGCCTCTCATTCTTTAAAATATTTGTAATATTACATTTAGATCATCAAAGGTGAGATAAAGGGAGAGTTTGATTTCCCACACCTCATTGAGAGGCTAGAGCTATCCTCTCCACCTTCTGGACCTGTCGTTGGCGTGGCAGCTCTTGGTGGCGGAGTCGGACAGACAGTGTGAACAGCCCAAAGTGTGGCTGTGGATCGCTCTGTCTGTACATACACACACTTTGTCTGCTGCAGTTATTTTAAGGTCTAGGGTCCAGTCCAGGGGAAGTGTGATAAAGAAGGGGCAGCAGTCTATCTGGATGTCAAGGTCAGGAGTTCATCCTCCGGACCCAGGCCATCTACTCTCCTCCCTCCCTCAGTCTGTCTGACAGCCAGCCATGCACCACATTCCACTCCCTTCACACTCCGCTTTTAAAATGGCACAATTAAATAATCATGTGTCTCCTGAGAGAAAGACAGAGAAAAAGAGAGAGAAGAGAGGAGAAAAGAGAGTGAGAGAGCCCATAGAGCGCAGACAGGCTCTAGCTATGACTAGCCTCTGCCAGAATTCATGTTCTCCCTCTCTTAAACATGGGAATCTCCACCAAGCAGCAAAGGGATATATGGAATACGGTAGACAGAGTGGAAATACATAATTAGAAAATACAACTGTGATTTTCTTCACTGTGAAAATAAAGGAGTGAGAGATTATATCTAAGGCAGCTGTTGGCAAATGCCTGCTTACGTATCTCACAGCAGTGAAATGTCCTTATAGATTTTATAGAGCAGAGTGTTAGAGGTACATTGTTACAAATGGGTGACCCTTGGAATCAAACTCACAACCCTGGCAGTGCCAGCGCCATGCTCTACCAACTGAGGCATACAGGACCACATACACTGCCACAGTTTTGGAAAAAGTACTCGATTGTCATACTTGAGTAAAACTAAAGATACCTTAATAGAAAATGACTCAAGTAAAAGTAAAAGTCAAGCAGTAAAATACTGCTTGAGTAAAAGTCTAAAAGTATTTGGTTTTAAATATACTTAAGTATCAAAAGTAAATGGAATGAAAAAGTAAAAGTACAAATTATTTCCTATTCCTTATATTAAGCAAACCAGATGCACGATTTCTATTTAAATGTTTTATTGACAATTGGCCAGGGGCACACTACAACACCTAGACATAATTTACAAACAAAGCATTTGTGTTTAGTGAGTCTGCCAGATCACAGGCAGTAGGGATGTTCTCTTGATAAGTGTGTGAATTGGACAAGTTTCCTGTAAAAATGTAAAGAGTACTTTTGGGTGTCAGGGAAATGTATGGAGTAAAAAGTACATTATTTTCTTTAGGAATGTAGTGAAGTAAAAGTAAAAGTTGTCAAAAATAAAAATAGTAAAGTACAGATACCCCAAAAACTGCTTAAGTAGTACTTTAAAGTATTTTTACTTAAGTACTTTACCGCACTGCACTGCCATTGCCATAACCACACTGAAATGTCAGTCTCTGGCCATGAAAGCCCACTAGGCCACGTTCATTCAAAACCAGTGAAGGAATTTGAGGTTAACAGGTTTGATTGAATAGGGCCGACAGTAGCTAATCACAGAATGGTGTTGTAAAGCCCTATTTACTGAAGGAGTCAGATAAGTAGTGCCCTCTACCTTTCTTCCCCTCTGATCTATGCCCTAGCTTTCAGCTATCTATGCCCTGCTCTTACAACCTCTTAAAGTCCAAACCTGACACTATTCCCTGTAAGCCTCACAGACAATCCCCACTCCTATCCTCCTCCCCTTCTCTCCCCACACCCCCAGTTCCTAAAAGAAGCCCAGCGCTGGCACAGAGTCCCCTGGCGGCCCATCAGTGCCCCCCTCAGAGACCAGAACACTGACAGCCCTGCAGACAAGAGTAACGCCACCCACCTCTGCAGTTCGAATGGCTGCCACAAGTTCTTAGCTGTGTGAGTGTTAATGTGGATGTAAGCCCCCAGGATCAACCTCCACCACATGATAGGTGACTCCAGGAGTGTCTTCCCTCCTCTTCATGCCCAGGGAACTACCTCACTTTTATTACATTAGCTAGAGTGTCGGCGGTTAAATCATTTATTCCTTTTCTCTCTTTTCCCTCCCTCCCTCCCTCCCTCCCTCCCTCCCTCCCTCCCTCCCTCCCTCCCTCCCTCCCTCCCTCCCTCCCTCCCTCCCTCCCAACCCCATTCTCACCCTGGGCTCCGGGTGTGTTAGTAATCCTATCAACAGCAGCCTTCTGAGGGATTTGACTCTCTCACACACAATGGAGCTCTGCCTCAGCTCCTCTCTTTCTTCCCTCCCCTGCCTCTCTAAAAGTCATATCTGGAATATCTGAGGAGAAAGAAAGAGGGTAAATCTTTCAATTGGCTTTAAACCTAAGAGAGCATAAAGAGCGCCTTCAGTGTCTGCTGTGTGTGGCACTTTCAACACTGTTCCTCTGTGTTTTATTGTAGAGCTGAGGGGACCTTTCATAGCCAAATAAGCCTGCTTCCATGCCTCAGGGCATCTCGCTGTGTGTAGCAGTGGTGACTAGGATCTCAGACATGCTCAACTTTAGATGACATTGAGAAACATCACTTACAGTAACCCTGATAACCGTACTGACAGGATGGGGGACTGTCGAAAACAAGATATGATTTCTACAAATATCTAGATGGATAATATCATAGATTAGTACATAATAACTAGTAAGACCAGAGACGCAGTACTGTATATGCCATTATCTGCAAAGTAGGCTGATAAGACATACAGTAAGAGGGAGTGAGAAGGAGAAGTAGTGAGTGGGTAGCAGTGCTATGTGTAAGCCTTGACTGTTATCTACTAAGCTGCTAATGTGCCTCTGCTCTGATTAATGGTCTGATAGCCAAACTCTACCTGTGTGGACAGACAGGGCTGTGTCCAGATTGGAAGCTCGAGAGTCTTTCACTACTTTTCTTAGGGATAATGCATTGGCTAGCGTGGCACTGTGAAGTAGTCACCATAAAGGAGACTCACGGTCCATGGAACAGTAGGTCCTACGACACACAGCCACAGCAAGGACAAATTATCCCAAAGTTGTGATGTATCTAACGATTCAAAGCAGTGGGTACGATCAGTGCATTCCTTTGTACTCAGAGTACAGTCAATAGAGAAAAACAGTGTGGGAAATGAATGGGGTCTTTTTCAGTTCCAATCCAGTCTGCTCTGCCTGGACTTTCTCTCATGATTATTTTCTCCCAGAGTCTTTAATGGCACTGCTGTCTGAAATGGCCTGACAGCATCAGTAATGGATTCAACATGGGCACTGGTGGAGACTGAAGGGTTAAAATAACCTTGACAAAGAGCAGACGCCAAAGGGTGTTCTCACTGACAAACCACTGACATGCCCATGACATCTGGATGAAGGGAACCTCCATCCTTCACACACACACACACACACACACACACACACACACACACACACACACACACACACACACACACACACACACACACACACACACACACACACACACACACATCCATGCCTTGCTGGGTTCACACTCTGGTGTGCGTTCAGCTGTCATCTCTCACATTGCAATGGTGTGTAAGGCTTGGGTATTCTCCCTTCCTGGGCCCTGGTCATACAGTACAGTATAGCCTGAGCACCAGGCTCCCTGAGTGCTTCTTTTACACCCAGCTCAAACCACCCAACTACCACACAGCTGCGAGAGTGCTGCCTGGAAGGCTTCCAGGAGCCGAGTTAAACAAATGAGCTCTCCAGCCTCTGGTACCCCCGAGGATGCGTTCTGAGAGTCACATTATGAGTGTAATGGGTGGGCTTTATATAAACAGAATATTGTGGTTTACAATGAATAATGAATGAGGCAGCAGGCTGAGAGGAAGTTGGGGGTACACCTAGATGTCAGGGGACCTAATGGATTCCGAACAGGCTTGTGTTACAAGCAGACTAAATGAAGCAACGCTCTGTTTATGCTGACATGTAAATGTGCTTTAAAGCTACTTTACTGGCAGGCAGTAGGGCTCCGGCATGCTCTGCACCACTTATCAATGACGTCTCGTAGAGAGAGACAGAGCGGATCACAGAGATGCAAAAGGGAATACATACACGTAAAGAAAAGTGAAAACATGACACTGTTTTTGGCTAGTAGCATTGTAAATAGAGGCTAGTGTCAGTGATGTACTGCACAGAATATTAAGGAGTGTGGTGTAGGGTGTAAACGGTAGGGGAGTAGAGGTGCAGGGGTGTAGGGACGAGAGCGTTGCGGAGTCATTAATCAGGGTGCCCCTCCCTGTTGGTTCCATTCATCAGCCCTGAGTTTCAGAGGGAAACTCGATCGGAACCCTGGCTGCCTGGGTCAGACAGTCCACATCAGGCGATTGATGACCAGCCCCTTTCACCTCCACTCCCCTGAGCTCTCCATGTTCACACTACCCTCTCATAACACTATTACACATCCCCACTGTACAGTATGTGATGAGTGACAGCATACTGTAAAGTCCAACAGAGCTGTATTACAGTTTTTTACAATCACTTTGGCACTCATTTCGGGAACCTTGATGTCATTTTTCAAAACTCTAGACACAAATCTCACAACCAATGATCAAAATGCACATTTTTCCCTAATGCACACTTTTCCCAATTGCTTGGCTACAATACACATAAAGCTAAGATCATTTGTTCATTGAACTAAAATCACCTGTTCAAAATGACACAACTTAACATCAAAAGATTACTATTTCAAAATACAATTCACACATTACATCTGAGATAACTGTCTATTCAATTCATTACAATGATCTAACTATCAATTGATACAACTGCTCAAAATGATAAGTAACTGTTGCATTACTCTTAATGCATAGTTTTATGAAAACTGACTAACAATATTCCATGTTTAGATCATGAAAGTTTCAGGATAACAAGATCCATTGACACCAATTACTGTGGAATATGAACCAATTGGACAACATTATCTATGGCTGTAATATTTCATCATCATTCTTTGTCAGACACTGTTTCTATGGTCCCATGTACCACTTTTCCAGACCATGTTTTCAGATTTGACATTACTGTACACTCACCGGCAACTTTATTAGGTACACCTATCTAGTACTGGGTAGGACCCCCTTTTGCCTCCACAACAGCCTGAATTATTCATGGTGTTGTACATTAAGAGATGCCATTCTGCACACCACTGTTTTAAACAGCTGTTATTTGAGCATTTGTGGCGTTTCTGTTAGCTTGAATGAATCTGGACATTCTCCTCTTACCTCTCTCCTTAACAAGGTGTTTTTGCCCACAGAACTGCCGCTGCCGCCTTGCGAAAGTATTCGGCCCCCTTGAACTTTGCGACCTTTTGCCACATTTCAGGCTTCAAATATAAAGATATAAAACTGTATTTTTGTGTGAAGAATCAACAACAAGTGGGACACAATCATGAAGTGGAACGACATTTATTGGATATTTCAAACTTTTTTAACAAATCAAAAACTGAAAAATTGGGCGTGCGATTACAGCTGTAAGTCGCTTGGGGTATGTCTCTATCAGTTTTGCACATCGAGAGACTGAATTTTTTTTCCATTCCTCCTTGCAAAACAGCTCGAGCTCAGCTGTGTTGCTTTTACGCCAAACATAACGTTTTGCATTGTTGCCAAAAAGTTCCATTTTGGTTTCATCTGACCAGAGCACCTTCTTCCACATGTTTGGTGTGTCTCCCAGGTGGCTTGTGGCAAACTTTAAACGACACTTTTTATGGATATCTTTAAGAAATGGCTTTCTTCTTGCCACTCTTCCATAAAGGCCAGATTTGTGCAATATACGACTGATTGTTGTCCTATGGACAGAGTCTCCCACCTCAGCTGTAGATCTCTGCAGTTCATCCAGAGTGATCATGGGCCTCTTGGCTGCATCTCTGATCAGTCTTCTCCTTGTATGAGCTGAAAGTTTAGAGGGACGGCCAGGTCTTGGTAGATTTGCAGTGGTCTGATACTCCTTCCATTTCAATATTATCGCTTGCACAGTGCTCCTTGGGATGTTTAAAGCTTTGGAAACCTTTTTGTATCCAAATCCGGCTTTAAACTTCTTCACAACAGTATCTCGGACCTGCCTGGTGTGTTCCTTGTTCTTCATGATGCTCTCTGAGCTTTTAACGGACCTCTGAGACTATCACAGTGCAGGTGCATTTATACGGAGACTTGATTACACACAGGTGGATTGTATTTATCATCATTAGTCATTTAGGTCAACATTGGATCATTCAGAGAGCCTCACTGAACTTCTGGAGAGAGTTTGCTGCACTGAGAGTAAAGGGGCTGAATAATTTTGCACGCCCAATTTTTCAGTTTTTGATTTGTTAAAAAAGTTTGAAATATCCAATAAATGTCGTTCCACTTCATGATTGTGTCCCACTTTTTGTTGATTCTTCACAAAAAAATACAGTTTTATATCTTTATGTTTGAAGCCTGAAATGTGGCAAAAGGTCGCAAAGTTCAAGGGGGCCGAATACTTTCGCAAGGCACTGTAGAAGTACAGTAATCAATCCTTTGCTTTGCTTTTTACAATAAGCCAGCTGAGGAACACTACAGTTGATGTTTTACTGTAGTTTTTTTTATTTTTTGTAGCTAATTATTTTTGCTTTGATTCATGGAAACCTATGTTGTGATTTTATTGTATTTCATCAATACATTTCAGATTTTGTTTAATGATTCCACTGTGTTTGTACTATTCTCTCTACTAGTCCTTTTACAGTGATGCATTTACGTGTTGTACCATAATGAAACATGTATCACATATTTTGTACTACAATATTTAATGATTGTACAAACAACTACACAGTGAAATTATTGGTATCTTGTGTTTGGGTGATCTAAATGAATGTTCCTATGGTATTTCATGATAAAGTGATGATGAGTTATTTGAACCAATGATTCTGCAAGTGCAAGGTTTCTTTAAAGATATGAATGCACAATGCAATGTTTTGAACATTGGACAGCCTGTGTTACAAGTGATGACCGTTTTGAGTTTTGTGTCTAGAGCTTTGAAAAATGACCACAAGGTTCTGAAATTAGTGCCAAAGTGATTATAAAAAACTGTGTACTGTTCCCAAACTTTCATACACTTTTCAACCTACAGCATTATTTTACTCAATGTATTGTTTGGTATGATCTGTAGCCTTGTATTCTTTATTTGTGTTCACTGTACATGTTATGTTTACGGTAACTCTCACACACCACTAACATGTTGCTGACGAACGCTAAACTGCACATTATTGTGTAACACTGAGTGTGAGGATGATCCAAGGGCATCAAGCTCATGATGCATGATCTAATTTGTGTGGATCATTTGTGTGTGTGTGTGTGTGTGTGTGTGTGTGTGTGTGTGTGTGTGTGTGTGTGTGTGTGTGTGTGTGTGTGAGAGAAAGAGAGAGTATGTGAGTGAAAGAGAAAGAGAAAGAGATTGAGATAAAGGGGGAGGGGGAAGCAGACATGCAGTAATGACGACCATGATTCCTGTGCCCTATTTTTAAGTGAGTTAGGATGTGCTGCCTGCTATTTATCTCAAGTCCTCCAAAGACAGCAGCAGTAAAAAAAGCCTGAAAAACCCAGACCTCAGCTGGTCTTCAGTCGAGATATGTGGGCAATGAATGCATGCACACGCGCGCGTACACACACACACGCACACCCTTCCCTTGGCCTTGTCAACTAGCATTATTTATCAATGCGCTGACGTCTTCCATGGAGCCTGCGCCACATGAGAAAGTGATAAGATTGATGTGAGACATGATTCCACCTGACTGCAGACTGCTCCTGGGCAACAGGCTGTCTCCAGCCACCGCCTCGCCTCCATCTCTCCTGCTCTACTCTGGCCTGCTCAGCGAGAGGCAGGCCGTATGTCAATAGTTTAAGTGCTTCTCCTGCTGAGTCTGGGATCTGGGTGGGGTGTGTGTGTGTTCATTTTGGTGGGGGATGGGTTGTGTTCACATATGTGAGAGCTGCATGTGTATCCGCATGGACTTTTGTGTGTGTGTGTGTGTGTTAGCACTAAAAGCGGTGGACACACACTAGCAGTGACAGAGGAAGTGTTAGACGGCTCCTAGGGCTGCTGTGTGTCGGCTGCCTTCTCTCTCACCTTAATCCAAACAGAAAACCCAACACATTTTCAAGGATCCTAAAACCACTGACTTGTGAGCTGCCTCCATTGCCAGCAAGAAATGAGGAATGAGATGACTCAACTGTCCCTTCACACCACTGGGGATGTGTGTGTGTGTGTGTTTATGTGTGTGTGTGTGTGTGTGTGTGTGTGTGTGTGTGTGTGTGTGTGTGTGTGTGTGTGTGTGTGTGTGTGTGTGTGTGTGTGTGTGTGTGTGTGTGTGTGTGTGTGTGTGTGCGCATGTGTGTGTTTGTGGTGTGTGTGTGTGAAGGGAATGCAGACACCCTTAGTTAATTCATCATTACATATCTGGAGCTCTCAGGTTCCACTGTGTGATATGTAGGAGCCGTGGCTGATGCAATGAGTGTGGGCTGAATACCAATGGAGCATTTTTGCGAAGCAAAGGCCTTTTGACGATTGGGTAAAGGATTAAAAAATGTGTCGAAATACATAAGTTTAGCTGATAACTTCTTTATTGAGGAAAAATGTACTTACTACAACTTTTATATGTGGTTGTTTCACCTAACTATCTTAAGATGAATGCACTAACTAAGTCACTCTGGATAAGAGCGTCTGCTAAATTACTCAAATGTAAATGTTAATGTAAATAACAAACATATTGTAGCTTAATTTGCTGTATGTGAATTTTCTTTGTGCTCAGAGGATTTAGATTGCAGGTTGTAATGTATTCTATTTACCCTTTATGATAATCACGGTCTACAGATTCCTTTTTAACCGTGGGTTAGAGGGCATGAGATCAGGAACTGGGTTTGAAAGCGGAGTCCCAAGGGTCAGTCCTTTAAATCCATAGAAAAAGAATAGCATCAGGAATGACTTAATCATATCCACTGTGCCATTGAGCAGTAGAACAAACAACCCATTTGGCTGCTAAATGGTTTGGATCTAGGCTTGTAAACAGGAGGTTTCTAGTTCAAATCCCATGTCGCAACCCTTGAGATAAGCACTTAAGCGCAATTGCTTCAATAAAAATATCCAGATGAATAAGTGGATAAATATTTAAGAGCATCTGCTATGCAAAGAGCTGATGACAATAATAAACTGACCATTATGGCTAGATAGGGAAATCTCATCGAGTCAGCCAAGGACAGGAAAATGGTTTGTTACCTCTGCCTGACCCAAAGTGGAGTAAACTCCTTAAAACTGGGGTAATTTTGTTTAAGATTAATCCACGTACTCTAAAGAGTGCTGGGGTTTGACCAACCTGATGTGTAGTTAAAGGATTTTTGAGATTCTGATATTATTGCAGTCAAATTCTATTCTTCCTCTGGGATGGTCATTCAGCTCATCCAGTTTAGTCCAAAACGCCAAACTCAAACACAACACCAACCAGCATATTCAGGCATTTAACCATCCCCGTTCAACAAGGAAATGAATGCATGGTGAAACAAAGCGCAGGGCTAACCCAGGCCAAAGAGCCTGCAGCATCATAGAAGAGGTCACCAGTCTGACACCATAAAAGTGGAGAGTATAGGACGAGTATAGGTCTTTTTATCCACTTGACACTGCTACAAAGGCTTAGTCTTACCTTATTCTCCCTGATCAAAGCCATACCAGAGGAAAGGTGAGGTGAAGAGTCAATTGGTTCACATAAAATAATGAGTGACTGAGACAAGCAATGTTAACAGTGAATGTGTGCTGACAGAAGCAGTCCTGAGCCCTGGACAATCTCATTTCAGTCCCACTGAAAGCAAGACTCCGCCCAAACGTGTCCTGCAGTAAAAGTGTCAAGGGGGTCCATTTTCATTTGGCCACACATACAGAGTTAAAGAGAGGCACTTCAGAAGACGGCCGGAGCAGAGGTTTATGGGCTGAGCAGTGGTTTGTCCACTATCTGGGGCCATGCAAGGCATGACCTCATCACTGCATTGGATATCACCCCTCTAATATGCGCACATCCCCACTGGTATCTACACACAGACCTACTAGAGAAAACACAATTTAACTGCAGCTTGAGTGGAGGGTGATTGTTTACACCAGAGGTAAGTGGTGCTCAAGTCTTCCTGCCATGCTGTGGAAATCACAGATGTGGCTGTGCTGCTGAAGGTAATGAGGAGGAAGTGGAGGGTCCAGGGCACGGCACCTTAGAGGGATTAAACCACAGACACGCTTCCTTGTGTAAGCGTCAACGCAAACACTGGAGCAGCTAGCACCTCAGCAGCCCAGCCCTCCAGATCCCTAACAAACAACAGGAAGAGCTAATGGACACAGCCGGATTGGAGTAAGCACTAAAGACAGTGGGTGTAGGTGAAGCATGCTGGGGGTGGAGGACACAGTTACAGAGCAGTGTCTGGAGAGAGGATTGACCAGAGGATGCCTCTGCAGTGGCACAGCAACAGGTAGCAGACAGACACAGAGCAGGAGTTCAAAGAAGAGGGATTCTAATGCATACTGCATAACTGTAGACATCTGGGCCTGCAATCAGCAGGCTACTCTCAAGGGCTGCCAAGGCAAACAAGGCAATAACAAATCCACTTTGCAGATCATCGATCTGCCTCTGCCCAGGCCAAGGTAAACACGTCGGGCTGAAGTTAGCTTATTAAACCAAGTCTCAGGGATCGAAGGGAGGCCATAAGCCCCCCTGTCCATCCCAGTCCACAGATGAGATGTCCTCTTCTCTCTGGCTCTATGTATAGGTCTGTCAGAAGGATTTCTCCATCTCTTTGAAACATGTCACTAAAATTCACTAAAATAGTGAGAGAAACATGACTCACATGTATTGCATCATCATAGTGTTTGCTATTTGAGTCAAGGAGGAGATGGAGCAATTAACCCAGCTGAGGTACCTGAGAACTCAGAGAGCAACATTTAGAGCAAAAAGTTCATTTGTACCTCCCACAAATGCAATGCATTTTGTAGGATTCCTTCTGTAGGATTGTTGAAAATTATGTAGGTGATTTATTGAAAAACGAACAGGAACAAAAATCCTATGATAACCTGAGTAGAGATGAGAGAATGACTCTTAAGGACTTAAAGTCAGATCTTTCGATTATCATCAAAAAAATATGACAAAGGAGGAATTTGTGTTCAAAACAAATGTGACTATGTGAATGAATGTCGCCGACAACCATCTAAAGGTGACTTCTATCGCAAACTGAATTGTGACCCTACCCTAGAATTCCAGCATAATATCTCATCCACAGTGGAAAGCTGTTTTGAATCAGGACAAAACAGCAAAAAAGAAGTTTAATTTCTGTGTGAAATTTCCCAAGATACCAACTTTCTATACAGTCGCTAAATTAAGAAAACAAGTGTCTCCTCCTCCATGTAGACCCATTGTAGCAGACTGTGACATCCAACATTTCTACATTTGTGGATTACCACATTAAACCAATGGCTGAGAATCTCTCATATTTTGTCAAAGACACTAGTCACATGATCTCATTGATAGAGGGCTAAGGAAGGATACCACAGGGCACCATGCTGGCCACTTTTGATGTGAAGAGCTTGTACACTAACATCCCACACACTGGAGGCTTGCAGACACTGCAACACTTCCTTCAGCAGAGAGACTCTACCCTTGCTCCATCCAATGATTACATCTTAACACTTACTGAACTGGTATTATCTAATAACTACTTTGTCTTTGAGTCAGACTTTTTCCTTCAAATTCGGGGTGTAGCCATGGGCCCCCGTTTTCTATGGTATTCTTCGGCTTGCAAGCTTCCCCCTTTTTCCTCCAAACATAACAATGGTCATTATGGCCAAATAATTCTATTTTTGTTTTGTCAGACCAGAGGACATTTCTCCAAAAAGTATGATCTTTGTCCCCATGTGCAGTTGTAAACCGTGGTCTGGCTTTTTTATGGTGGTTTTGGAGCAGTGGCTTCTTCCTTGCTGAGCGGCATTTCAGGTTATGTCGATATAGGACTCGTTTTGCTGTGGATATAGATACTTTTGCACCTGTTTTCACCAGCATCTTCACAAGGTCCTTTGCTATTGTTCTGTGATTGATTTGCACTTTTCACAGCAAAGTACGTTCATCTTTAGGAGACAGAGCACGTCTCCTTCCTTAACGGTATGATGGCTGCATGGTCCGATGGTGTTTACACTTGCATACTATTGTTTGTACAGATGAACATGGTATCTTCAGGCGTTTGGAAATTGCTCCCAAGGATGAACCAGACTTCTACAATTTTTTTTCTGAGGTCTTGACTGATTTTTTTTGATTTTCCCATGATGTCAAGCAAAGAGGCACTGAGTTTGGAGGTAGGCCTTGAAATACATCCACAAGTACGCCTCCAATTGACTGAAATTATGTCAATTAGCCTATCAGAAACTTCTAAAGCCATGACATCATTTTCTGGAATTTTCCAAGCTGTTTAAAGGCACAGTCAACTTAGTGTATCTAAACATCTGACCCACTGGAATTGTGATACAGTAAATTATAAGTGAAATAATCTGTCTGTAAACTATTGTTGGAAAAATTACTTGTGTCATGGACAAAGTAGATGTCCTAAAAAACTTACAAAAACTCTAGTTTGTTAACAAGACATTTGTGGAGTGGTTGAAAACTAGTTTTAATGATTCCAACCTAACTGCATGTAAACGTCCGACTTCAACTGCATACACAAAGCCCACAGATCACAATACTTTGCTATGTGTGGATAGTATGCATCCCCTTCCCCTCAAGAATGGACTACCATATAGTCAGTTATGCAGGGTTAAACAAATCTGTGGCCACCAGACTGCAATGCTAAAAGAATGACAGATAAATTCAAAATGAGAGGCAACAAGGACAAAACTCTTGATGCTGCAATGATGAAAATATCTCACAAACCAAGAGAGGAATTACTAAAAACTCAACCAAAGAATAAATACAATGCAACCGTCTTTTGCACTAAGTACACCAAGGTTTAGGAGACAATGAAAGCAATCTTGAAAAAGCACTGGCATATTCTGCAATCAGACAAAAAAATTGCACACCTCTTCAAGGAACCCCCACTGGTGGTCTGTAAGCGTGGTCGCAATATTGGAGATAGTTTGGTGAGATCTGACCTGCCCCCCTGAGCCCACTCAGGCATTCTTCCAAATGGGAACTACAAATGTGACTCATGTGCACAGTGCAATAGCACTATAAAAACATCCTACTTCAGACATCCACATACAGGTTGAAAAATCCTGGTTAGGGGTATCATCTCATGTAAGACCAAGGGACTAATATATCTCATCACCTGTTCATGTGGAAAAGCCTACGTCGGACAAACGAAAAGACAATTAAAACAATGTATAGCTGAACACGTCAGCTCAATCAGGTGTAAGAACATTGACTATCCAGTAGCAGCTCACTTTGTTGAAGTTAACCATCCAATATCCTCCCTCAAATACACAGGCATTGAGAATGTTGCTCTACCAAGGAGAGGAGGGAACATTGAGATCCTACTACTACAAAGGGAGATTGTACTACTACAAAGGGAGGCTCTAAAAACATTGACCCCTAGTGGTCTGAATATTGACTTTGATCTTAGGCCCTTCTTATGAACAATTCTTTCTTTTATGAACAAGTCTTATAAATTGATATATTCTTGGTACAGCTTATTAGCGTACACCTAATATGTTCCCCCTGTTGATGATGCTCATTTTACATTAAGGTTGAACCAAAAGATTACATGCAACAAATATGAAATGAAATACGAAACAATTATGTGAAATTGAAACAAAAATGTATGTTGATTCTAATCTGATGTGCAAAATTCAGTTATGTTTCTATATGATAACAATAGCGTAATATATTTAATATGCCATAATTTTTAAAAATAGTTTCACTATTTCATTTTAATTAACTTAATCATTATGACACACCCTCATTATTGTAATTGGTTGCACTAATTGCACTGTTTGTCTACATAACCTGGTTCAAGTATTCATGTCATTACCCAGAGGAAGACACAGTGATGCCGAAACGTTGGGAAATAGCCATTAAATTGCTGGGAGTTTATAGATGGAGTGTGCGACTTTCTTTATTTTGATAGTTTATTGCTATTTGATGTTTACCAAGTGCATGTAAGTCGGTTATCTGTGCAAAGACAGATTTCAACTCAAGCTTAGAATACATCAGAAATAATCATCACAGACAGAACGGCACCAGATGGTGTAGAACAGGGATCATCAACTAGATTCAGCCACGGGCCGATTATTTTCTTGAGCGGATGGTCGGAACATAATAATTTGTAGACTGCAAATTTACCGCAAGAAGCCTAAACAGATATAATATTTTACTAAAACATAATCGTTTCAAATCTTACATATGTATACGATTACGTCTCTCTATTATGCATGGAATACTTGGGAACAGATTTCCAAAATTAATATCACTTGGAGCTGATTTCCTGGTGTTTTTACAGTCTTTTATGTGGAGGGGTTTCTCTTATAACAGTCTACTGATTAATGGGTATGACAGTAAAATATGGCAGATGTCTTCACTAAACTTTCAAATAAGACCTTGATTCAGACGAGCCGGGAATTGTGTGTGTGTGTGTGTGTGATACACACACGGGCAAAACTCAGGTCAGGAGACAACCTCCATTGAGAGAGCAAATGAGCTGTTCCGCTCCCAGAGACCAGTGCTTATAGTGCAGAAACACAGTCCAGATCCCCTGATAGAGGAGCAAGCAGGTTGGAGGAAATGGAGCCTGATGGTTGGGATGCTTAACACAGGGTGTAGCTCTAATGAAAGGATCTGGGTCACCAAAAAACATCCAAGCCTGCCAGTTGTTATTACATGTGCTTCAATATCTGCTCCATCATCTGTCCACTTCTCATACTGTCCTTTTTACCTGGCCATGGATGATGGCATCTGTTACTCACATTGGCATGAGGCCATCCTCCAGCTTTAGTGGAAGGGCAATGGGATTGAAAGTGCAGCTAAGGAAATCGAAATAAACATCCAGGTGTCTTATTAGATTGCTTTTCAGCGCCTGGCATAGTGGTACATACCCAGATAGCACATGACATTCTGAGAACGTTATTTTCTTGCTATTTCATTACTTTAACAGAATGTTTCCTAAAAGTTGAAACGTGGTTACATTTAATATACATTTAGGTAATGTTCTAGGAATGTTCTCCAACTGGTTTGACATTGGGAATGTTCTCAAATGGTTCAGAGAATGTTAAGAAACACCGTTCTTCTGTGGGAATTTTAGTACTTCAGCATGACCATTCCTACAAGTTTCCTCATGGTTATATTTAAAGTAAAGAGAACTTTCCACAAGAAACACAAGAGAACTTTAATGTTTAGAGAATATTCTAAGAATGTTGTTTAAAAACATACATTTCATTCTCAGAACGTTAAGAAACATTTCCATTTAAAAAAATGCAAGAACTTTTGTAATGTTTAGAGAATGTTCTAATAATGTTATTTAAAAACGGATACATTCTGTTCTCAGCATCAACAAAACTCTCTCTCCTTTATCTTGTTAAGTGTGTTCAGGTGTGTTGGCCATGCCCACTGATTGGCCACAACTGATCTTAATTAATGAATGCTTGTTTCCTTTGATGAACAGATTTGTATGAGTTAAAAAAACATGGCATGCTAGCTTCATCCTGGTGGCCCAGTGGACTAATCCCATGGCTAGAGAACAGAAGATCACAGGTTTGGATCTCACTGATGCTGTGCTACATAAGAAATAAGTATGTTTGCATGCTTAATGCCTAAGCAAATGAATTTCTATGTATCCTATCTGTGCTTGGAGTTCAAAAAGGTTAACCTAAGCTAGCAGTGTAATTGAAACATGTTCTCTGAATGTTATTTAATTACCTTCAAATAACCTACAATTTATGTTCTTCAAACCAATGGGAAACCAAAAGCATACATTACCACAACTTCCAAGAAAACAAATATGCTAGCTGGGTAGTGTCAGCAACACCTTAAATATTTTTAGACAGTTTAGAGGCAGCTAAAATCTTGGGATTAGCTGGCCGATTGTCCCGGAGTATTCAGGGTAAGGGCAGGTTGAATCCTTTGAGAAGGGGAATACAGATTGTCGGTCTGGAAGCGAAAAGGATGAGGGAGCCAGAAGGCTGGAGGAGAGATACAAACAATACTTGGAAAACTAGCTCAGTAAAGAGTAGGGCTGCAAAGCTACTGGTAATTTACTAAAATGACCGGAATCTGCCAGTTTTGTTAATTACCAAAACTACTGAAGTCTATCAAAATTGAACCCCTGTGTAGTCTTAACATTCCGTATACTCCCCTTGTCTTAAGGGTAAAAAATGACCTGCCTTCACTGAACCCCTAAAATAAAGCAGCCTAATTTAATTTTAAACCCCAAATCTATTTTGCATGAAGAAACAACTTGTCATTCATCAAAAAACTTTGTGAATATCTGGGTTTTCCTTCTTCACAATGCAGAAAAACTGCATTTAATTTGTGGACACATTTTTATTACAACACACCTGTCATAATTGTTTTCTTTTAGTAAGTAGAGGTTAATTCTTGTATTATTGCTAAAGGTACTGCATAGGTGTAAACATATTTTTTTTTTAGCAAGAGATAGCACTTGTATAGCCTAAGAAAGTAGCAGAAATGTGCAGAAACTAGTTTTCAATGCATTTTATTGAAGGGAAACAATGACTTTTTGGCAACATAGTGATATATTCTTATACACACTGTGCAATGAGGAATTCAACTACAAAATAATAGTCTTCATTTTTTTTATCCATTGCCCCCCCCACCCCCCCCCACAAGGTGTATAAACAACAACAATAAATACGAATAAAATAAGATTGATTTATGTTCTTAATGTTTTTTTTTAATCTATCAACTCTAATTAGCACATGTAGGACAAGTGTGTGTGCATGGACTTTGCAGATGTATTTCTCACATGTGCAGCACGTATTATTTGTTTTACAGTCCTTCTTTGGGGGGCAGAATTGGCATCTCCTCCTCTTGCCTGCCCCAGCTGCAGCCTCAGGTGGATCAGGACAAGATTCAGCCCCCTGAACAGCTTTCACAAGTGCTGCAGAGGCTGCAGTGCGGGGGAGGTGCTCCCTTCTTTGAATGCGTGGGGTTACAAGTGCCTTTCCCAGCTGCTCCAGGAACACCCTCTGCTTGTTCCACTTATCAGGCATCCAGGTAGGGTTGATCTTGTTACATATCACAAAGGCATTTTATGAGGACACATCAATGACGTTATGAAAGATGACCAGGGGCCAGCGGGCAGTCATCCTCCTGCAGCTGTAAGTTCCAATCACCTTATCCAGGTTTTCCACACCTCCTTTGTTGTGGTTGTAGTCCAGGTCTTGACTCACGGTTATCAAATCATAACATCCTTGAGAAAGTGTGAAAGACTTTCAGTGGCATCTTGGCACGGACAATTTCCCTTCCACTCTCTGCATCCCAGAGACTACATGTAGCCTCGCCTCTGGACCTATACACACCCGCTAAGATTAGCAGCCCTATGTGGGCACGCAGGTCAATCTCATCCATCCTTTTCCAGTTGTCTCCATATTTATGGAAACCCTCGCGATTTGCAATCTCCAGGATGATTTTGTTCGATGGCTGGTGTGATGAACATGTAGAATGTTGAGGCGATGTTCTGGGCATGGGCAACTGCATGTCTTGTGGACCCTGAGGTCATCCTTATGATATTTTGTGCTGCCATGCTACCCTGGTTGTCATATGGTGACAAGGACCATGTTATGTTGCTGTTCTTTGACCAAAATTTCTCTCTTTCAAATTGGGGGATTTCGTCATCTGAAGATGATGCATCGTGCTCTGGGTTGTATTCTTCCCCACCTTCTTCAGATACCTCCTCCTCTTCTAAATCCTTGTTCTCTTGTTCCGCTTGGACATCTGAAAAAAAATCTATCTACGACCTGTTGAGCACTGAAACGTGCAATCATTGCTTCAGCAAAGAGAGAACTGGGGGGACTGTCATCTGCAGCACCTTTATAGCCTCTGACTGCATCTCCCCATTAGTAAACAATGCTTTCAAAAAATGTTTAGTTTGTCTGAAATTGTTTTATGTTGTCTGTGAACTTGAGTCATGTGTGGGGTCGTGGAGGTGAGATGCTGCATGTGCACAAGAAAGTTTGAGTTTTGACTGAGTTCAATAAGTAGCACCAGTAGTTTGATACCAAAGAAATGACAAAAAAATACATATTGACACAGTCTCCGGACGAGAGAGCACATTTTCTTTGCCAGGACAAATCATGCATCATTAACTCGTCGTTGTGGATGTATCAAAAAGCAGCTTAAACAAACACAAATGCAGCTACTTGGCTGTTATTCTAGCTACACTGTTTGGCATGACTGTGTTAGCCATAGTTGGCTAGCTAGAAAGCAAGGGATAAAAGTGTTGCAAGCCAGCATGGTAATAGAACATTTAGAACGAGTGACTGGGTCGCATCCAATAATACTTAAGATTCTTTGGCAACCGAACCGATCTAATGAACGGCCAACCGGCTTGACTAGCAACCATAGATGTGCTGGGACTAGGCCAATATTTTTGTTGAGGGATGAAATAGTAGCCTATGAATACATTTATCAATATACCGTTTTTTTATTTAATTGGCAACCTGTTGTGGAAAAGCAACGGGACACTTTTTTAGCACTGTGCTGATCTACTGTACTCTGCTTCGCCTTGTACCTATGACCACAGCAGAGCCGTGGTAAAAATGTTGTTTAGCACACCCACTTGGTCAAGTGCTTTAATAGTATTCACTAAGTTGAGGGTTTATATTTAGGATAATGTTTCACAGCTTTATCATTCATTTTTTTTATTTACAAATTATTTTTCAATGATTTTGTATTTTACATGTGATAAAACCAAATTGAGTGGCAGAGATTATTATAGACACCTGTGATAATCTGAAGTACCCCAAAAGGGCCACTAGATGTCTTGACATAGATCATGTCAAATTATATCCTGAAAAGATACTAAAATTCTGGTAGTTTACTGGAAAACTTAGCATGTTTCCAGTAATATGGTGCATTCAGAAAGAATTTAGACCCTTTTAGACCCTAAACTTTATTAATCAATCAACACATAATACCCAATTATGACAAAGCAAAAACAGTTTAAAAAAAATGTTTGCAAATGTATTAAAAATAAACTGAAATATCACATTTAGGATTCAGACCCTTTACTCTGTACTTTTTTGAAGCACCTTTGGCAGCTATTACAGCCTTGTGTCTTCTTGGGTATGACGCTACAAGCTTGGCACACCTGTATTTGGGGAGTTTCTCCCCTTCTTCTCTGCAGATCCTCTCACGGTTGGATGGGGAGCGTCACTGTACATCTATTTTCAGTTCTCTCCAGAGATGTTCGATGGGGTTCAAGTCCGGGCCCTGGCTGGGCCACTCAGGGACATTCAGAGACAACTCCTGCATTGTCTTGACTGTGTGCTTAGGGTCGTTGTCCTGTTTTAAAGCGAACCGTCGCCCCAGTCTGAGGTCCTGAGCGCTCTATAACAGGTTTTCATCAAGGATCACTCTGTACTTTGCTCCGTTCATCTTTCCCTCAATCCTGACTAGTCTCCCAGTCCCTGCCGCATGATGCTGCCACCACCATGCTTCACCGTAGGGATGTATTGGCCAGGTGATGAGTGTGACGCTTGTCTAGCTGGCGAAAGAGTTCAATCTTGGTTTCATCAGACCAGAGAATCCTGTTTTTCATGGTCAGAGTCTTTTAGGTGCCTTCTGGCAAACTACACACGGGCTGTCATGTGCCTTTTACTGAGGAATGGCTTCCGTCTGTCCACTCAACCATAAAGGTCTGATTGGTAGAGTGCTCCAGAGATGGTTGTCCTTCTGGAAGGTTCTCCCATCTCCACAGAAGAACTCTGGAGCTCTTTCAGAGTGGTCAACTCCCTGACTAAGACCATTCTTCTTCGATTGCTCAGTTTGGCCAGGCGCCAGCTCTAGGAAGACTCTTGGTAGTTCCAAACTTCTTCAATTTAAGAAATATGGAAAATGCTGTGTTCTTGGTGACCACAATGCTGCAGAAATGTTTTGGTATCCTTCCCCAGATCTGTTCCTCGACACAATCCTGCTTCGGCGCTCTACTGACAAATCCTTTGACCTCATGGCTTAGTTTTTGCTCTGACGTACACTGTCAAATGTGGGACCTTATATAGACAGGTGTGTGCCTTTCCAAATCATATCCAATCAATTGAATTTACCACAGGTGTACTCCAATTAGGAGATGTAGAAAGAACCGCCTTCTCCTGTAGTCCACGATCAGCTCCTGATACATTGGCAAAATTTTCTAAAAACCTGTTTTCGATTTATCATTATGGGGTATTGTGCGTAGATTGAGGAACATTTTTTATTGAATCAATTTTAGAATAAGGCTGTAACGTAACAAAATGTTGAGAAAGTAAAGGGGTCTAAATACTTTCCAAATGCACCGTATACCTTCCCTTTTCCAAACCTACACTCTTAGAAAAAAAGGTGCAATCTAGAACCTAAAAGGGTTCTATGGCCGCCCCATAGGAAAACCATTTGAATAACCTTTTTTGGTTCCAGGAAGAACACTTTTTGGTTCCATGTTTCACACCCTGACCATAGAAACATACAAAGCAAACTATCTTTTATTTGGTCAGGGTGTGATCTGAGTGGGCATTCTATGTTGGATGTCTAGTTTGTCTGTTTCTGTGTTTGGCCTGATATGGTTCTCAATCAGAGGCAGGTGTTAGTAGTTGTCTCTGATTGGGAACCATATTTAGGTAGCCTGTTTTGTCATTGTGGGTTGTGGGTGATTGTGTAGTGTTTGTGTCAGCACGATTGGGCATTAGCTTCACGGATGTCACGTTGTTGTTTTGTAGTGTTCAGTTTTCCCATTAAAATGACAAACACTTACCACGCTGCATCTTGGTCCTCCTCTCTATCTCCAGACGACAACCATGACACCATGTGGAGCCCTTTCCACAGAGGGTTCTACATGGAACCCAAAAGGGTTCTGCCTGGAACTAAAAAGGGTTCTCCTATGGGACAACTGAATAACCCACTTGGAACCTGTAGTGTAGTAAAGAGGGACTGATGAAATGGATAGGAGATGTATTCCTTTGCCATGTTTATTGACGTAGTGCTGGCCACTGGTCCATCTTCATGGACCATGTTCTTTACGTTCTATATGTCCCTTGTATTTGGCACATGTGACTGATTTGAAATAAAAGATCCCAGACATGTTCCGTACGCACAAAAAAACGTATTTCTCTGAAACTTTGTGCAGAAATGTGTTTACATCACTGTTAGTGAGCGGTGGAAGCACTTATTTCCATGAATGATAAAAAAATAATTTGGCAGTTCTTCCCAAACTCACAACCGACCTCACAATAGACCATGTGTATGGCGTTATGTGGGCGAGTGGTTTGCTGATGTCAATGTTGTGAACAAAGTTCCCCATGGTGGCGGTGATATTTAAAAATGTATTTATTGTACCTTTTATTTTAATTAGGCAATTCAGTTAAGAACAAATTCTTATTTACAATGGGTTATGGTGTGGGCAGGCATAAGGTATGGACAACAAACATAATTGCATTTTATTGATGGCAATTTGAATGCACAGAGATACCATGATGAGATCCTAAGGCCCATTGTCATGCCATTCATACATCTCCATCACCTCATTTTTAGCATGATAATGCACAGCCCCATGTTGCAAGGATCTGTACACAATTCCTGGAAGCTGAAAATGTCCCAGTTTTTCCTTGGCCTGCATACTCACCAGGCATGTCACCCGTTGAGCATGTTTGGGATGCTCTGGATCAATGTGTACTACAGCGTGTTCCAGTTCCTACAAATATCCAGCAACTTTGGACAGGCCACAATCAACAGCCTAATCAATCAATCAATCAAATTTATTTTATATAGCCCTTCGTACATCAGCTGATATCTCAAAGTGCTTTACAGAAACCCAGCCTAAAACAGCAAGCAATGCAGGTGAAGAAGCACGGTGGCTAGGAAAAACTCCCTAGAAAGGCCAAAACCTAGGAAGAAACCTAGAGAGGAACCAGGCTATGTGGGGTGGCCAGTCCTCTTCTGGCTGTGCCGGGTGGAGATTATAACAAAACATGGTTAAGATGTTCAAATGTTCATAAATGACCAGCATGGTCGAATAATAATAAGGCAGAATAGTTTAAACTGGAGCAGCAGCACAGTCAGGTGGACTGGGGACAGCAAGGAGTCATCATGTCAGGTATTCCTGGGGCATGGTCCTAGGGCTCAGGTCCTCCGAGAGAGAGAAAGAAAGAGAGAATTAGAGAGAGCATATGTGGGATGGCCAGTCCTCTTCTGGCTGTGCCGGGTGGAGATTATAACAGAACATGGCCAAGATGTTCAAATGTTCATAAATGATCAGCATGGTCGAATAATAATAAGGCAGAACAGTTGAAACTGGAGCAGCAGCACAGCCAGGTGGACTGGGGACAGCAAGGAGTCATCATGTCAGGTAGTCCTGGGGCATGGTCCTAGGGCTCAGGTCCTCCGAGAGAGAGAAGGAGAGAATTAGAGAACGCACACTTAGATTCACACAAGACACCGAATAGGACAGGAGAAGTACTCCAGATATAACAAACTGACCCTAGCCCCCGACACATAAACTACTGCAGCATAAATACTGGAGGCTGAGACAGGAGGGGTCAGGAGACACTGTGGCCCACTCCGAGGACACCCCCGGACAGGGCCAAACAGGAAGGATATAACCCCACCCACTTTGCCAAAGCACAGTCAACTCTAACTAATCAACTCTATGCGAAGGAGATATGTCGTGCTGCATGAGGCAAATGGTGATCACTTCAGATACTGACTGGTTTTCTGATCCACAGCCTTTATTTTTATTAAGGTACAGTATCTGTGACCAACACATACATATCTGTATTTCCAATCATGTGAAATCCATAGATTAGGGCCAAATGAATTCATTTCAACTGACTGATTTCCTTATATGAACAGTAACTCAGTAAAATCTTTGAAATTGTTCCATGTTGCATTTCTATTTTTGTTCAGTATAAGTCGTCCTTATCCAACCTCTATCAGATCCTATCAAGAGTTTTGGATCTCATACACTGCTCCAAAAATAAAGGGAACACTAAAATAACACATCCTAGATCTGAATGAATGAAACATTCTTATTAAATACTTTTTTCTTTACATAGATAAATGTGCTGACAAAAAAATCACACAAATTATCAATGGAAATCAAATTTATCAACCCATGGAGGTCTGGATTTGGAGTCACACTCAGAATTAAAGTGGAAAACCACACTACAGGCTGATCCAACTTTGATGTAATGTCCTTAAAACAAGTCAAAATGAGGCTCAGTAGTGTGTGTGGCCTGTATGACCTCCCTACAATGCCTGGACATGCTCCTGATGAGGTGGCAGATGGTCTCCTGAGGGATCTCCTCCCAGACCTGGACAAAAGCGTCCGCCAACTCCTGGACAGTCTGTGGTGCAACGTGACGTTGGTGGATGGAGCGAGACATGATGTCCCAGATGTGCTCAATTGGATTCAGGTCTGGGGAACGGGTGGGCCAGTCCATCGCATCAATGCCTTCTTCTTGCAGGAACTGCTGACACTCATGAGGTCTAGCATTGTCTTGCATTAGGAGGAACCCAGGGCCAACCCACAGGGCGCCAGTGGCGAATTTGCCAATCTTGGTGTTCTCTGGCAAATGCCAAACGTCCTGCACGGTGTTGGGCTGTAAGCACAACCCCCACCTGTGGACGTCGGGCCCTCATACCACCCTCATGGAGTCTGTTTCTGACCGTTTGAGCAGACACATGCACATTTTTGGCCTGCTGGAGGTCATTATGCAGGTCTCTGGCAGTGCTCCTCCTGCTCCTCCTTGCACAAAGGCGGAGGTAGCGGTCCTGGTGCTGGGTTGGTGCCCTCCTACGGCCTCCTCCACGTCTCCTGATGTACTGGCCTGTCTCCTGGTAGTGCCTCCATGCTCTGGACACTACGCTGACAGACACAGCAAACCTTCTTGCCACAGCTCGCATTGATGTACCATCCTGGATGAGCTGCACTACTTGAAGACTCTGTCTCATGCTACCACTAGAGTGAAAGCACCGACCAGCATTTAAAAGTGACCAAAACATCAGCCAGGAAGCATAGGAACTGAGAAGTGGTCTGTGGTCACCACCTGCAGAACCGCTCCTTTTTTGGGGGTGTCTTGCTAATTGCCTATAATTTCCACCTGTTGTCTATTCCATTTGCACAACAGCATGTGAAATGTATTGTCAATCAGTGTTGCTTCCTAAGTGGACAGTTTGATTTCACAGAAGTGTGATTGACTTGGAGTTACATTGTGTTTTTAAAGTGTTCCCTTTATTTTTTTGAGCAGTTTAGGGTGAAAAGGATCTTTCTATGAGGCCTTGTATCCTTTTCCCCATGTAGTATAATACTAGCCAACTGCCCCAGATGCTACCAGCTACATTTAACTACCATAGACACTAATTTGTCTTATACTGTATATGTGTCAGGTTCTCCATAGGAGAGGTGGGTGTGAAGTCAGGCGCAGGAGAGAGCGAATTGCAAGAATGGCGTTTATTTACAAGTCCATCAAGAACAGGCACAGGACCACAACAGCAGCCACTAAACAACAGGAACGCAGTCCAGAAAAAACACCTGTTCAACAGAACAAACCAAACGCAAGCAAATGACAGCTACACAAACAATCCCGCACAAAACCTAGGGGGTAGGGCGAGATTAAATAACCCACTAATTAACCTAAACTAGACACAGGTGAACAACAAGACAGACAAAACCAAATGAAAAAGAAAAGGGATCGGTGGCAGCTAGTAGCCCGGCGACGACGACCGCCGAGCGTTGCCCGAACAGGGAGAGGAGCCACCTTTGGTGGAAGTCGTGACAATATGATTATAGTAAATAGTGGCTTAATTAATTGCAGTAACAGCATGTTAGAGGGCAAAATATATCTGCACGCAAATAGATTTTACTTGTAAAACGTCAGTCACTGTTCAGAGTGAAGCAAAAAGCAATCAGGAACTGTAGGTGTAAAAGTTACAAATAAAGTTGGTTTCAGACAAGTCAGCCACATTGCAGGGGAAGTAAGGTAATGCACAGCTAGTGGAGAAAGCATAGAAGAAAATATGAGTTTTTGTATCCGTTTTTGAATTATGTGTCGGTTTGGAACTCTTTGAGGTGGTTGGGCAGAGAGTTCGAGACACGGGACAGGGGCACAGAAGGTGGTTGGGCAGAGAGTTCAAGACACGGGACAGGGGCACAGAAGGCACCGCTGCACATGGTGCGCAGCCTGGTTTGTTGGACGATGAGCTTGTATGTGCTTGAAGTCCTGAGATTGCTGAAGGGCTTGGTAGTCTTGAGATATTTGAGTTAAAAGAGCATTACCATCAATGTATTTGAAGGCCAGCAGGGCAATTGTGAAAAGTGTAAGCCAGTGTTTACTAGCGTGAGAGGTATAATACCGAGACTCTGCGATTGTCTCCAGTGAATACCTCATTGATCATCATGGGTGTAATAGGAAGTAACGTCTTGTTGATGTCAAACTTCTCCAGAGTTGGTGAGCACTGGCTCACATTGGAATTGTGCAATCGTGGAAATTAGGTTGTTAAGGGTCCAAAAATAGGCAGGCAACCCAGCCTCCTCCTGCACACTGTGTGCTGTCCTGTGGTGGTCTGTTTTGTGATAGCCCTCCTAGTCATTAGCAATAATTAAGTGGACCTGTCCCTGACCAGCCAAACAAGACACACTCCACTCCAGCCAAAATAACCTGCTCACATTGGCGCTAAAACCTCTGGTCCAGATATCTCTAAACATCTGGGTAGACTGAAAACAACTTTCTCAGATATTTTATTACTACTATATATTTCCTGTCCAGGATTTGGAATATGAATGTGGTAACAGTATTTGCTAACTCTTAAGTGGACATAGTCTGAGTTGGGATCAATTACATTTCTATTCCAGTCAATTCAGGAAGTACATTGATATTCCAATTCCAATTCTCATCAATGCTTTTCAATTAAGAACATTTGAAATTGGATTTTATTTATTTTTTCAAATTGATACAGTTGAGTATTGCAATATTATTTTTGATGATATTATATTATAATGATACTCTGCTAGCGCTATTTCTCATCCTATAGCTTGTTCTCTGTTTTAAATGGTGAGGCAACATGCTTTCAGCACTTATTTCCATGAATTATAAAAAAATTATTCTCATGGCTCTCTCCTCTCCCTGCAGCAGACACAGTGAGCAATATGTTTGGAACATCGAATCGCAAAATAATTGCAGTATCGAATCGCAATACTGTATCGTATTACATATAGAATCGGAATACATATATCATATCGTGACAATATCATATCGTGAGGTCCCTGGCAATTCCCAGCAGTAGAATTTGACTTACTTTCTGAATTGACTGTAATTTAAATGGAATTGACCCCAACCCGAGACATCATAGCGTGCTTAATTTAACAAGGATAGGCTTAAGTGGCTGGTTTACCATTCATCACATTACATTTAAGTAAGTAAATAGATGTTTATTTTGAAACCAGAATAAGAGTTCATATAGTCTACTGAAAATAATGACAGGTTAATCAGGATTGGGTAATAATGGATATCCCCAGCTAAAACCATGTAGCTCATCCCATTGTGGGGCTGCTGGCCAGGCAGCGGTTGGAGCTGTTGCAGCCTGCAGTCCTCCATGCCCATATATCAAACCCTCTTCACTGTGCCTCCCTCCCTGCTGGGCAAATTTGTCCAATTAGATACAGCCCCACAGGGAGGCATTCCGTTTGAAATTAGGCTACTACTGCCTGTAGATGAAGCCACAATAAAGAGGGTTTCACAGACATGCTCATTTAAAAACTCTGAATGGCAGGGCTAGGGGCCGAGGAGACAGGACTGCACAGAAACACACAGTGCATGCAGACAGACAGAGAGACACATACATACACAGGGCTGGTGGAAACTTCCTCCCAACGCAAACACAAACACAGACACAGACAGAGCCCAATACACACCCTCACACAGACAGAGCCCAATACACACCCTCACACACAGACACAGACAGACGTCCAGTACCAGTGGTGTGTATTTTCCTTCAATTCCCAAGAGACTGAATGTATCTGATAGGAGAAAGCATATGAGTGACTGAAACAGCGCCCCTCTGTCTCTCTACGTGTAGGCCATCTATCTGATGCTGTCTGGTCCAAACAAGTATAACATTGTTGCAGCCTGTGGCATTGAAGGCAAGGAAAGCCAGCGAGCATTTGGCCTCCCTTAATTAAAAAAAGTATAAAAATTTGCCAATCAGCGTTGATCTAAACTGAACAAAATCAACTGTGAATGGTCCTGGCGCACCAAAAAAACAGTCAACGGAAGCCAGCTTGGATGTTGGCGTCACTCCTATCAAATCCTATTGCAAGCATATGTCATTGACAGAAAAACTTGAATTGTTGCATCTCGTTGTGTTGTTGTCCTATGGTGGCTAGCTAGCTAAATTGTCCCTTTCCTAAATTAGCCATGGTTGGAGATATGGATTTGGACTTGCGGTTTTACTTAATTCTCCATACTGGCCAATGATTATAACTGTGATTCTGATCCAAACATTAATTCATACATGGGGCTGAGAGGATGGAAGTTAAATATGTAGCTAGATGTAGAAGGCTAATGTTAACTAGCTAACGTTGCCCATGGATGGAGGTTAGGCTAGCGAGCAAGCATTTTAGCCAGGTAGTCTATGAAAACAAAAAATACAAGCGTGTACTGTATGACAGAGGGATAGACCGTTTCGTCAACATGAAAGAGAGGAGGATGGCATTGGAGTTTCTCTACAAGTAGGGTGAGTCAACACGTTTTTCTGCTTGGATGGACGTGCAGGCGCACACATGCATACAGAAATCAGAACCATGGACAGCCACATCATATTTAGCTTAGTTGTCATTGTATTAGACTAAGTAGAGGTAATTTGATGATGCTGGAATAGTGGAGGCAGCATCTGTTTTCTTTGAGACTAGCGGGTAACTCTTTAAGGTTCTAAATCAAAGGTTGTTTAGTGGTCTGAAAATTTTGGAAACATTAACTTGCTTGAACATTCTGTAGGTCATGTAACTGTTTGTTACTATGCTTTGTGGACTTTACTGGACAGAGATTGCTATCCGGTTTTGTGTCTTCTTATTGTCTCGGCATTGCGGCCTATGGCAGTCACAAGGCATATGAATTAACAGGTTAATAGGTTGTGATATGGCTTCCCCAGTGATTTTACCCACACACCACTACTGTCCAGTACCCGCCTTCACACAGGGCCCAGTACACACCCTCACACAGGGCCCAGTACCCACCCACCCTAATATAGAAACCGACAGACACACACAGAGCCTAGTACACACCTCTGCCCCTTATCTGTGATGAGCCTCTGGCTGATACGTCTCACACCCGACCCTCAGTGGCGACATAATCCAAGCCTCTGGCCCAGGCTAAGAGCCTTACAGGTGTCAGAAGAGGCCAGCTGCCACCTTCAATGGAGTTCAATGACTGAAAATACACACCTGACCGGTAGCGCTCGTGGGGCAGGATGGGGACAAATTACAAGCGGATCAAATGCAATGCAACACGGAACCAAGAAATGAGGGGACTGGCACACACCCAAGTCAGAAGTACTCATGAGGTAGCTTACTGCAGTCAATCAGATGAAATCCAAACCCATTCTTCAGACTCTCAAAGGAAATAGGTTGCGTAACACATCTGTTTCGTAAACTAATGACGACTCCAAATCACTATATCACAAAATCCTCCACTTAAGGCAGGTCTTCAGCTCTTCAGATGAAGCAAAATTGACATTCTATAATACTTAGTTGACATCAAGCATGTCCCCTGGCAAATGTATCATCTGAAGCTATTCACAGCTTAATTTGATGCAATCCACAGCAAACCTTTAATGCTAATTTGGGCAATAAAGTAGGTTTTGAGGGTCATATTGCCTCCTGTTTCAATAAGGTAAACGTGGGGCACTTGATTGACAAACTGACGAAAAAAACACAGACACAATGAAAATCGTCAAGATTATTTGGTAACAAACTACCAGCTGTTTGCACGTTCCTTGAGGAAGTTCAAAACAGTTAGTCACTAATGCCAGACAGAGACAGACTGGGATCAGAAATCATCCAGGGCATTTATAACACACTGGCCCATTGGGGTGGCAGCGTAGCCTAGTGGTTAGAGCATTGGACTAGCAGCCGAAAGGTTGCAAGTTTGAATCCCTGAGCTGACAAGGTACACATCTGTCTTTCTGCTCCTGAACAAGGCAGTTAACCCACTGTTCCTAGGCTGTCATTGAAAATAAGAATTTGTTCTTAACGGACTTGCCTAGTTAAATAAATGTCAAATCAATTTTAAAATGATTTCCTTGAGGCCCCCAACACTGGACTAAAGATGGACCAGCTAATCTAGCATTTACCCAATGGCCAGTCCATCCAACTCAGTGACCTTGTGGTTAGTGTCCACCATGAGAATGGAAGGTCAGGAGTTCAATCCACGGTAGTCATATCAAAGAATGTAAAAATGGGACCCGATGTGTCTGTGCTTGGCACAGACTTGTGTCCTGTGTCCTGACTTGTGTCCTGTCCTGTCCTGTCCAGGTGGTGTACTTGTACATCAAGCTGCCTTACGCTACAGAAACAGGAGATAGGCTCCTGCTCCGATGAGCTGTTCTGGCTTGTACCCCAAGGCTCATGTAAGGATACTTACTTACAGTCCATCTCTGATGCCGGGTAACCTTGATGAACTGAGAGCTATTCAAAGAAACCAAGATCTACTACATGGGTGAAAGGAAATGTGGCCTCCCAGAAAGATCCTCTTCACCTTATCTGTGAAAATCCTGTGAGATCTAGATCTCTTGATAGGATCTGACAGAGGTTGGATAATTACCACATATACAGAACAAAAAAATATAAATGCAACACTCAACAATTTCAAAGATTTAACTGAGTTACAGTTCATATAAGGACATCAGTCAATTGAAATACATTCATCTATGGATTTCACGTGACTGGAAATACAGATACGCATGTGTTGGTCACAGATACACTACATAACAAAAAGTGTGTGGACAACTGAAAATTCTAGACAGTTTAGCATTGACATGAAACCAGGCAAAACACCTCAAAACAAGACATGGCATGAAGCACAAGATGAAATGAGCTAAAACGAGCCACTTACTATTCCCCACATGCCAGTTTCTTGTCATTCTTGCCATCCAGAATCACGACAACATGCTGACTTCTGCCCCATGGAAACGCACACATTGTTTTCTTGACGTTGTCAGCTAACCCATCTACAGTGCCTTGCGAAAGTATTCGGCCCCCTTGAACTTTGCGACCTTTTGCCACATTTCAGGCTTCAAACATAAAGATATAAAGATACTGTATTTTTTTTGTGAAGAAACAACAACAAGTGGGACACAATCATGAAGTGGAACGACATTTATTGGATATTTCAAACATTTTTAACAAATCAAAAACTGAAAAATTGGGCGTGCAAAATTATTCAGCCCCTTTACTTTCAGTGCAGCAAACTCTCTCCAGAAGTTCAGTGAGGATCTCTGAATGATCCAATGTTGACCTAAATGACTAATGATGATAAATACAATCCACCTGTGTGTAATCAAGTCTCCGTATAAATGCACCTGCACTGTGATAGTCTCAGAGGTCCGTTAAAAGCGCAGAGAGCATCATGAAGAACAAGGAACACACCAGGCAGGTCCGAGATACTGTTGTGAAGAAGTTTAAAGCCGGATTAGGATACAAAAAGATTTCCCAAGCTTTAAACATCCCAAGGAGCACTGTGCAGGCGATAATATTGAAATGGAAGGAGTATCAGACCACTGCAAATCTACCAAGACCTGTCCATCCCTCTAAACTTTCAGCTCATACAAGGAGAAGACTGATCAGAGATGCAGCCAAGAGGCCCATGATCACTCTGGATGAACTGCAGAGATCTACAGCTGAGGTGGGAGACTCTGTCCATAGGACAACAATCAGTCGTATATTGCACAAATCTGGCCTTTATGGAAGAGTGGCAACAAGAAAGCCATTTCTTAAAGATATCCATAAAGTGTCGTTTAAAGTTTGCCACAAGCCACCTGGGAGACACACCAAACATGTGGAAGAAGGTGCTCTGGTCAGATGAAACCAAAATTGAACTTTTTGGCAACAATGCAAAACGTTATGTTTAGCGTAAAAGCAACACAGCTGAACACACCATCCCCACCGTCAAACATGGTGGTGGCAGCATCATGGTTTGGGCCTGCTTTTCTTCAGCAGGGACAGGGAAGATGGTTAAATTGATGGGAAGATGGATGGAGCCAAATACAGGACCATTCTGGAAGAAAACCTGATGGAGCCTGCAAAAGACCTGAGACTGGGACGGAGATTTGTCTTCCAACAAGACAATGATCCAAAACATAAAGCAAAATCTACAATGGAATGGTTCAAAAATAAACATATCCAGGTGTTAGAATGGCCAAGTCAAAGTCCAGACCTGAATCCAATCGAGAATCTGTGGAAAGAACTGAAAACTGCTGTTCACAAATGCTCTCCATCCAACCTCACTGAGCTCGAGCTGTTTTGCAAGGAGGAATGGGAAAAAATGTCAGTCTCTCGATGTGCAAAACTGATAGAGACATACCCCAAGCGACTTACAGCTGTAATCGCAGCAAAAAGGTGGCGCTACAAAGTATTAACTTAAGGGGGCTGAATAATTTTGCACGACCCAATTTTTCAGTTTTTGATTTGTTAAAAAAGTTTGAAATATCCAATAAATGTCGTTCCACTTCATGATTGTGTCCCATTTGTTGTTGATTCTTCACAAAAAAATACAGTTTTATATCTTTATGTTTGAAGCCTGAAATGTGGCAAAAGGTCGCAAAGTTCAAGGGGGCCGAATACTTTCGCAAGGCACTGTATTACTTAAGTGCGTGTTATGGAATATTTTATTCTGTAGGTTTCCCTCTTTTGACTCTGTCATTATTGTGGCGTAATTACAACATCCTCTGATTTCTCCCATCACAGCCATTGAACTCTGAACTTTTTTTAAAGCACCATTGGCCTCATGGTGACATCCCTGAACAGTTACCTTTCTGTCCTGCAGCTCAATTAGGAACACAGCCTTACACAGCCTGGAGGAGTGTTGGGTCATTTTCCTGTTGAAAAACAAATTATAGTCGCACTAAGCGTCAACCAGATGGTTGGCGTATCGCTGCAGAATGCTGTGGTATCACATCTCCTCCTCCATGCTGCATGGTGGGAATCACACATGCAGAGTTAATCCGTTCACTTACTCTGCGTCTCACAAAGACACGGCAGTTGGAACCAAAAATCTCTCATTTGGAATGGTCTAATGTAATTTGCTCGTGTTTCTTGGCCCAGTCAAGTCTCTTCTTCTTATTAGTGTCCTTTGGCAGTGGTTTCTTTGGAGCAATTCGACAATGAAGGCCCGATTCATGCAATCTCTGCTTCCTGTGCTAGCGCCCCGCTCTTGCCGGGTTCAAGTGAGCATCCAGCCAGGACGCATTGTGCCAGCTCTACGCTCCAGATCTCCAGTGCGCCTCCACAGTCCAGTAAGTCCTGTGTCTCCTCCCCGCACTCGCCCTGAGGTGCGTGTCACCAGCCCAGTACCATCGGTGCCGGCACAACGTATCAGGCCTCCAGTGCGCCTCCACAGTCTAGTAAGTCCTGTGTCTCCTCCCCGCCCTGAGGTGCGTGTCACCAGCCCGGTACCACCAGTCCTGGCACCACGCACCAGGCCTCCAGTGCGCCTCCACAGTCCAGTACGTCCTGCGGCTGCTCCTCGTACTCGCCCTGAGGTGCGTGTCTTCAGCCTGGTACCACCAGTGCCCGGCACCACACACCAGGTCTTCAGTGCGCCTCCGCAGTCCAGAGCTTCCGGTGACAGTCCACAGTCCAGAGCTTCCGGCGACAGTCCCCAGTCCAGAGCTTCCAGTGACAGTACCCAGTCCAGAGCTTCCGGCGACAGTCCAGAGCTTCCGGCGACAGTCCCCAGTCCAGAGCTTCCGGCGACAGTCCCCATTCCAGAGCTTCCGGCGACAGTCCCCAGTCCAGAGCTTCCGGCGACAGTCCCCAGTCCAGAGCTTCCGGCGACAGTCCCCAGTCCAGAGGTTCCGGCGACAGTCCCCAGTCCAGAGGTTCCGGCGACAGTCCCCAGTCCAGAGGTTCCGGCGACAGTCCCCAGTCCAGAGCTTCCGGCGACAGTCCAGAGCTTCCGGCGACAGTCCAGAGCTTCCGGCGACAGTCCAGAGCTTCCGGCGACAGTCCAGAGCTTCCGGCGACAGTCCAGAGCTTCCGGCGACAGTCCAGAGCTTCCGGCGACAGTCCAGAGCTTCCGGCGACAGTCCAGAGCTTCCAGCGACAGTCCAGAGCTTCCGGCGACAGTCCCCAGTCCAGAGCTTCCGGCGACGTTTCACAGTCCAGAGCTTCCGGCGACGTTTCACAGTCTGGAACCTCCAATGACGGGCCACAGTCCGGAGCCTCCAGCGACGGTCCCCAGTCCGGGGCCTCCGGCGATGATCCGGCATCCAGAACCAGAACAGGTTGAGTTTGATATAATTTAAAATCTTACAAACAGGGTTGTCAAACAATTTTATAATTTCAAATATATATATTTCTAACATTAAAACCTGTTTGGGATAGGGGGCAGCATTTTCACGTTCAGATGAAAAGCATGCCCAGAGTAAACTTCCTGCTACTTAGGCCCAGAAGCTAATATATGCACATTTTTAGTAGTATTGGATAGGAAACACCATGAACTGTTTGAATGATGTCTGTGAGTATAACAGAACTCATATGGCAGGTGAAAACCTGAGAAGAATCCAACCAGGAAGTGGGTAATCTGAGGTTTGTGGTTTTTCAACTCATTGCCTATCAAATATACAGTGTCTATGGGGTCATACTGTACTTGCTTCCACTAGATGTCAACAGTCTTTAGTATGCTGTTTGAGGCTTCTACTGTGAAGTGGGAGCGAATGAGAGCTGATTCAACCAGAGGTCTGCCAGAGTGGCATGAGCTGATCACGTGTGTACACGTGAAAGCGACCTGCGTTCCATTGCAATTCTAAAGACAAAGGAATTGTCCGGTTGGAACATTATTGATTTATGATATTATAAGATTCATGTTAAAAACATTCTAAAGATTGATTCTATACATCGTTTGACATGTTTCTATGAAGTGTAATATAACCTTTTGAACTTTTCATCTGAACTTTCGCCTGGACTTGCCCGCGCCTCATGAGTTTGGATTTGTTTACCAAATGCGCTTACAAAAGGAGGTATTTGGACATAAATTATTGACTTTATCGAACAAAACAAACATTTATTGTGGAGCTGGGATTACTGGGAGTGCATTCTGATGAAGATCATCAAAGGTAAGTGAATATTTATAACGCTATTTCTGACTTTTACTGACTCCACAACATGGCGGGTATCTGCATGGCTTGCTTTTGTGTCTGAGCGCCATACTCAGATTATTGCATGGTTTGCTTTTTCCGTAAAGCTTTTTTGAAATCTGACACAGGGGTTGCATTAAGGATAACTATATATATAATTCTGTGCATAATAGTTGTATCTTTTATCAAAGTTTACTATGAGTATTTCTGTAAATTGATGTGGCTCTCTGAAAATTTGCCTGATGTTTTTGAGGCACAACATTACTGACCATACAGCGCCAATGTAAACTGACATTTTTGGATATAAATAGGAACTTTATCGAACAAAACATACATGTATTTTGTAACATGAAGTCCAATCTGATGAAGATCATCAAAGGTTAGTGATGAATTTTATCTCTATTTCTGCTTTTTGTGACTCCTCTCTTTGGCTGGAAAATGGCTGTGTTTTTTTGTGACTAGGCTCTGACCTAACATAATCATATGGTGTGCTTTCGCTTTAAAGCCTTTTTGAAATCGGACACGATGGGTAGATTAACAATAAATTAAGCTTTAATTTGGTGTATTGCACTTGTGAATGTATGAAAGTTACATATTTCAAAAAAATATTTTTGTATTTCGCACTCTGCCTTTTCAGCGGAATGTTGTCGAGGGGTTCCCCTAGACGTAAGAAGTTTTAACATCAATTAACAAAAAAAAACGCATCAACTCAGATTTTTTTTCATATTCGCATATGTTGTAGTTTAGACCCTACTTTACATCATCTGCGGTTTTTGGTGTTGTGCCCGCCATTGCAGATACAGATTGGATGAGACTGAAACTCCCTGCACCAGACCTCCAACCCCATCCTATACCCACATTCATGACATGTAAATGCATCACGCCATCTTCTCCTTAAACACCAGTGTAGCGGGATGGTTCCTAATGTCCACCCGCTACACCAGGTCTAAGGTTTCCTTAATGTAATGAAGTTTGATCTATAATGTCCAATGTCCAATATTGTGCTGTTATGCTGGAGTTAAGAGCTCTCTAGGACTTCTCAGGTTCACACACACACAGGACCTCCCAGACTGTGTCGTTGGACTGTTGTCTGTACAGTCCCTTAACTACAGACAGGCCTACGATTAGAACTTATTAAATTCATACACTGCCTGGCTCTGTATGGGGGGCTGACAGCTTCTTCAGTAGGACAAACACTGTATCCATGACAAGGTCTGTCCTCCTGGGACTGTCCATCCTGGCATCCTCCCCGCCAGGCACTATATGGTTGCAGATCTCCAATCAATGAGGAATCCACAGACGCCGAGCCTCAGTCGCCTTCATTTGTTACGTTTATTTAACGGGGAGAGAATCACATTAAAGTCAGGGAAACTAATGACACGAGGTGACAGACATAAATAAAGTTAAGTACAGAGGGTTGACATGCGTCTATGGCTCCTTAATTGACTTACTGCCAATATTGTGGGACTGTGGCAAAGGAGCAAGACACCCTGAGCAGACTCTGTCTGACAAATTGGAATTAGATTAGCTTCATGACACTGGTATCTGACCAGAAGTGAGTGGGGGACAGGTAGCTGCTACCATTAAGATGTCTAAACAGTCTATAATTAAACCACTTTAATTGTGAAATGCAAATTGAAGGAGAAAACAGTGGTATAAGCACCATGATCCAATTCAACAGTACTTGTAAGACCCATATATTAATTGGTATAATCTAGCTTTTACATACCAGCAGGAATATCAACTACACGGGGGTCTTCTGTGTCTCCTGCCCACACATTTGCTTAACTCGGCTGTGAATTTACTTCCTGGGTTTGCTAGAGGGCACATTTCTGGCAGATATAGACACAGACGGGGTCAACAGATCGGAAAACATGTGCACCACAATCTTCAAGGGGACATGCTAAAGTGAAAAGCTGGCGCCTGACAACAAACGTTTAGTCATTTCAGCGGGGGATTGATGTTTTCGGCATGGGCAGCGGCCACCTGAGCCCCCGGACCACCTGCCCTGCCACCACTCACTGGAATGACAACTCCAACAGCTGGCCCAGGGATTTACATACACATTAAGCCCAGCCTGCCGTCCCAGTATGGTGTGGTTAACCGTCCCCGGTCACCACCACCATAGCGTCACCAGACCAGCGCCCAGAACTGGTAGTTCAGAGCCAAGAGCATGGATCACCTCCTCAAGCTTAATGCAGGGGAGTCCAATCTCAAATCTGCTCTCTCAGGGGTTCAGCATCACCTTATTTTCCATCTAACTGAAAGGGCATACCCCTTAATCCCTGCCCAATTCATTGGAGCCCCAGAGTGCCACAACAGAGTCAATGCCCTGCTAATGGTGCTTATCAGCGCATGAGAGCGCAAACAGCACGGCCATTTTACAACCTAATCTGTGGACTAAATCCCTGTGTGATGCCAGCTAGAGCAGCCACTATGGTATTTCTGCTTGTCTGCCAGCCTGCTAACATCCCGCTATCAACACCCTCTCCTGCACTCATCTGACTAACAACTCTATCAATGAGCACAGCTTGCATGCAGGCACAAAAGCACACATTCACATACATCTTAGTAGCTTTTACCAGTGTGAGGAATTAACTGGAGAGAAGATCAGATCAGTATCAGATCAGATACGTTTTTGACCAAATACTACTGCATCACTAACACATTGTCCAAGTTAAACCAACAATATAATATAACAGAACATAATCTTACAATATTTTTTTACAATAGTAAAATAATAATAATAATGTCCAAAAGGTTCTGTATGCAATGTCTTAGGCACTTTTGCTCTGGTATGTTTACATTGACACCAGGTTTCCAACAGGGAGAGGACAGCCAACAAGATTAGTAACATGTCCCGTGATGACATCCTGATATTGGGAAAGAGTGGTGTAAAACAGACACCTAATTAAATGTTTAATTACCTGTTCATTAACATTAACACTATGGAAAGAGTTCAAACCCTTTCCAATTAGAGGAATTAGTGGGGTGACCAAAGTACAACCAAAGTACAACACCAAGTGACACCTACTGAGATTACATCGTAGGAAAGAGTGTCGTAAAGTATATTGTACAGCTCCATCAGCCAGATGGCTACAACAATATATGCATTCACACAGCAAGTCTACTCTTGAGCTGAGCTCAGGGATGGAACAACTGTTGAACATCTGAGCTTTGTGTGTTTGTGCGTGTGTGAGTGTGTAGGTGGTTGTATGGATGGAAGGGGAGAGGTGTAGATGTGTGTGTGTGTGTGGATGGGGCATGTGGGTGTATGCATCCCACAGCCGTTGCTATAGGCAGTGGTACTCATTGAAGCGAGCCCTTCATTTGCGGCTTGTGGTGATTTTCCTATTTTCCATTCATAATACATAGCAATGATACAATTTCAATTCAATGTGTTTAATGCAGGCCTGAATTGCTTCATTGAGTATATCTATTGTTCCCTGGATGGCAGATAGATGGCAGTATAGCGCAGCTGTTGAACAGAAAGGCCGAAATAGAACGTTTGCCGAAAAAAACCGCAACTGCTCAGCTACAGCAACCATACATATCAGTTTGCTACTAGCTAATTTTGCAGTCTGGTGGACATGGATCGATTTATTGTAAAAAAAAGAAACGAAATCTATTGACAATGAAAATGAGGGGGAAGAGCTGGAGAACAACGTGGCAGCTAGGAATGAACAACCACCAGAGAACCAGGAAAATCAGGAAGATGGCAGCAGGGAAATGCAGCTAGCTAACATGGTTAGCGTGGCTCAGGTGGTTAAGAGAGGATACGGTCGATTCAAGAAGAACACTGAAAGTTCCAAGAGAAATGGACAGACAATTATTTTTTGTATTGCATGATGGGACTAGCTCACTTTGTCTTATTTGCCAGAAGGCAGTCAATTGTTTTAAACGAGCAAATTTAGAGCACCATTTTCAGTCACACCATGTCCACTTTGACAAAACATATCTGCCACAAAGCAACCTCAGAAACAACTAAATAGCGCAACTCAAAGGACAGCTCAAAGGACAACAACAAATGATGGACAGATTGCAGAGATACCGACAGAGACAACATATGAGATTGCTTGGACACTCGCGAGAAACAAGAAGGCCTTCACAGACGCAGAGATTGTCAAAGAATGTTTTTTGGCCTCAGCCAAAATATCACAAACAAGGAAGCTATTTTAAAGCAAATTACGTGACTACAACTCTCAGACTCGACCATAACAAGACGCATAGAAGACATCGGCATACTTCAGTTCCTGAAGGGGCAGTAAACATAAACGTTCCTCTCTGAACGACTCGTTTTGATGGAAGTGGACCCAAACGCAATGTCTCTTACATCAGTGCCTTTGTCAAGTGCAGTACTGAAACAAGGTGCCACGGATATGTCAGTAATCAGTTGATACCGACATCCTCCCCGATGTCTTCTATGCGTCTTGTTATGGTCGAGTCTGAGAGTGAGGAGAGGATATTCTGAAAGCCCTTATTACATTTTTTGCTGATAATAATATTGACAGGTCAAATCTGGCATCTGTGTGCACTGACGGCGCCCCAAACATGCGAGGGAAGGAGAAGGGACACATAGACCTGACTAGAAAGACCGAGGATATTACCAAATTTGTTACGTTTCATTGTATCATTCATGAGGAAGCACTTGTGGCTAAACTCAAAGACTGTGACTTACAGAATGTGATGTAGCAAGTTGTGCACGTGGTGAACATTATTATTGTGAGGACACTGAATCACCGGAAATTCTGCAAGTTTCTTGAAGAATACCAGACAGAATACGGTGACTTGATATTTCACAATGAGGTGAGATGGCTGTCTCGTGGCAGTGTTTTGGAAAGATTTCTCTCTCTCCTCCCTCAAATCTATGAATTTGTTGCAAGCAAGGGGAGAGAGGAGCCAGAGCTGGTTCATCCACAGTGGATATTTAAACTGGCTTTTTTAACTGACATCACCTGCCACCTGAATACGGTGAATTCCCAGCTCCAAGGGAAAGCTAAAACTCTGGACAAAATGCTGCGTGTGGTCACTGCATTTCAAAATAAAATCACCACACTGTTCATACCTGACAGACAGCATGTTAATTTTCCAAAACTCAGAGCAATCATCACATCCAACCCAGACAAACTGCCACATTTTAGCTATGATGCATTTGTGCGTGTGTTGGAAGAGTTGATGTTGGAGTTTGAGTCAAGATTCAAGGATTTCATGGAGTACAAGGAGTTTTTCAACTTCGTTGAGAACCCCTTTCATGTGCCAGTGTCATCTCTGACCCCAGTCATCACAGCCCTCTGTCCTGACTGTGCTGGGACAGAGAGTGAGATAGTGGAGCTGCAGGCAAATGACACATTGCAAGGTGAACTAAGATCGGGTCTAACCCATTTCTGGACATTTTCGCACATCCAACTACTGAGGAAACCCTTACTATGGGTCTTATACATGTGATGTAGCCTATTTGATGTGTGTCTGTATATTCACTACTTGTCAAAACTTTTAGAACACCTCATTCACAGGTTTATATTTATCTTGTACTATTTTCTACATTGTAGAATAATAGTGAAGACATCAACACTATGAAATAACAAATATGGAATCATGTAGCAACCAAAAAAGTGTTAAATAGTTAAATAATACAGTGCATTCAGAAAATATTCAGACCCCTACCCCGTTTCCACATTTTGTAACGTTAAAGCCTTATTCTAAAATGGATGAAATAAAAAAGAATCCTCATCAATCTACACACAATTCCCCATAACGACAAAGCAAAAATGTGTTTTTAGAATTTTTTTGCAAATGTATAAAAATTTAAAACAAAAATACCTTATACATAAGTATTCAGATCCTTTGCTATGAGACTTGAAATTGAGCTCAGGTACATCCTGTTTCCATTGAACATCCTTGAGATGTTTCTACAACCTGATTGGTAAATTCAATTGATTGGACATAATTTGGAAAGGCACACGCCTGTCTATATAAGGTCACACAGTTGACAATGCATGTCAGAGAAAAAACCAAGCCATGAGGTCGAAATTGCTCGTAGAGCTCCAAGACAGGATTGTGTCAAGGCACAGATCTGGGGAAGGGTACCAAAACATTTATGCAGCAATGAAGGTCCCCAAGAACACAGTGGCCTCCATCACTCTTAACTGAAGATTGGAACCACCAAGACTCTTTCTAGAGCTGGCCGCCCACACAAACTGAGCAATCATGGGAGAAGGGCCTTGGTCAGGGAGGTGATCAAGAACCCTATGGTCACTCTGGCAGAGCTCCAGAGTTCCTCTGTGGCGATGGACAACCATCTCTGCACTCCACCAATCAAGTCTTTATGGTTGAGTGGCCAGACGGAAGCCACTCCTCAGTAAAAGGCACAAGACAGCCTGCTTGGAGTTTACAAAAAAGTAATCTAAAGGACTCACAGACCATGAGAAACAAGATTCTCTGGTCTAATGAAACCAAGATTGAATTATTTGGCCTGAATGCCAAGCATCACGTCTGGAAGAAACCTGGCACCATCCCTAAGGTGAAGCATGGGGGTGCAGCATCATGCTTTGGGGATGTTTTTCAGAGGCAGCAACTGGGAGACTTGTTAGGATCAAGGGAAAGGTGAATGGAGCAAAGTACAGCGAGAGACTTGATGAAAACCTGCTCCAGAGCACTCAGGACCTCAGACTGTGGCGAAGGATCACCTTCCAACAAGACAACGACCCTAAGCACACAACCAAAACAATGCAGGAGTGGCTTCGGGGCATGTCTCTGAATCTCCTTGAGTGGCCAAGCCAGAGCCCAGACTTGAACCCAATCTAACATCTCTGGAGAGACCTGAAAATAGCTGTGTCCTACCGCACAGAGCTTGAGAGGATCTGCAGAGAAGAATGGGAGAAAATCCACAAATACAGGTATGCTAAGCATCATACCCAAGAAGACTCAAGGCTGTAATCGCTGTCAAAGGTGCTTCAACAAAGTACTGAGTAAAGGGTCTGAATACTTATGTAAATGTCATTTTAATACATTTACAAATATTTCCAAAAAACTGTTTTTGCTTTGTCATTATGGGGTATTGTGTGTAGATTGATGAATAAAAAAACTATTTAATCAATTTCAGAATAAGGCCATAACTTAACAAAATGTGGAAAAAGTAAAGCGGACTGAATACTTCCCAAATGCACTATATAAGTCAATGGTCATTTATAAGGGAGTTAACACTATTTTAAAGGTCCGTAACTAACCATTTGTAAGGTGTTAATAAATTGTGTTCACCCTTTATTAATCATTAAACCCACATTAATAATCAATTTACTAATCATTAGAGAAGTATTTTTGCAGTTCCTAATCTAAAGTTAGTGCTATTTATACTTTATAAATGTTTTGAGTGACCAGTGTAATTTCTCACAAAAAGATGGGAATGCCATTGGTAGACATTCCTGCCGTACATGGTAAAAGAACAAGCACAGGATGTTTAAGGAAATATACTGTATATTTACAAGTACTGTATGAATAACTAGCTTACTAATAACATTCATTAAATGTGGGAGTAATGATTAATAAATGGTGAACAAAATGGTTTGTAAATCCCTCATAAACGGTTTATTATGGACCCTGTTACCTTAGGGGGTAGCTGGGCACAGCGCAGGCAGTGTGTGAGAGAAAGAAACACACACACATACACATACGCACGCGCGCACACACACACACACACACACACACACACACACACACACACACACACACACACACACACACACACACACACACACACACACACACTGACACATGTACTGCCAGTTTATTGATGTTTTGGCTCTATAATATATATGGGCAGTTGGGATTTTAGCATGCAAATCTTGGTGGGATATCAAACTCAAATAAATGTTTTAGATGCGTGCCAGCAAAGCCACTACGCAACACAACACTAAACAATACATTAATTGCTCTATAACGGTGACAAACGGTGCCCTACATAAAGCTGTCCCAACAGCAGAGCTTTCTTTTCAGCACCATGGAGTGAATCCTTACCACTGCTACACCTAGGTTTCCGCAGAGCCTTGTCTGGCAGCGAAACAGTTCATTCAGCCTCATTTACTGCCTTGTAAAAAAACAAAACTGATATGGATGACTTGCTAGAACAAATGTGGTTTCTACTGACAATTGAAATGTACAAACTATGGCACAAGGGTACAACTAGCGGATGAGAGGCAATCTGTAATTTCACTTAAGACATTAATGAGCAAGCTAGGACGGACGTAGTCATAATTAGTATTTGTTCAGCACTTTTAATTCAACATAATTCAGAACATTGGCCATTCTTACAGTATTCTCCCTGTACACCAAATCAGAACTGTAGGACAAATAAAGTGGGTATATAAGCAGACAATGAAAAATTGTACAATATTTGATGATTACATTTCTCTAAAATAGGCTGTAGGTTACATGTGCAACACCAAGTCAGAACAGTAAGCTAAGTTATGAGGGGGAAAGGGTCCAAATTATTAAGGTGAGGCACATGGGCTACTAACAGCTTACTACACAACATAAACTTGGTATTACTTAGCTACAGATAACATATCTCCCTGGCATATGACATCATTTATGCAGCAGCATACAATACATTTTTGGACTCAACTTGTTGTTCTGTGCTCACTTGAACAGGAAGGTGGTGCGGCGGTCCTTGGTGGGCAAATTTTGTCAGCAAACTGTGTCATCAAATTCTCTGGATTTATGGTGCGTTCAAGACAACTGGGAACTCAAAAAAAAACAAGGTTGAATCACGACATCAGTGATCTTTAGGTCGGAGCTCTAGAAAGAAGACAGAGTTCCTGATTTGGAATTCCGAGTTGACCTTTCAAAACATATTTTCCCAGTTAGAACTCATCAGTTGTCTTGAATTAAATTAAGTCTGGAATTTCCCAGTTCTGAGTTTCCAGTTTTTTTGAACACAGCAGAAGTCATGCTGGATTGACAGCATGGCCAATGTACTCAACCTTTTCTGGTCCATGACATGTGAATGTTTATCCTTTTAAGCTTGGAAAAGAGACTCTTAAACCCAGACTTGGACCACACACCCACTCCACTGAATAGCAGGATAGTAATTGCTTTGCAAGGCTTGCAGTTAGCCACTGATTCCTTCCAAACCACTCATTGTTGAATTTGTGATTTACAATTTCTTGTGTAATGTTTATGTCCAATGGCAGATGATGACCGATATGTTTTATCTATAATTTCTCTTCATATGACAAGAATTTGCCAGTAGATTGTTGACATGATTCATGACGATGACTGCTTGTCTAGCTTGCTAGCTAAGATTTTGAAAGTATGACATTGACATGATCAGTCCAATCAAAACTATGGTAGATATAACATAATTTACTGTCATTTTATCTGTGGCCAATGACCTTGAGCCTTCTTGGATGGGCACTTCTTTTTGTAATTATCTTTTATTAGAATGTTATTTTCTTTAAACAGGGGTTACAAAGACAACCAAACAAAGTGCACCACACAGACTAAGTACAATAAAAGGAATAGGGATACAGCAAAACATTATACAAAAAGGCAGTCATGAAATGGAGAAAACAAAACAAAAACACATAATAATTCTAACGTGGTCTTCTGGTGTAAATCAAATGTACATTTCTCTAGGGGTAGAATAGCAGAAGCTTGAGAAAGTCACATTCTTCAGATGGCACTTCAGGTGTGGACCCTAGAAACGATATACATTTTTTGGCTAAGTAAACAAGGGTTTTGAACAGACGTTCAGAGTCAGGGTCAAACTCAATGTTACAATCAAAGTAGAGCAAATATTTAAAAAATGTAAAAGCTAATTGTCTACCCAAGATCTTCTGAACGTGTAAATTATTATCATTCCAATAAGACTGGATTCTGCCATAGTATCAAAAAACTTAACGATGTAAGAGTGTCCTGAGTAAATAAAGGCGTAGGGTCAACAATACCCTTCTTCTTCCAGTCCAGAAATCCAATACTCCTTATTGGTGGGTGGGGAGGGGGGGTGGCTTAATTTGTTTTGTACGTAAATTTGGTTCTAGGTTTCTTATACAGCTTCCCCCAGATTACTGTATTAATCCCTCGTTCCATGTGTCTCTCCTCAGGCCGGTGGTGGCTGGTTCACTCCAGGAGTCTGAGGTGTGGGAGGTTCCTCCGCCCCCTCTGGACATCGAGGGGGCCCCAGCGTATGCTGTTCGAGCCATCCTGGACTCGAGGCATCAGGCGAGCGGCCTTCAGTATCTCGTGGAGTGGGAGTACACAACCCTTGACGTGCGGCTCCAGCAGCGTGCCGACACCGACCTCGGGGACGACCCGGAGGACGAGGCGCAGGGCAATCCGGATGGAGACGGTGGAACTCCCGCAGCAAAGAAGGGTCCAAGACGTCCTCCACCGGCACCCAGCATCTCTCCTCCGGACCGTACCCTTCCCACTCTTCTATGACTAACGAGAACAGAGCATAACAGAGATATTGGACAGCCTTGACTACAGCCCCTCCCGATAGGAACTCTTTCTGATAATTTACCATTTGCATTAACTGCCACTGATGGGTCAAAATAAAGTAATTTTACTAAATTAATAAAATTGTCACCAAGATTAACTGCTTCTAATACAGCAAACAAGCATTTACACTCAAATCTATCGAAGGCCTTTCGGCGAGAGAGACAATGAGTGCAGGGTCTTTAACTCTGCAAAGGTGGTTTATGATATTCAAAGAACTTCTCACATTGTCCGTTCCAAATCTGGAATTGGCATATCTGGATTTGGCATAATTTGTCCAATGAAGAATATAAATTATGGGGTCTAGATTAGAAATTATAGTCTCTGACATTAGGATTTAGCTCTCTCCATATGTCTACTAAGCCAGATGAATCACAAACGCTTCTAAGATTATTTGAGGCTCTATGATTCTTTCACACCTGCTCCCACTCCCCCTCTCTGGCTCTCGAGGGCGCCAGGCTGCCCATCATTACACACACCTGTCAACATCGTTACGCACATCAGCGCTTCATTGAACTCCATCACTTTATTGATTGCCTTCCCTATATCTGTCTATTCCTCAGTTTCATCCCTCTGTCAGCATTAACATGGTTATGTTCCCCTTGTACAGATGCTGTCCTTGTTTTGTTTTATGTCTGTTTAGCCATTAAATATTCACTCCCTGTACTTGCTTCTCGTCTCCCAGTGTCGGTCCTCACGGAATGCTGACACCAATATTGGAAGCATCAGGGAGTTTTTTCATTTTTCATTTTGGTTGGTGACATCGGGTCCGGATGCCATTGCCGAAGGAACTGGGGATTCCTCAGCCGGCTCATCAGGCTTTTATGCCTTAGCTGGCTAGAGAGGTTTTCTTGACTCGGTTGGCTCGGCAGGCTCCCAACCCACATCATGCCTCAGCCGTCTCGTCAGGCTCCCACGCCTCACCCAGCTCGTTGTGCTCCCATGCCTCAGCCTGTCATCCGGCTCCCACGCCTCAGTAGGCGGTCAGGATCACCCAGGTGGGACGCCGGGTGGCAGGGGGGTACTGTCACGCCTGCTCCCGCTCCCCATCTCTGGCGCTCGAGGGTGCCAGTCTGCCCATCATTACGCACACCTGACACCATCGTTACGTGCATCAGCGCTTCATTGGACTCACCTGTACTCACTTTATTGATTGTCCACCCTATATCTGTCAATTCCTCAGCTTCATCCCCTTGTCAGCATTAATGTCGTTATGTTCCCCTTGTCCAGATGCTGTCCTTGTTTTGTTTTATGTCTGTTTAGCCATTAAATATTCACTCCCTGTACTTGCTTCTCATCTCCCAGCGTCTGTCCTCACAGATTCGAGACTGGAGCAATTGATGATTTATCCAGTTTACCCAAAGTACAGTTAAAATCTCTTGAAATAAATCCAAGTCTCTTGCACTGTTGAATAAATAATAAAATTATGTCAGACATACATTTGTGGGAGTCTGTGTTCGGGCCATATACATTTAGTATAGTAATATGTTGATCAAGTATATTACCTGTAATCAAAATAAATCATCCTTCAGGGTCTGTATCATGGTGCTCAAATATAAATGGCACATTTTAATTTACAGGGACGGCTGTGCCTCTTTTGTTTGAAGAAAAATAAGAAAAGTACTGGCCCATCCAGTCCCTCTTCAGCTTAGCATGTTCTGTTGAAGATGAATGGGTCTCCTGTAGTATAACAATTGAAACCCTTTCCTCTTTTAAAAATGTTTGAATTTTCTTCCTCTTGACCACATGCCCACTGCCCCGAAAATTCTAGGAGACTGCTTTAAATGAACTGTTTATGTGACAGTAGTATTAAAGAATAACTTAACCGACTGAGTAGTGCATCACAAAAACAAAAAAAAATGTAAAAGACGTTTGTGTAACCCAAACTAAAATAAAACATACAAATAAAATGTAGGAAAAAAACATTGCCGAGTCCCCAAATGAAATGACAGACCCCAACAACAGTTCCTACCTTCTGTCACGGTACTAACAAGAAGCCCATTAAGTGTTTTTAAGAAGAAATATAAAACGTTTCACTACGTCCTATGTTGAATAAAGGGGAATTAACATAGATCTATGTTGAATAAAGGGGAATTAACATAGATCTATGTTGAATAAAAGGGAATTAACATAGATCTATGGACATATGGATGAAAAATGAATAACCTAATCTTTTAAATTATCCTAAGCATTATCGCTATTGCATTCATATGCACGTGTCCGAACATACAGTCACATGTAGCCTAGCCGATATAACATAAAACAATCTAAATATACAAATTGCAGGCCTAAAGTAAATTAAAATATTATAGTAATTAATCACCCTTGCCTACTTTGAGGCCCAACTGAAGGAGTAAATTAACAGGAACGTAATTGGGCTTTGGCTTATTCATTCATGAAAAAAATTAAGAACCTTAGTTCTTAAAAAGAAAAGCTTAATTACATTATACCAGTCAAAAGTTTGGACACACCTACTCGTTATTTTTTATTTTTCACTATTTTCTACATTTTAGAATAATAGTGAAAGACATCAAAACTATGAAATAACACATACGGAATCATGTAGTCACCAAAAAAGTGTATATTTTATATTTGGGATTCTTCAAAGTAGCCACCCTTTGCCTTGACAGCTTTGCACATTCTTGGCATTCTCTCAACCAGCTTCACCTGGAATGCTTTTCCAACAGTCTTGTAGGAGTTCTCAAATATGCTGAGTTTTGATGTCTTCACTATTATTCTACAATGTAGAAAATAGTAAAAATAAAGAAAAACCCTTGAGTGAGTAGGTGTGTCCAACTTTTGACTGGTACTGTATGTAATAGTACACTGAACCTAAATATAAACGCAACATGCAACAATATTTTTTTTATACTCAGTTACAGTTCATTTAAGGAAATCAGTCAAGTGAAGTAAATTCATTAGGCTCTAATCTATCATGACTGAGAATACAGATATTAATCTGTTGGTCACAGAAACCTTTAAAAAAATGTAGGGCTGTGGATCAGAAAACCAGTCAGTGTCTGTTGTGACCACCATTTGCCTCATGCAGCGCGACATCTACTTTGCATAGAGCTGGTCAAGCTGTTGATTGTGGCCTGTGGAATGTTTTCCCACTCCTCTTCAATGGCTGTGCGAAGTTGCTAGATCTTGGCGGGAACTGGAACACGCTGTCATACACGTTGATCCAGAGCATCCCAAACTTGCTCAATGGGTGACATGTCTGGTGAGTATGCAGACCATGGAATAACTGGGACATTTTCAGCTTCCTGGGATTGTGTACAGATCCTTACGACATGGGGACGTGCATTATCCTGCTGAAACATGAGGTGATGGCGGAGGATGAATGGCACGACAATGTTCCTCAGGATCTCGTCACGTTATCTCTGTGCATTCAAATGACCATTGATGAAATGTATTTGTGTTCGTTGTCCATAGATTATCACTATGGGTCACTGTTCACAACGTAGACATTTGCAAACCGCTCACCCACACAACGCCATACACGCTGTCTGCCATCTGCACGGTACTGTTGAAACAGGGATTCATCCATGAAGACCCCATTTCTCCAGTGTCAGTGGCCATCGAAGGTGAGCATTTTCCCAGTGAAGTTGGTTAGGACACCGAACTGCAGTCAGGTTAAGACCCTTGTGAGGATGATGAGCAAGCAGATGAGCTTCCTTGAGACCTATTTCTGACAGTTTCTGCAGAAGTTATTATATTGTGCAAACCTACAGTTTCATCAGCTCTTGGGGTGGCTGGTCTCAGACGACCCCGCAGGTGAAGAAGTCTTATGTGGAGGTCCTGGGCTTGCGTGGTTACACGTGATCTGCGGTTGTGAGGCCAGTTGGACATACTGCCAAATTCTCTAAAATGACATTGGAGGTGGCTTATGGTAGAGAAATTGAATTATCTGGCAACAATTCTGGTGAACATTCCTGCAGTGTCAGCATGCCAATTGTACGCTCCCTCAAAACTTGAGACATCTGTGGCATTGTGTTGTGTGACAAAACTGCACATTTTAGAGTGGCCTTTTATTGTCCCCAGCTCAAGGGGCATCTGTGTAATGATCATGCTGTTCAATCAGCTTCCTGATATGCCACACCTGTCCAGTGAATGGATTATCTTTGCAAAGGAGAAATGCTCACTAACAGGGATGTAAACAAATGTGTGCACAAATTTGTGCTTCTTTTATCTGAATCTTCCTGAGTGCAATGTTGTAGGTCAAATACAATCTCTATCTTCGTTGTTGCTTCCAGTGACGTCAAGATCCATTGGAAAAGTCTTTTTTAATCGGAAACCAATTAGTATGGTGGGACTCATTAAGCAACCAGAGGACAGCCAATAAGATTAGTGACGCCTCCTGAGATGACATCTGAACTTTTGGCAACCAGTGGTACAAAAAGAGACCTAATTAAAACTGATTACATGAATTAACCATGTGAGACTAAACAAGCAACAAAAGGGCAACATGAATACGATTAGGGACAATGACGTCTGAACTTTATGGAAAGAGTATTATAAAAACAGATAAGATTGCACACATTGTAAATAGATTTTTCTATTTTTCTTTTATTTTGTGTTATTGACTGTGCGTTTGTTAATGTGTAACTCTGTGTTGTGTTTTTGTCGCACTGCTTTGCTTTATCTTGGCCAGGTCGCAGTTGTAAATGAGAACTTGTTAAACTGGCCTACCTGGTTAATAAAGGTGAAATAAATACATTTAAAAATTAAAAAGTGTTTATTAACGTTAAAACTATGGAAAAGTTCCTGGATTCTAACTGAATTGGCCAACAAGCTGTGAGGGAAGTGATGTTTAGCTCGATATAGCTTATTAACAAATTGACTGAAGTCTTCCTGAGGCAGCGGTGTTTAACCACATTCTACACTCTAACACATTGTTCAACTTAAACTAATGGAATTAATCAAGTGAAGAAAAATAAGCATAATGTGACTCTTCCTGATCACACTGTCACAGCTCTAATACAATAACAATCTTTATCTCCTTTGGCACCTTGAACGACTGGATAACGTTCTTGTAATCCACCGTGATTGGACTACAAGCTGAGGGGATTGATAACACACTCACGTGTGTTACGGTAACTAATTATAGCTAATTGACTGAAGTCTGTTCACCCGTATCTGGTTCTCACCCTTTTCAGATTTCTGAAGTTGCAATTTCAATACCATAACGAAAGAGTTACCTGGTGTTTGTCCACTAAAATCCCAAACATGACACTGGTAATTTATTAAATGACAATCAGTCAAGAGTCATATCAATTATTGTACTTGTACTCAGATCTTTGTTTCATGCTCATCAATATGGTCACATTGGTCTTTGTCATTGATCTTCTTGATAAAACAAGGCATCTAAAGATTGTAGCTTTCTAGCTACTCTTACCTGCTGACCTTATCCCTTGGCTGGCTACTTACACAAGGATTAAAAGGACATCAGAGGGGTATCCAAAGAGGCAAGCTAGATATACTCAGGGTTTTCTAAAGCCAACCAGCTTCAGTTAGCTTCACATTCCAACTCAGGCTTCGTCTGTACTACGATGTTACTTGTCCACCTGATGCTAACGATTGCAGGCTTTTAACTGCGAGTGTATGTCGTACATGGCTAGTGAAATGGCAAACTCTTCATTGCGACAATGCTGGAACATCAATCAATGGTCGATTAGGGCCACATTTGTGCCAAAATCCATATGAAAGAAAAGTTATCTTGCAAATTCAGCAGGCTATGATGTGAAATAGGCTTTTAGAAGTGCAGTCCTTATTTTATTACTTATCATTATTGCCATCTTTGCTCTGCTTTATCAATGTACAAGCAACGTTTTTCCTATACATTTTTTTAAGTCATACAAAAGTGTTACAATGCGTGTACAAAGTTTAAAATGCATTTTGTCATTACTAAATGTGTATTGTGATATATTTTAACATGAGAATTTCTTCCAGAAGAAAAATATTTGGTTAATAAAATATTTAATAATTCATCTTCATCAAATGAAGGGGATGATGCAATCTTTGTAAGAGGGAGGGAATCTGATTGCATTGGTCCTTAACTTGTGGCTCAGTCATTTCATTCAGGGTAAGTGGAGTTAGCCATGAGAGAAGGTTAGTTGTGAAGGATTTGTTGCCATATCAATTTACCTGGCAAAATGTTGAGCCACTTTCCTTTGACCGGTTATCCCGAGTAGAGCTCAGTTTACCTAAGTTACATTGCTAACTACTCAAACCTGCTCTGTAGGATACCGCTCGGTTCAGGTCAGGGCCAGTAGGATTTGTAAACCAAAAAATCAACAAAGGCAGAATCATGCAGTAGTGTTCCCCTGCTCAGACGTTGCTGACGCATGCCAGATCTTACAACGACTGGATAGGTATTTTATGTATCAGTTAATCATATCATAAATCAATCATGTGGCATGGAACCATTGGTTGATGTATGCAGTGCCTGAGCAGGGGAACACGACCTATAAAATCTGTGATTAAGAGAACACTGCCAGAATCCCGGAATCCAGACATTGAAACGGAATTCAACAATATAAAATTGTTTATCTATTGAACTTAGGAGGAAATCAATTAAATGAATCGAACTTATTCAAAAATGTATTAATTTGCCCAAGTTTATCATAAGACATAAACAGAATGCATCAGTGATTGTTTTTTCTGTAACTTTCTGAAGAGGCTACAACACAGGAATGGCCTTGTCTCTGAGTGTGCGTTGTTCCCTTATGTCTTCCACTTTGTGTAGCCTTTAGCAATGCTAATGATAACCGTCTTTTGGTAGATGGAAACCCATTCATAAAAAAACTTCTCAATTAAGTGTTATGGGGCGTTCACATGCTATTGGAGTAATCAGAAGTTCTGAGTTCCGACTGGGAAATTTCACTTGAATAACCCTCCAAGTCTTAATTACAAGTGGGAAACTCTTGTAACCTGAGTTGCCGGGTTGCTAAGGTGAAAGCCTTTCACCTTTTCACCCGAAAGATACAACAAATCAGCAAAATTAAGTATCTTATCTAGCAGCTAAAATCTCAGCGGTTGAAGAATTGTTCCGACTTCAAAAGCACTTCAACACAATCATATTGGACTTACGACCTACCTTATGCCTACCTGGAAGAAGGATATCATGATTATTTACACTACAGGTCAAATGTTATATAACAACTATTCACTCAAGAGTTCTTCTTAATTTTTTACTATTTTCTACATTGTAGAATAATAGTAAAGACATCAAAACTATAAAATAGCACATATGGAATCATGTAGTAACCAAAAAAGTGTTAAACATATCAAAATATATTCTAAATTTGAGATTTTTCAAATAGCCACTCTTTACCTTGATGACAGCTTTGCACACTTGGCATTCTCTCAACCAACTTCATGAGGTAGTCAACTGGAATGCATTTCAATTAACAGGTGTGCGTTCTAAACAGTTATTTTGTGGAATTTCTTTCATTCTTAATGCATTTGAGCTAATCAGTCGTGTTGTGACCAGGTGGAGGGGTATACAGAAGATAGCCCTATTTGGTAAAATACCAAGTCCATATTATGGCAAGAACAGCTCAAATAAGCAAAGAGAAACAACAGTCCGTCATTACTTTAAGACGTGAAGGTCAGTCAAATGTCAATAACTTTGAAAGTTTCTTCAAGTGCAGTCGCAAAAACCATCAAGCACTGTGATGAAACTGGCTCTTATGAGGACCATAACAGCAAAGGAAGACCCAGAGTTACCTCTGCTGCAGAGGATAAGTTAATTAGAGTTAACAGCCTCAGAAATTGCATTCCAATTCAAGTAGAGTTCAAGTAACAGACACATCTCAACATCAACTGTTCAGAGGAGACTGTGTGAATCAGGCCTTTGTGGTCAAATTGCTGCAAAGAAACCACTACTAAAGCACACCATTAGTTAGAAGAGACTTGCTTAGTCCTAGAAACATGCGCAATGGACATTAGACCGGTGGAAATTTTAGATTTTTGGTTCCAACCGCCACGTCTTTGTGAGACGCGTTGCGGGTGAACGGATGATCTCCACATGTGTATTTCCCACCGTGAAGCATGGAGGAGAAGGTGTTATGGTGTGGGGTTGCTTTGCTGGTGACACTGTCTGGGATTTATTTAGAATTCAAGGCACACTTAACCAGCATGGCTACCAAAGCATTCTGCAGCGATACGCCATCCCATCTGGTTTGTGCTTCGTGGGACTATCATTTGTTTGTCAAAAGGACAGTGACCCAACACACCTCCAGGCTGTGTAAGGGCTATTTTACCAAGAAGAAGAGTGATGGAATGCTGCATTAGATGACCTGGTCTCCACAATCCCCCTCCTCAACTCAATTGAGATGGTTTGGGATGAGTCGGACCACAGGGTGAAGGAAAAGCAGCCAACAAGTGCTCAGCATTTATGGGAACTCCTTCAAGACTGTTGGAAAAGCATTCCAGGTGAAGCTGGTTGAGAGAATACCAAGAGTGTGCAAAGCTGTCATAACGGCAAAGGGTGGCTGTTTGAAGAATCTCAAATTTCAAATAGATTTTGATTTGTTTAACACCTTTTCGGTTACTACATGATTCCATATGTGTTATTTCATAGTTTGATGTCTTCACTATTAATCTACAATGTAGAAAATAGTGAAAATAAAGAAAAACCCTTGAATTAGTAGGTGTGTCCAACTTTTTACTGGTACTGTATGTACTAGTACACTGAACAAAAATATACTTTTGATCAGTAGTGTACATTAATCCAATTTGCATTTCTTTTGCAAACTCTGCCATGATCACATGTGCAGTAAATAAACATAGTTAACCAAACAATGGTCTCTTAATAGTGCACAATTGAATTAAAAGGAAACCACACTCCAAAATCAAAATGTAGATATTTCCCAGACCTCAAAAGTAGTCTCCTGATATGGTATAAATATTAGTTGAGGACAGAACACCAAAATACATCAATACATTTTCCACAATTTTAAAGTAAAAACCTGAAATAACTGGGAAAATCCAAACCTGGAAAATAACAACCGAGAAAACTGAATTTGGGAAAAAGCTAAACAGAATTTGGCTAAATATTTACAGATTTCATAGTACTCTAAATCATCAAATCATGTTTTATTTATTCACAGGCTCCGAATACAACAGGTGTAGACTTTACCATGAAATGCTTGCTTACGAACTCTTCCCAATGATGCACAGTTAAAAAATGTGAGAAAAAAAAACAACATAAAGGAATAAAATAGACAAGAATGAAGCTATATACAGGGCGTGCCAGTACCAGATCAATGTGCAGGGGTACGAGGTATTTGAGGTAGCTACTGTATGTACATAAAGGCAGGGTAAAGTGACGAGACATCAGAATAGAAAATAATAATAGTAAGAATAAAAACAAAGTCAAATCAAATCTAACTTTATTTGTCACATGCGCCGAATACACCACGTGTAGACCTTACTGTGAAATGCTTATTTACAAGCCCTTTACCAACAATGCAGTTCAAGAAATAGAGTTAAGAAAATATTTACTAAATAAACTAAAGTGATTTAAAAAAAAAAAAAAAAAAAGTAACACAAGTACATAACAATAACAAGTTCTATATACAAGGGGTACCGGTACCGAGTCAATGTGTGGGGGGTACAGTGTCGTGCCCTCTTCACGACTGTGCGGGGGTGTGTGTCTCACATACACACACAGACATACACACATAGTTTAAATTAAGCTCAACAGTTTGCAGTAATGTGAACACAAACTGGAACAGTTGTTAAAACCAAGCCATTTATATATTTCATAACTGCTGGCCCCTCTAACCATGGTAGCGTTATTGTTTGCCGTTAAGAATCAGGAACAGCCATCCACACAGTAGCTCAAAGCCCCTTTGGTTTGTTAAGTAAAGTACAACTTCAGTGGAATATATTTAATAAACATCAGGCGCTTCCCTCGACCCAGCACCAGCCTCTTTGTGTAAAGCTAGGCTGGTGTAGTCGGATGTTCAGTATTTAGAGATGAGTTTAGAAACATCCAAGAAACATCCAATTTTGGCTGTGGTGTTACGTTCCGTGGTGATGGCTGGAGCGGAATAGGTGGAATGGTATCAAATACAGTACATCAAACACATGCTTTGATGTCATTCCATTCGCTCCCTTCCATCCATTATTATGACCTCAGCAGCATCCACTAGTGTGCAGAGAGAGAGGAAACGGTCCCATGGTTCTAACCTGCATCTTACATCTTACATTTGTCACAGTGTAAAGAAGGCTACGGGGAGCAGGAACAATGACTCCAGGCATGCTTGGTGTCTCAGCTTTACACTACTTTAGCCTAAGCATGGTCTATGGATATAAAACACACAGCCCCAGGCATCTACAACCGGGAGGCAAGGCAGATCCTGGAAAAACTCCAGTAGCTGTAAGTCTGCCTGTACTTAATGTATGTAGTTCAGTCCTTGAGATGTTCTGTATTATGTCATGTTTTATGTTGTTTGGACCCCAGGAAGAGTAGCTGCTGCCTTTGCAACAGCTAATGGGGATCCTAATAAAACACAAAATACTGATACTACTAACAAGCGCAGCAGGAGTAAGCAAACGGAGGAAGCAGATGACTCGTCAGATATATGAGTGTTTTCTTTGTTTAGGGAGGGAGGAAGGAGGTGAGAGAGAGAGGGAGGGAGTTGGCCAGCTGAGACTCCCCCCATCATGAGCCCTCTCCACTGATTGATTTGTAGTGATTAAACCTTTGCCATCACTCCCCTGTTTCTCATCACAGAAAAACTTTCAGTCTTTCAGCACCACCACTCCCACCTCAGCTTAACTAGGCTGATGCTGTGCAGACTTGGGAAGCAGTGTAGGCTGGTCCTTGAGCTCCGCACTGCACACTAAATCCAGTCCACATATGGGCAGACAGCAGACAGGGCCAAGGCCAGATCTAATCTATTGACAGACCTTTCATCCATCTGCCCTTGACAATTCATTCGTGGCTCCTCTCAAAAGACAACATCATCAGAATCACAGCCGTGCACATTCATCTCCACATTCATCTCCATCTTCTCTCATCCTTCATGTTCCTGGAAAAGAGGTTGTCTACCCTCGCCTGGTCTTTCATTTTAGCAAGGTGTATGATAGCCAGAGTGGCAGGGCTGCGTCATGATAATTGTGTGAATGCCTGCTGTGTAGCTGCTTAGGAATATTACTCGTCAGACTCTTGCTGTAATCTTGCGCTGCTTGACACCAGCACTTCTCCTGTTCTCTGGTCTCCTCGTGTTGTTTCTGTGGTCATATGACAAACATGCCTCCATTATGGATTAATGTGACAGGCTGCAACACAAGACATGGCTCTGGGTAGACTGTGATAGACAGGGAATCAAAGCACCTATGTTTCTAAACAGACTGTTCCCGGCAGTACATCCATTCAGACATCCCACCTTCCCTGGTAAGAAGCTGAGCCTCCTGACCCTGTCTGTCTGTTTGTTTGTCTCCAGCCTAGTGGATTTGGCTGGTTGGCTGGCTTGGAGGGAGTGGGTGACAACATGGTGAAACGTTAGCTAGACCACCTAGAAACAGGGAGAAACAGAGGAAAAGTGCCAAAGAAATATTTAACCGTTCCCATAAAGCAATGCTTGAAAAATTGTCTTGGTATTAGGAAAGGCCTCATTGTGGGCCATGGTCCAACTTAACTGGGGGAAGAGGAAGTGGCATTTTCCATGACATCTCAGGGAGTGGTTATAGGACACTCTGGGCAGATAGGCTGGCTGGGGTAACAGGGAGGATGCTGGGAGGCTCGCATTACCTTTTATTACTGCTCCATAACAATGCATGTATCCAATTACAGTCTATCGTGTGAATGACTGACAGGTGGGTGGGAGTATGGTAACCTGGTGCTGCTAAGTGGTATGTGTGGCACACCAGACTGTGACACGCTGTCTGCTGAGACATACAGTATGCACCAATACAAGCTCAGGTTTCTAACACATGTAGATTCTCAAGTCAAGGATTAAAACTTCCCTGTCTGAATATATATCTTCAATTTGTCAGGCATTTCTTCAGGGGAGAAATTAGCACAAACAATTCTTATTAACCATGAATCCTCTCCTAATCGAAATATAGTGGTATGTAACATGGGTCAGTATGCTGCTAACAGCCTAGCTTCCTCCGCTGTCCAACCGCCTCATACTAGGATGCAACCAGTGAATTTCTGCTTTGCAAAACACGTGACCGCCCTACTTGAAAATGTTCCAACGGTTTGAGCTACCGAAAAGGATCTAATTTGATAGCTCCATACGGGCCATTTCAAGCTTGCCGTGGAGTGAGATTATGGTACATTCTTAACTCAGTTACACTCATTCCTTCTAAATTCGATACCCAGCAGTTGAGCTAAGCCCGACTGTCGATCTGGGTCACAGCACCACTGTAACAGGGTTCAGCTTAGCTTCCTCCACTGTCCCGACTGCTCCATACTGTGCTCAAACCAGTGATCCTCTGCTTCACAACACACGTGACCACCCTCCTTGACAACATTCCAACAGTTTGAGCTAACGAATGTGATGGCTCCAATGTTATTATGTCTGTTATATGCATTCTGTCTATCACCTGGGCATTATTCTGTAACTTGTAAAAGTAATAGATTAAACAGTCCTTTCGTTATGTTTGCCAAGTGCAATAGATTCATTTCTGTAAGAAACCCAGAGTTTATGATAAATAACAGAAACTCTCACATGGGGAAAACAAACTCTCATTGCATTCATCTTTCTGATTCAGTAGAGACTGTGTGTGTGTATATGCGTGTCATGTCTGTGAGAATGTGTGTGTTTTTGCATGCTTGTGCATACATTTTGTGTGCGTGTGTGTGTGTGTGTGTGTGTGTGTGTGTGTGTGTGTGTGTGTGTGTATGTGTGTGTGTGTGTGTAAGTGTCATGTCTGTGAGAATGTTTGCGTGTGCATGTACATACGTTTCGTGTATGTGCTTGTGGGTTAAGGTTTAATGAGAGCAGGCCTTCAGTAGGCAGGCAGGCAGAACCAGGCAGGTTGCTGTTGAAGCCATCGGTCGATGGGGCTCTCTGAGATTAAGCAGCGCGGGTGCTGTGTAGCGGCGGCCCAGCGGACTCTCTCTAATCTGCTCTGATTTATGATGTGCTCTTCCTGCAGCTTAGCTTCGGCCTGGAGCCTGGCGTCCTCTCCTCCACACACAAACTGTATGCCCTCCCTAGTCGCTCAACAAAAGCCCACTCCGAACCACCACCGCTCCCTCAACCAAGCCGTGCAATTAAACCTCTACAGCACAACAGTGTACATCTCATATCAGTCTACTATACACACATACTTACAAATACGCACATTGTTTACAGCAGGTATTTCATACACATAAACACTACAATGCTTACCAGTGGTGGAAGAAGTACCCAGTAGTCATACTTGAATAAAAGTAAAAATACCTTATTAGAAAATGACTCAAGTGAAAGTCACCCAGTAAAATACTATTTGAGTAAAGGTCTAAAAGTATTTGGTTTTAAATATATTTGAAGTATCAAAAGTAAATGCATAAATCATTTGAAATTCCTTATATTAAGCAAACCAGATGGTATCAATTTTTTAACGGATAGCCAGGGGCACACTCCAACATCATTTACAAACAAAGCATTTGTATTGTCCGCCAGATGAGTCCATCAGATCAGAAACAGTAGGGATGACATGGGATGTTCTCTTGATTAGTGCCTGAATTGGACCATTTTCCTGTCCTGCTAAGCATTCAAAATGTAATGAGTACTTTTTGGTGTCAGGGAAAATGTATGGAGTAAAAAGTGTCATGCGGATCGGAACAGGGGAAATCAAGAGCAGACTCAGACGAGGAGACTGGGATGAGGTAACCAAGGTATTTATTGAAACACGGGGGGAAGATTGAGTGCAGGCCAGGGGAAGCTCGGGCGGGTTGCTGGAAACCAGGTGCGGAGGCTGAGGTTGGACCGAGAGGTGTTGGGACAGGGTGAGCAGGTCCGGAGGTGAGTTCAAAGGAGCGTAGAGTGGGGAATCCAGGAAAGAGTAGCTGGACTGACGAGAAGTCGGACTGGAGACATGGACCAGAGTCAGAGCGGGCAGAATTGTAGCGGAGAGAAAAACAGTGTCAGGCAAGGGAAAACAGGCACAACAGGAACAAACGGCTAGAAACATGGACTGACTGAGCAGAGATTATAACCTGGCAGTGTGGAAGTGGCAGGACTGAGTCTAGCACACCTGTCTCCGCCCACACAATCACACACACACACACACACACACACACACACACACACACACACACACACACACACACACACACACACACACACACACACACACACACACACACACAAACACACAGAGAGGGCGAGGGAGAGAGCACTGGGGGAGTGGCGGCAGGTCAAGGAGACAAGAGGGTGTGGCAGAAGCAGATGTGACTTTCTTTAGGATGTAGTGGAGTAAAAGTAAAAGGTATAAAACATATAAATAATAAAGTAAAGTACAGTAGTACTTTAAAATATTTTTTATTTAAGTACTTTACACAACTGATGCTTACTTCCTTCAGGTGTGTTACTGAGTAGGCTTGTCTGGACAATGGGACAATTCGGTAAGTCAGGGTGTGGAGAGTTCAGCTGACATACATGACCATCTGTTTTTCCCTCGCCATGTAACACACACGGCGTACCATTGTCAACCATCAGTCAGTCCTCCACACATGTCCAGTGTGTACAGAGGACTCCACAGGACGGCGGACCAGAAGACCATGCAGTGTTATCAGGGCCCAGTAAAGGTAAATCAGGAGGCAGCTCAGGCCCATTAGCACTTAATCAAAGTCTGATGTGTGTGTGCTGTTCACATGAGAGTCATCAGTCCTGTGTTAAGTGTGGTGTCAGAGCTGTGGCCATTATACCCTCAGGGCTGGATAAACACAGAGGCCACAGTCTGCTGCCACACACACACACACACACACACACACACACACACACACACACACACACACACACACACACATACACACACACACACACACACACACACATCCAGTAAGCAAAGACACACCAACACGGACATATCCCCACACTCTGAGAGAAACTCTTCACGTGACTCTTCTCAACTACTACCATACTCATACAGTATATACAAAATATACACAAAAGGTTACACAAGCCCAGGAAAACATACAGTAGTCGTAGACAATACAGTAAGCACACACAGTATACACCCACACACACACTCAATCAACTCTAAGGATAGCTATTTAAACTAGATTCCTCTTAGTAATGTGTGTGAAAGTGGTTTGGCCAGTGCACTTTTGAGTTCAGCTGGGGCCTAATTTTACCATGTCCTCCTGACCCTGGCAGGACAGGGAGAGGGAGCACTGGGAAGCAGCACAGAGGCTCTGACCTACAGTACCACTCTGTCCCTGTCTCCTCTCCGCACTCCCAGGGGTACCCTGGGAGCCTGGCAAAATTTATCCCATCACATCACAGTTCCCAGGACCAGGGAATTCACCCACCCAGGAACCCAGAGGGTAACCAGAGGCAGCCTTTCGCTTTGCTCCATCAGGTCCACCATGGCCCCAGGAACTCTGGTTCCCCTCTGGTTCCCAGGACCACAGGGCAGTTTGCCAGAGCCTCTGCCCAACGATGGTGTCTCCCCTCACAAACTGTTATCGTATTATAGGAATATGACGGGGTTTATCACTATGTGAATGCATGGTTTCTCTTCCTTTCTTCTTTTCAGACATTGAACGTGTAAGTGCTCTTTGCCACCTACTGCTTGCCTTCCGGAGGCCCTCGTTGTACTCACTATGAACTCATGTTAAATGAGAGGACTGTGTCATTAGAACAGCCAGTGGCCTGCCTTACACACTACAGGGTAGACGCCAGAGGATGGGGAGCGACAGTGGATCACACCAGGCAGGCAGTTGAACACGACAGTTCATTGTTAATTGAAGCGTTGGACACCCTGAGTGGCACAGAGACGCCGGCTGTGCCCAGTAGACGGGTGTTCTAAGTGAAAAGATGTAAGGTGACACATGGGCCTGTCTGATGCACCAGTCACCAGAGGTGTGACAGGACATTAGTCTTTTTTTATTAAGAGAGACCATTACTGTGCTTTAATAAGGGCATGCCGCTGTCAACTGCAGCCAGGCACTGATATGAATGAGTAGAGGGTGTTGGCAGGTGATAACTAGAACAGCCCTATTGGGCTGCTGTGGAGGACAGAGGGTTACAGATGGACAGACAAACATAAATCAGGTTCATGCTGAAGCAGGAGAGCCAGTGGGAGAATGAGTGGGTGGATGAAAAGTGTGCCACCCACATAAGACCATGATCTCATAGTTTTCCTTTGAAATGTTTATTTTATTTTACCTTTATTTAACTAGGCAAGTCAGTTAAGAATAAATTCTTATTTTCAATGACGGCCTAGGAACAGTGGGTTAACTGCCTGTTCAGGAGCAGAACGACAGATTTGTAACCTTCCGGTTACTAGTCCAACGCTCTAACCACTAGGCTACCCTGACATATTATACAGTAGATGAATGTCTATTGTTGACAGAATAATTCCACGTTGTTTCAGGGTTAATTCCGCATGTTTACAGGGTTAACATAGAAACAACTCAAAGGTTACGGGATAGCCCCCTTTTTTTCAATTTGCGCCTAAAATGACCCAAATTTAACTGCCTGTAGCTCAGGACCTGAAGCAAGGATATGCATATTCTTGGTACCATTTCAAAGGAAACACTTTCAAGTTTGTGGAAATGTGAATTGAATGTAGGAGAATGTAACACAATAGATCTGGTAGAAGAAAACACAAAGAAAAAAACAACAGATTTTTTTCTACCACCATATTTGAAATGCAAGAGAAAGGTCCCAGTTCTAGCCATCACTCTGGTTGTGATTCTGATGGTGTCCACAAGATAGCAGCAGTGTATGTGCAAAGTTTCAGACGGGCAACTTGAAGTATGAGCAAACTACATGACATTTAGTGTGAAGTCACCCAGGTACATTTGGGAAAATCGTGAAGGAGATATTTGCATTCATATAAAAAAATTCTGCAAGAATACCGTCAAATCTGTATACTTGGACTTTTTTTTCCAGTATTAGTAGCCATATTATAAATTCAAAAATGTTTGTCCAAAAGGAAAAGACATGCTATCGCACAAGGTTAGTAGCTACATTTTACGACAGATACAGGGTTTCCGGATACCGTAAAGCCCAGCTCATTGGCTAGCTAGCTTTTTTTGACCCCGATTGGTGCTTATTGACATATTCAGAGTCATTCAGGTGAAGACCGCCCGCGTCATCGGCTTGCCATGAAGGCGTCGCTCTCTGAAGGCATCGCTCTCGGGTTACATTCTAGGATCTCTGCGGAATACATACAAACGTGATTTGACAGGTTGAAACAACGTTTAGGGTTGTTCATAGATGATTTTCTTTGCAAATTGAATGAGTGGAAATACAAAATTGATCGTGCATGCTATATGGACCTTTTTAGGATATGAAAAAGGATTTTATTCAACAAAACGACACTTCATGTTATCTCTGGGACCCTTTGGATGATAAATCAGAGCAAGATTTAAAAATATAAGTACACATTTCACCTTCAGAGGTGAATTTATCAAACCTATCGCGGTGAAAAAAAGTGTTTTATTGTGAGGAGACAGGACGCCTATCCCTGAGAAGTTCTAACAGTTAGTCATTCTTTACAAATGGTTAAGGTTAGGGATATGGTTTGGGGAAGGCTTAAAACAAAATCATTAAAAACAACTCGCTATTACCCTCAGGCATCATCAGTATTCTTAGTATTCTTGGGGCTTGCTATAGCATTGTAAACTACCATAGGACAGTGGTCTGAGCAATGTGCTTCAGCTTCTAGCATCACCAGTTTGCACCCAGTGCTGGGCAATCTTATTCTTTTTTATTTGTGAGCGCTGAGGAAGGCATATATCGACATTCTCAGGACCTTTTCAAACGTCCAAAATCAAAGTCTATTTCCAGTGATCAGACTGCTCATAAAACCTCTGCCCCATTGATTAATCAACATTGTCAAGTGTTTTCAGTATAAGATATTGGGAGACCTGTTGTACAACCAGGCAGTTGAGTTCAAGGGAACTACAGAACACAGATTACAATTGGAGTCAGATTACATCTCCATTACAATTGGAGTCTCTCATTACCTTTTCAAGTTGATTGATAAAATTAAATTAACCCCTTTAGTTGCAGACTAAATATCTAATTGACCACATGTACATGATGATGTGCAAGTCTTGTATTCGAATCACACACACATCAGATATGGGCAGAAATTAAACTCACAAAAATAGTGGATAAGGATGTAAAAAGGGAGTTCTAAAGCGTGTCTGAGTGATTTCACATCATAGCGGGGTACCATCCCACTCTCCCTATTAAAGAACAACATGGAGACTTAGCACACAGCATCCACAGATCCCTGCTAAATGTGGCTAATGGAGGAAACAAATGGAGGGTTCCCACGCTTTTTTATTTATCCAGGGATATTTTAGCTAGTGCCTTTCACTCACTGGGTCCTGTGATGCCTGTCCTGCCTCTGGGCAATCCCTGTGGAGCTGTGGGGTTATGTGAAAACACAAACAAGAGTAGGAGAGAGTGAGAGAGAGAGAGAGAGAGAGAGAGAAAGGGTAGAGAGAGAGATGGATGCATAGTTTTATTCAAATCAAATCAAATCACACAAAAAATGTCACGTGCTCCGAATACAACAACAACCTTACGGTTAAATGTTTAATTACAAGCTCTAACCAATAGTGCAAAAAAGGTGTTAGGTGAACAATAGGTAAGTAAAGAAATAAAACAACAGTAAAAAGACAGGCTATATACAGTAGTGAGGCTATAAAAGTAGCGAGGCTACATACAGACACCGGTTAGTCAGGCTGATTGAGATAGTATGTACATGTCGATATGGTTAAAGTGACTATGCATATATGATGAACAGAGAGTAGCAGTAGCGTAAAAGAGGGGTTGGTGGGTGGCGGGACACAATGCAGATAGCCCGGTTAGCCAATGTGCGGGAGCACTGGCTGGTCGGCCCAATTGAGGTAGTATGTACATGAATGTATAGTTAAAGTGACTATGCATATATGATAAACAGAGAGTAGCAGCAGCGTAAGAGAGAGAGAGAGATAGAGAGGGGTATTGAGAGAAAAAGAGAGAGAGGGAGAGAGAGAGGAGGCAGGAGGGTGTGAGAGGGAGAGACAAAAAGAGAGAGAGAAAGGGAGAGAGAGAGGAGGCAGGAAGGTGTGTGTGTGTGTGAAAGAGAGAGAGAGAGAGGGGAGGCAGGAGTGTGTGTGTGTGTGTGTGTGTGTGTGTGTGTGTGTGTGTGTGTGTGTGTGTGTGTGTGTGTGTGTGTGTGTGTGTGTGTGTGTGTGTGTGTGTGTGTGTGTGTGTGTGTGTGTGTGTGTGTGTGTGTGTGTGTGTGTGTGAGAGAGCGATAGAGAGGAGGGGAGAGAGGGAATAGAGGGGGTAGAGAAAGATGGTGTGTAAGAGGGAAGGAGAGAGGGTGGAGGGAGAGGGTTGGGGGGTAAAATGAGAGAGACATGGGGAGCCTGTGTGACCGGAGCCAGGTCCAAGCAATTATCTCTGGTAATTAGATCAGAACCCAACCCAGAGCCAGACATACAGACCCCCTCATCCCCACACACCAACTCAAGGGCCACTAATTCTGTCCACCGGCCCAGGGACATTGAAAATGGAGGCCTAATCATGGGCAAACAGCTGGCCCCTGGTTCCGGAATGTAGCCACTTGAGTCCAGCTAATACCTCTGTAACAAGGCCAGCCCTGGCAGAGCCTCAGATCCCTTTGCTCCTGGGTTTGCCTAGGCCACTTGGACTAGATTAGACCTCCCCCAAAAAACTCCCCATTACATTAAAGTGTCTTGCAGTTGTAGATCAGATGAATACATTGTATCATTGTTGTTTTGAATCGTAACCTTCTTAGTCAAGTAAATGTAGCTTAACAAGATGTCGACCAAAACACACAGGTGGCTCTGGTGCTCTGCATCCAGCCCTGAGAAACAGACATGAAACGGAGAGACAGACCAAAGTCTCCAGAGCCTCTATAGTTGGATGGAGATCAAAGACACAAGAGGGACAGACTTATAGGCGGAGAGGAACACGGGTAAATACCTCTGTGAATACACAGTAAAGGAGGGTGAGGTTCGAAGTGGTGCTCAAACGAACAACCGTGCCCTTTCTCTCTCCCTGCATGTGCCTGTTCCAGAGCCTTAATGCTTTACCCAGATCAGCTCCTTATGGAGGTCACCCCATAGCTCTTTATCCAGGTGCTTTCAACTTCACTTTTTATCTGTCACACTCCGGCAGATTATCAACACTGGGAGAGGATCACACAAAGACAAAGGGGAAAATTACTGTCTTTTCATTTTACTGCTGCAATCTCTCCCTGCACACAGATTAACAAGCCATTTTCTGAACGCTCTTGTATTGAATACAGGGCCATGTATTGATTCCTTGTGATACTCTATGTGATTTTGTCCGATTTAGTCTCTCCGTGCTTTCCAGTCAGGAGCACCTGCAGCCCGTAACACACAGACTGATCTGATAGCAGCAGTGTTAGACTGTGGCCATACAATATTTTGTGATGTGTATCACAGATGGGCAATTGACCCAGCTGACACCTTGGTCCTTCAGGCTAGACAACAATGGGCCTGACAGGGCTACTGACAGAGGCCCACTGCAGCCCACCATCTGTGCCAACAGATAGCAGGGTCTGATTAGGACACCTACCCACAGGCAGCACTTCATTTGGGCCAACAGGCTGTGACACGTGTTGGATAAATGAGCAAATGTGCAACACAAGCTATCGAGTGTGTGTCTCTTTAGATGAGCGGCAGGTTAAACTTAGAGGGGTTTCCTTTGTCCCCAAAGTATTTGTTTTCATGAAACTCACTGACCCTGATCCTGAAGGTACTCTGGTCTGGAAGACATGTGGCCTCTGAGAATGCTGCACAGCTTCAAGTTTAAGACCTTTAGAGCAACATACACAGCCACATTATTTCTAAAGCCTTTTGTTTGTGTCTTACACATACAGTATGGATTATGACTGAACCGGCCATCTGTAGTAATCCCTGAATGTATTAGATAAGAGTTTGTTTCTTTTTGAAAATACAAATCACGGTTGAATAGAAAATCAATCATGCAGGAAAATGAGCTCAAAAACATGACACATGCATAGAAAATGCTCCGACAGGGTATTAATGAAGGTATTCAGAGCTCTCCCCTTCCCTGGTTAACTTCACTCTGTCAGCTCTCATCATGTACTCACTCCATATAGTACTAAATATCTCTACAGCTCTTCCTCCATCTCTCTGGTAACCAAGTCCCTTTCTCATCATACTCTCCCTCCGATGCCGTGTTGTCTTATTGCTCTCCTCTGAAACGTTTGCATTCATGTCTCTCCTTCTCCCCTGACCACACACACTCTCATAAGTGGTGCACTTTGAGTAGAGACTTCTAGGGGTGTGCTCACACTGTGAGGAGTGTTAATACGAGTACAGCCTGGTAGGTTTGCCCAAGGCCAAAGGTTGCATTAGTGGTTGCATTAGTCAGCTAACAGACTGCAGAAGGAACAGGCCTGACCCAAACAAACCCATTCAGCAGGATATAATGCACCCAGGCGCCCCTCTACACCCTCAATGCACAGCCAGGCTGGCAGCACTCACAGCAGGCCGACAGCCGCCTAGTAAGACTGTGTAATCCCCAATTTAACACACACTCAAGTGAGCAGGCAGATATAAAAAATAGCTAGAGTGTTAATGGAACGCGTCACTCCCTGAGCTTTGTTTCACACATGCACGCACTCACACACACACACGTCTGTTTTACTATCCTTGTGGGAACCAAACAATTGATTCCTATAACTCCTAAAATAACCTTTATTCTTGTGGGGACCAGCAAAATGTCATCACTTGTCAGAATTTTTCTTGTTTTACTATCCTTTACATTGTAGTAATTTAGCAGATACTCTTATCCAGAGTGATTTAGAGGAGCAATTAGTGAAAAGTGCCTTGATCAAGAGCACATTGGCATATTTTTTACCTAGTTGGCTTGAGGATTTGAACCAGCAACCTTTCGGTTACTGTCCCGGTTACTGTTTTCAGAAAAGGAAACATCTAACATCTACATCAGGGATATGATGGGCAACTTTATTGGATGGGCAACTTTAAAAATCTGAATTCATTATGAGGCTGCAGTGGCTATTGACTGTGGAGAGAGAAAAATTCACATTTTGCCATGGGGTGAAGAGAAGATTTAGCAATTTGCTAAAACCTGTCATGCTTTTCTGCTCATTTTGCCATGGGGCGGAGAAAGAAATGTGCAATTTTACAGCTAATTTCCTGCAATTCTACACATTTTGTCATAGGTGGAGAGACATTTTTTCAGTTTTTAATATGATATCGGAGTGACTAACAAAATCAATGTGGGCCCCGGTCGGTAACTTGACAATGACTAATACAAGTTTAGATAGCTGTCTACTAGACTATGTTACCAATCTAAAATTGTTAGCTTTCATGGGCTAATTGAGTGACTGACAGAACAAGAGAAACTGCACAACCAAGTTTCAAAATTGCACCCTGTGTATTCTACTATTCTCTCAACAGTAAGACTGAATTGCCCCCAAAACATTCTCTATCTGGGCCAGCAGTATCCCATCCCTGATCAAGTGCTAATTTGCCTAGAAACCATGGAGAAATTCACTACTGAATTTATTTGGTAAGCAGCGTATTCCAGCTTGGCGTGGCGATAGTCCCCATTTGTTTGACCTCATACAGCAGCATGCAGGGCTAGCATTAGCACACAAGCATGGCATATAAGCAAAAGTCCCACTTGGAGGTTCAACTAGAATTGAAAGGTGATGAGGTCAAGGCAGTTGCTGAAGCTTTGGGGAGGGGGCAGCTACACATGGTGTCAGGGGGTTCTAGGGGAGGTGGGGGGGCTGTCTGATGGGGGGGGGGGGTTAAATGTTTTTTTGAGGGGGGTAACGAAGCCACGCTTCACCAAATAAATCCACACAATGCTCCGCCACACTCTGCCGGGTGCATGCGAGTGTGCACACACGAAAAGTATTCCAGCCACTTTGTTTTTTCCACATTTCATTACAGACTTTTTTCAATCCAAACACAATACCCCATAATGACAAAGCAAAAACAGTTTTATTTTATTTTGCTAATTGATTCTTGTTTTTATTAAAAAATGAAATAATACATTTACATAAGTATTCAGACCCTTTACTCAGTACTTTGTTGAAGCATCTTTTACAGTGATTACAGCCTCGGGTATTCTTGGGTATGACACTATGTCAGAGTAGGCCAGAAGGCTAAACTGGAAAACCTAACCTCTATCAAAATAAAAATATGGCGGAGCCACAAAAGTTATTTGAGAAACTAAAGTATATACATTGCAACACATTTTTTATGAAACAATATCCTAATATAACATTTACAAAATCATATCACTACTGACATGGTGTCTTTCAATATGCCCATTCACATTAACGAGCCACTCGGAACAGGCACTACAAAGTCAGCCCGATTCCCTTAGCTCGGGTCCTTATCCAGCATATCCGGAAGCTACAGAGATGGAGAGAGAGAGGAACAGAACAAACAAACAATGCGCTCATCCATAACATCGATAAGTATAATAAACATTGCTTACATTATGCATGAATGCTTATCTGTATACTCTTTATACAATAACCGGTTACTGACGGGAGGTAAGTGTGAAATGTATGTACTAAGATAGGGACGTTAACTTGTGTGTCGACCCACATTATTAATGTCATTGATAACGGAGCAGGGAGGAGTGATGAATGTGTGTGTGTGTTAGTGTACCAAATGCTGCCCGCGGCCAGTGATGGACTTCTCCGTCACACGCCACCAGCTTGGCAGACCTTTATTTGGGCTCCCAAGTGTTGCAGCGGTCTAAGGCACTGCATCTCAGTGTAAGAGGCGTCACTATAGTACCAGGATAAAATCCAGGCTGTGTCACATCCGGCTGTGATTGGGATTCCCGTAGGGTGGCGCACAATTGGCCCATCGGCCATCATTGTAAATAAGAATTTGTTCTTAACTGACTTGTCTAGTTGAATAAATATTAAAAATAAAATACATTTGGGGAGTTTCTCCTATTCTTCTCTGCAGATCCACTCAAGCTCTACCAGGTTGGATGGGGAATGTCGTTGCACAGCTATTTTCAGGTCTCTCGAGGGATGGTTTCAAGTCCGGGCTCTGGCTGGGCCACTCAAGGATATTCAGAGACTTTTCCTGAAGACACTCCTGTGTTGTCTTGGCTGTGTGCTTAGTCGTTGTCCTATTGGAAGGTGAATATTTGCCCCAGTTTGAGGTCCTGAGCACTCTGGAACCGGTTTTCATTAAAGATCTCTCTGTACTTTGCTCCATTCATCTTTCTCTCGGTCTTGACTAGTCTCCCAGTTGCTGCCGCTGAAAAACATTGTGCCAGGTTTCCTCCAGATGTGACACTTGGAATTCAGGCCGAAGAGTTCAATCTTGGTTTCATCTTACCAGAGACTCTTGTTTCTCATGCTCTGAGAGTCTTTAGGTGCCCTTTGGCAAACTATAAGCAGGCTGTCATATGCCTTTTACTAAGGATTGGCTTCCGTCTGGCCACTCTACCATAAAGGACTGATTGGTGGAGTGCTGTAGATATGGTTTTCCTTCTGGAAGGTACGCCCATCTCCACAGAGGATCCCTGGAGCTCTGTTAGTGACCATCGTGTTCTTGGTCACCTCCTTGACCAAGACCCTTCTCTCCCGATTGCTCAATTTGGCCGGGCGGCCAGCTCTAGGAAGAGTCTTGGTGGTTCCAAACTTCTTCCATTTAAGAATGATGAAGGCCATTGTGTTCTTGAGGCCCTTCAATGCTTCAGAAATGTTTTGGTACCCTTCCCCAGATCTGTGCCTCGACACAATCTTATCTTGGAGCTCTACGGACAATTCCTTTAACCTCATGGCTTGGAGTTTCCTCTGACATTCACTGTCAACTGTGGGATCTTATATAGACAGGTGTGTGCCTTTGAAATCATGTCCAACCAATTGAATTTTCCACTCCAATCAAGTTGTAGAAACATCTCAAGGAGGATGATCAATGGAAACAGGATGCACCTTAGCTCAATTTCGAGTCTCATAGCAAAGCATCTCAATACGCATGTAATTAAGGTATTTCAGTTTTGGATTGTTAACAAATTTGCAAACATTTCTAAAAACCTGTTTTTGCTTTGTTATTATGGGGTATTGTGATTGATGAGGAAATAATTTTAGAATAAGACTGTAATTTAACAAAATGTGGAAAAAGTCAAGAGGTCTGAATACCCTCCCGAATGCACTGTACTCACTGTACAGACAGACAGAGAGAGAGACAGAGAGAGAGAGACAGAGAGAGAGACAGAGAGAGAGACAGAGAGAGAGACAGAGACAGAGACAGAGACAGAGAGAGAGACAGAGACAGAGACAGAGAGACAGAGAGAGACAGAGAGAGAGACAGAGACACACAGACAGAGAGAGACACACAGACAGAGACACACAGACAGAAAGAGAGACAGACATTAATATAGCATACAGGTTTAAGTATACAATAATAAAAACATGTAATACATGTAGAGACAACAAATTAAGGGCAGATCATCAGAGGAGGTTTGGGTTCGTAAGAGTTCACTCAGCTGTCCCAGGAAAACTCCTCTGGCCAGTGCTATAAAGATGACAGAGAAGCCAGGCACAGCTCTCTTTCTCATGTGACGCTGGGCTTTTCACATGCCAGGAAAGTGATAACTACACTCCTGTGAGCCACCTATGGACACACGGCAAAGTCTCACCGCACACACACACAGAAGTTCACTGGATACACACAATGAAGTTGCAAAGAGTGTTTGAGACTGTGACACAGAGAAACGGGGAAAGCAGCAAAATATACACACAAGAAACAAAACCACAGACAAAATGTACTAATGGACAAGACATGCTCCCTGGAGTGATGTACTTGTGAAAAATCCATTAGTCAACAGAAGGCTCTCTCTCTCTCTCTCTCTCTCTCTCTCTCTCTCTCTCTCTCTCTCTCTCTCTCTCTCTCTCTCTCTCTCTCTCTCACACTCTCATATGCATACACAAGCAATGCATAGGTGTACATTCCTGACCTCTCTGGTCCTAGTCAGTGAAGAGGCCATGCTAAGTGTGAACTGTGGTCCAGTTTCTACAACTTGATTGGAGTCCACATGTGGTACATTCAAATGGTTGTACATGTATATAAACTGTTTTTATAAACTCACACTAAATCTAGAACAAACCGTACAAAACCAATAAACTGCTGACAGACTAACATACGATCCATCTTTCCTCCCCACTGGTACTGGTCTCGTGAGCGGAGATAGACCAAGGGCCAGGGGGGTTCACTAGACCAGCTACAGTAGGAGACATATTGAACGTTACTGGATGTTTACAATGCACATTTGAAATGAGTTAGTCCTACATTTGTAAATATACAAATACTGTAACTTCATTTTTGGCAAAACATTCTGTTAAAATTCTATAATTCTGTGATCGTGTAGCAGGTCTTTGCAGACCTAACACCTCCAGGAATTACGACAATCTGTTGCCAAATAAGGTAACCACACTTCCTCTCCTGTAGCCACTGAGGGGTTTCTCCATTGACCTGTAAAATGGCTTATCGAATTTACCAAAAACATGTTGAAACTTTGAAATCCCATACATTTCAGTGCAAGGGCTCAGCAGTTAAGGAGCAGCTCATAAACGTAAATGTTGGGGTCAGGGCAAAGAGCGCGCCAGCATGTAGTTCTACAAAATGGAGATGAGTTAGCATTTTCTATCTCAGGTTCGTTGGCCATTCCAATAGGGGAAATGAGTGCGGAAAATAATGGGGTTTTGGGATAAACGCTGAAAATAAGGTCTGATGTTAACACAGGCTTATGAGATCTTATATGTTTTGTTCTATGAGATAATATCAGTCAGTTAACATGACCTTTATGCATTATTAAGCCTTTATGTGCTCAAAATAAGTCAGGCCCTGAAGTACGCAGTATATAAAGAGGATGGGTGAAGTGATGGTGAATAACCCAGTTACCAGTATTTCCCTGGGTTAGTTATGTCTAAGAAGCCTTAAAAGGAAGCATGGCATTTCTGATTGACCATACTGCCATGGCTTATACTGAAAATGGAAGCTGCAAGAGAGCTTCCCTGGTGGCATAGAGGATAAAAAATTTGTCTCGGAAACCAAACATTGCAGGTCCAATACCCACATGTGTAGATTGTCAACATATGAAGTGTAAAAATGTAAAAATGTGTTAAAAATATTTTATTTATTTATTTATTTATTTTGCTCCTTTGCACCCCATTATTTTTATTTATACTTTGCACATTCTTCCACTGCAAATCTACCATTCCAGTGTTTTACTTGCTATATTGTATTTACTTTGCCACCATGGCCTTTTTTTGCCTTTACCTCCCTTATCTCACCTCATTTGTTCACATCTTCTATAGACTTGTTTATACTGTATTATTGACTGTATGTTTGTTTACTCCATGTGTAACTCTGTGTCGTTGTATGTGTCAAACTGCTTTGCTTTATCTTGGCCAGGTCGCAATTGTAAATGAGAACTTGTTCTCAACTTGCCTACCTGGTTAAATAAAGGTGAAATAAATCAAATAAAAAATAAAAATCTGGTTGTGTTTGAATGATTACCTCTTTTTCAAATGTCTCATGAATTAAAATGCCACGTGTCTCTACTGTATATCACCTTCAAACGTGAATTTCTATTACATTTGGAGAGAAACACAATGGGTGTCACGTTCTGACCTCTATTTCTGTTGTTTTGTATTTATTTAGTATGGTCAGGGCGTGAGTTGGGTGGGCAGTCTATGTTTGTTTTTCTATGTTTTGGGGCATTTCTATGTTTTCGGCCTAGTATGGTTCTCAATCAGAGGCAGTTGTCATTAGTTGTCTCTGATTGAGAATCATACTTAGGTAGCCTGGGTTTCACTGTGTGTTTGTGGGTGATTGTTCCTGTCACTGTGTTTGTTGTCACAGGATAGGACTGTTTTGCGTTTTCACATTTCTTGTTTTTGTTAGTTTGTTCATGTGTAGTGATTTATTAAAACATGAATAACCACCACGCTGCGCTTTGGTCCGCTTCTCTTCCTCCTACAGACGAACGCCCTTACAGAATCACCCACCCAAACAGGACCAAGCGGCGTGGTAACGGGCAACAGCAACAGCAGCAGCAGGAGAAGGAACAGAGGCAGCAGCAGCAGGAACAGCAACAGCGAGATCAGGATTTTGGGACATGGGAGCAGAATCTGGACTACACAACTTGGGAGGAGATAGACAGGTGGGCGGTCGACCCAGGGAGAGTGCCGGAGCCCGCCTGGGATTCGATGGAACAGTGCGCGGAAGGTTACAGGAGAATGAGGTTGGCGAAGCAAGCACGGCGGCGCGGACGGAAGCTCGAGAGTCATCCCCAAAAATTTCTTGGGGGGGGGGCACAGGGGGAGTGTGGCAGAGTCAGGAGTCAGACCTGAGCCAACTCCCCCCGTTTATCGTGAGGAGCCAAGGAGGAGCTCAGAACCAGAGCTGGTGTTGGAGGTGAGCGAAGCAGAGACTGTGAAGGAGTTAATGGGGAAATTGGAGGAGACTGATATGAGGGACTTGCTGGTTTGGTGCATGAGGCACGACATTCGCCCGACGGAGCGTGTCAGGGATTTAATGGCACCGGGGTCAGCTCTCCATACTCATCCTGAGGTGCGTGCGAGGGGTCTGGTGAAGACTGTGCCAGCCTCACGCACCAGGCCTCCTGTGCATCTCCCTAGCCTTGCACGTCCTGTGCCATCTCAGCACTACAGTGCTCCTAGCAGTGCTAACTGTGGCGGGCGTGGTGCTGGTCAGGCACCGTGTTATGCAGTTGTGCGCACGGTGTCCCCAGTACGCGTGCTTAGCCCGGTGCGCTACATCCCAGCTCCCCACATCTGCCGGGCTAGGGTGAAGATCCAGCCAGGGCGGTTGGTGCCAGCCCTGCTCTCAAGATCTCCAGTACGCCTTCACGGCCCGGTCTATCCGTCACCACCTCCACGCACCAGCCCTCCGGTGGCAGCTCCCCGTACCAGGCTGTCTCTCCGGCCCATCCTTGCAGGGGCTCTCTCCTCTCCAGCGCTGCCGGAGTCTCCCGCCTCTCCGGTGCTACCAGAGCCTTCCTCCTCTCCAGCGCTGCCGGAGTCTGCCAGGGGCCGCCAGTGCCGCCCGTCTGCCAGGGGCCGCCAGTGCCGCCCGTCAGCCAGGGGCCGCCAGTGCCGCCCGTCAGCCAGGGGCCGCCAGTGCCGCCAGTCAGCCAGGGGCCGCCAGTGCCGCCAGTCAGCCAGGGGCCGCCAGTGCCGCCAGTCAGCCAGGGGCCGCCAGTGCCGCCAGTAAGCCAGGGGCCGCCAGTAAGCCAGGGGCCGCCAGTGCCGCCAGTCAGCCAGGGGCCGCCAGTAAGCCAGGGGCCGCCAGTGCCGTCAGTCAGCCAGGGGCCGCCCGAGCAGCTGCCCCTCTGTCCAGAGCAGCTGTCGCCCCTCTGTCCCAAGCTGCTGCCGCCCCTCTGTCCCGAGCAGCTGTCCCTCTGTCCCGAGCAGCTGTCCCTCTGTCCCGAGCAGCTGCCCCTCTGTCCCGAGCAGCTGCCGCCCCTCTGTCCCGAGCTGCTATCGCCCCTCTGTCCCGAGCTGCTATCGCCCCTCTGTCCCGAGCTGCTATCGCCCCTCTGTCCCGAGCTGCTATCGCCCCTCTGTCCCGAGCTGCTATCGCCCCTCTGTCCCGAGCAGCTGCCCCTCTGTCCCGAGCAGTTGTCCCTCTGTCCCGAGCAGCTGCTTCACCTCTGTCCCGAGCTGCCCCTCTGTCCCGAGCAGCCCCTCTGTCCAGTGGGGTCATTGAGAGGGGTGGCCATGGTGAGTAAGCCAGGGAGGCGGACAATAAGGCGGACTAAGACAATGGTGAAGTGGGGTCCGCGTCCCGCGCCAGAGCCGCCACCGCGGACAGACGCCCACCCAGACCCTCCCCTATAGGTCAAGGTTTTGCGGCCGGAGTCCGCACCTTTGGGGGGGGGGGGGTACTGTCACGTTCTGACCTCTATTTCTGTTGTTTTGTATTTATTTAGTATGGTCAGGGCGTGAGTTGGGTGGGCAGTCTGTTTGTTTTTCTATGTTTTGGGGCATTTCTATGTTTTCGGCCTAGTATGGTTCTCAATCAGAGGCAGGTGTCATTAGTTGTCTCTGATTGAGAATCATACTTAGGTAGCCTGGGTTTCACTGTGTTTGTGGGTGATTGTTCCTGTCACTGTGTTTGTTGTCACAGGATAGGACTGTTTTGCGTTTTCACATTTCTTGTTTTTGTTAGTTTGTTCATGTGTAGTGATTTATTAAAACATGAATAACCACCACGCTGCGCTTTGGTCCGCTTCTCTTCCTCCTACAGACGAACGCCCTTACAATGGGGATGTATTCCAATCTGCTTTAAGGAGTTACAAATGTGCATGCTGAGAATGAAGGTAAAACTTCAATATTCATTTTTCTAAACTTTCTTGAAATTTCCTGAGGGGCCTCCAAGACAAAGTAAAATGTATATTGCAAGGACATCAATGGATTATTATGTTAAACAAAAAACAAATGTGCTATGAACATCATACAAATGTACTTGTGGAAAGTGTGGAACATTGTGCAACATTGTGGGAATGTTCTGTGCAACCTATGTGAATATCACAATAATATTTTTGCAACATTCCAGACAACTCCCATAACTTAGTTTAATGTTCTGGGAACCTTTAAATAACTCAAACCAAGTGTTTTGTCAACATTCTTTTAACATGATAGGAATGTCATGTGCAACCTAATTTAAATGTTGTATGAATGTCATCACAACTGAGTATATTTTTGTGTTTTGGGAACCAATCTCTTGTAATGTACCCACAATGGTACCACAACCTAATTAAATGTTCTGGGAACCTTTAAAGAACTAAAAAGGTTGTCCTGTCAACATTCTTGTAACATCAAAGGAATGTTTTGTGCACCCTGAAAAAACATTATATGAATGACAGTTTAGTGCTTTGGAAATCTCTTGTCATGGAAATAAACATTCTTGGAACCTTTAAAGAACAGACTAAATGTTTTCTGTGAACGTTCTTGTAACATCAGGTGAATGTTTTTTGCACCCTAAAAGAAACATTGTAGAATCATCTGCACAACTGGACAGTTTTTGTGTTTTGGGAACATATCTTTTGAGATGTCCCCACAATGTTCTCACCAGACTGTTCCCACAACCTAATTTAACATTCTGGTAAACTTTAAAGAACAGACGAAATGTGTTATAGGAACATTCATGCAACATCAGGTGAATGATTATACAAATATTGTACAATCATCTGCACGACTGGGCAGTTTGTCTTATGAGAACGTTTTTCACGACCTAACAAATGTTCTGGGAAATTTCACAGAACCAATGTTGGTTTGCTTGCATGCTCGGCTGACATTTAGAAAAGGATGGGTTTCTTTGTCTTAAAATATAGAAAGTATGCTATTTGGAGTATTGGGCTGCTGATGTCATGCAGAGGCTATCGTTTTGTGTTAATATTTTTTCATAACGACAAGTTTAATGTCGGACGACAACATTATGTTCATGATGTTGCTGCGACAATCGTCTACAGACATGTCGATAGACTGTAAACCAGGCTTTAGTGTGCAGTTGACCCTTTGCTAAGCCCAGCCCAAAAATGTAAGTGGGGCTTAGCATAGCAACTGCCATGAAATCTGACACCTCGGACAAGCTCACGTTTGAAATAAATGTCAAGAAAGCCAGTGAGGGAAGTGGGAAAAACAGAGTTTTCTTCAAAAAATAAATAGTTTAAATGGCTAAATAATTTAACAGTGCGCCAGGGGTACTTGCTACTGTGACTCCTGAAATGCAGAGCCTGTTTGCGAATACGAAATTACACTTTTTCTTACATTGTTTGCTAGGTCAGCTGGTTAGCTAGCTCTCATTGACCACCAAATGTTGCTAACACTAGCTAGCCACTTAATATAACTTGTTTTCTCGAAACATATCTTAAATAATTAAGCTGGCCATGTTATTAGTACAACTCCAATCTGCTGCCGACACCAGGATACGATTTGAAGCACTAGTTAACTCCAAAAATGGTTAGTTGCTTTACCTGCATGCTGACAGTGAATTCAGAGCCATTCAGTGCAAGTGTAGCAGTGTGATGTTGTTCCCCTAGATTATCCACCAAGTTGCACACAAGGACCAGTTCAAATAGGCCAGGTCAAAAGGGGATGTTAATAATTTGATAATAATACAAATTCAGTGTTTTTTTTTTAAATGTAATTACAGCTGCATAGCTAATGTTAAGTGTACAAACACTTTTTCATATCTATATTGTAAATACACTTGATTGTAAAAGTTGTGTATATTTTGGTTTGGTCCATCGTGGGTTATCTATTTCTGTACCCCCTATTGTTCTCTGTTGCCTGACCTTCAGCTAGCGAGGTATGTTGTCCTTGGCTCCGCAATTTTTCAGTATAAAATCGTGGTAATGTTACACAATGTGCTGTTATTCAACCATAAGTCTTGTTACAATGTGGACAATATAAGTATTTATGTTAACAGGTTTTACCGAGCTCGTTAACTAGGGTACCTATTGTAACTTGTGGGTACTTGGGACAGTGTTTGAGTGAGTCTCCAGGTGCCTGAGAGCTGCGACTGAGCCAAGGGCTAACATATTGTGTGTTGTCTCTTCGTGCGCAGGTATGTCTTTTATTTTGTCCGAATTATGTTGTATTTCATTTTACTGGTATTGTGTGCTGTTGGGCACTAAATGTGTGCACGCAGCACCTGTTATTTGTTTTTGGCTCTCTCTTGCCTGACCTTCAGCTACCGAGGTGCCTGAGAGCTGTGACTGCGCCAAGAGCTAACATATTGTGCATTGTCTCTTCATGCGCAGGGCAAATAAAAATCCAACAAGCAGACCCCCAGTTGTGGCAGTGTCCTCATTAAATTACACAACGAAGAATGAACCACGCTACACAAGCCACACTACAAACATAATTTTACCAGGTTGCCATGAAGCAATTGCAATGACAGTCCATCACATCATACCCAATAGTTTCCTGATTAGTAAGGGGTAGTCTGTGTTTAATTTAATTGTATATTAAAAACACAGTTTGAGATCATTGTGTGCGGATTTCACCAGTGGCTAGAAGGGGGAATTGGGCTTTCCAGGAAAATGTTGTCAGAGGTTGCAACAGTAAACTAGGGGGCGGAGCTTAGCAAAGTGTTTGTTCACCACTCTGGAATAAAGCCAAAGAAAATGCAGAGCGCCAAATTCAAATAAATTACTATAAAATCAAACTTTCATTTAATCACACATGCACGATAGCAAATTAAAGCTACACTTGTTGTGAATCCAGCCAACATGTCAGATTTCAAAAAGGCTTTTCGGCGAAAGCAATTATTATCTGAGGATAGCACCTTAGTAAACAAATAGAGAAAAGCATATTTCAACCCTGCAGGCGCGACACAAAACGCAGAAATAAAAATGTAATTCATGCCTTACCTTTGACGAGCTTCTTTTGTTGGCACTCCAATATGTCCCATAAACATCACAAATGGTCCTTTTGTTCGATTAATTCCGTCGATATATATCCAAAATGTCCATTTATTTGGTGCGTTTGATCCAGAAAAAACACTGGTTCAAACTTGCGCAACGTGACTACAAAATATCTCAAAAGTCACCTGTAAACTTTGCCAAAACATTTCAAACTACTTTGTAATACAACTTTAGGTATTTTGTAACGTAAATAATCAATACAACTGAAGACGGGATGATCTGTGTTCAATACAGGAGGAAAACAAACTGTAGCTAGCTTTCTGTTCACGCGCCTCTATCTAACAGTACACTTCAAGTGAACCTCGTTCAAGATGACAGTACTTCTTCATTACACAAAGGAAAAACGTCAACCAATTTCTAGAGACTGTTGACATCCAGTGGAAGCGGTAGGAACCACAAGAAAGTCCATTAGAAATCTGGATTCCCAATGAAAAATCATTGAAAAGAGAGTGACCTCAAAAAGAAAATCTGAATGGTTTGTCCTCAGGGTTTCGCCTGCTAAATAAGTTCTGTTATACTCACAGACATGATTCAAACAGTTTTAGAAACTTCATTGTTTTCTATCAAAATCTTCTAATAATATGCATATCTTATCTTCTGGGGATGAGTAGCAGGCAGTTGAATTTGGGCATGCATTTCATCTGGACGTGAAAATACTGCCCCCTGTCACCAAGAAGTTAAGAGAATATTTTCATTCTTCCTGCTTAGCACTAATTTTATGTATTTGTCTTAATCTAAATTGTATATTCTACATGCTTTAGCATTAGTAGTCCTTCGGGCCAATAGATGGTGATGCTGCAATTTGGTATTAGGAGAAACAACAATTTTACATTCTTCAGAATAAAGAAAGTGCCAGAACTTTGCAGACGTAATCTTGTGTCCATTCTTTTTACTATTACAGGTATGTAATATAACTTCCAAACTTTCTAATATCGAAATAATATGTAATAACATGCTATTTAACAACTTTGTCAAGGTATTATCACATTAGGAAAGGTTTTGTGTTGTTTTTGTTTCGACCTGAGTGAGAGAAGAATGTGATTTACAATGAGAGTATATGTTAGCTTGATACTAGCTGAGGTAAAAACGATTTACAAGAGATGTTTACTGAGTAGCTTACTTGTACTGGATTTTGTCTTCCAGATTTTATAAAGAATCCATTTGTTAGGGATTTCTGTGTTTGTTTTACATTTTCTTGGTTTTGTATAAAACTTTGCTCACGAGCTGCTAAACTGGCCATGCACGTTCAGTCTGGCGCGGGGACATTTAGTGCAGACAGTGCTGGTGCATAAGAGAGAGAGATGATTTTACAGAGGTGCTACTATCTTAAAGCTGAATGTATTGTTGTCAGTTTTCTATATTGGTAGCGGTATATAGAAAAACATTCATCTATAAAGAAAAGTGGCAGAACTTTGCAGACGTAAACGTTTTACTATTACAGGCCACCTCAGCTACAGATTGAGGTCGTAACACATGCACGACAGAGTTCATGGGAGTATGAACTTTCAGCTTCTGAATTGTAAAACTGATTGCTTTCTTTGAGAAATCAGAAGACAAGGTATTTCTCTTTAACACTGTAGGGATAATACGATCTAATAGGTTCCATCCGCTAGCTTGTCATTCAATAAAAGTTTCAGTTTTAAATGTTTTGCATGTGACTGTGATACAAACTGCAAGCAAGCAGATATCTCAGCACTAATGTAGAAGTTAATGTATAATAGGCTTGGTAACAAGATAACAGGACTTAACTTCGTTGCTGTTGCTTAGAAATGTGTGTGGTTCAGGGATGATGTGGTACAGTACAAGGGCAGGACAGTGAGTGCACACATCACCATACACGAGATTACACAACATCTGGGCTGTCAAAGGCTTGGAGATGGCTACTGAAATAAAAAACAAAAAGCAAACCTGAAGCAGATAAAATGAGCCCTCTGCTGAGTTGTAAGAGTTGGGGTGTGAATGCCGAGGCCAGAAATGCCTTTCCTTTCTTAGATTATGCTTTCTGGCAGATTACTCACACTTTCTGCACTTGTACTCCAGTAAAATGACTAAGTGACTCAGTGCTGCAGGCAGTGTGCGTGAGTGTTTTTGTGTGTGTAGAACCGGTGTGTATGTGTATGCTTGAATTGATGCCTGTGTGTGTCCATCCGTGCATGTGCGTGTGTGCCTATAGAGGTCTACATGAGCGGCTCGGATCTGATTAACAGTGTGGCCGGGTGGCCGGGTCTGCTATGAGCCCCCACATCCCCCCGGCAGACCCAGGCGGACCCATGTAACACAGCCAGGCCAACAAAACGGGTCATTTCTCCGTGACCCTTTCACTGTAAGATAGGAGACACAAGACGAGTTTGGCCCATGGAGGCGCCTAAGGGCCTACCTTCAGGGGGATCCATTGTGTAGCAACAAGTTCCTCTATTCAGCGCCAGTGTCGCTAAAATCTGCTAATGAGAATGTCCAGCAGCTCCTGCACAGGATGCCCATTCAGTCCAGAAACCAGGCCATGGCTACACTGCAGAGGGGGAGGAGGAGGAGAGAGAGAGAGAGAGAGAGACTAGAGAGAGCGAGAGAGACAGAGAAATAAAGAGAGAAGGGTGTGGTTAGACAGGAAATTTGTCACAGCAAACACAGCCCTATCAAATCAAATGTTATTTGTCACGTGCGCCGAATACAACAGGTGTAGACATTACAGTAAAATGTAAACACAACAGGACCACGATCAATTCTTCAATGGACAACTGCCCATTTTAACTTCCATTATACTGATACGGTATACTTAGCCTACTCTCACTGGTTTGTCTCATAGAACAGAGATGACAGTATAATTCAGTGTTGATTCGATACATGATCAAATTGATATTGAAAATGCACAACAATGCTGAGAAGGAGCTCTCTGTGAGAATAACCAGGTACTCTTTCTGGAACAGACTCACCCATACAAATGTGTAGTACCCACGGTGGTAAAGATGGCGTCGAATAGGATGGCTTACATTTTACATGCTCCTAACCAGCTTTGCTATTTTGTTCGTTTTTTTAGTTTTGTTTGAAACTTATTTTGAAACTTATTTTGTACATAAGGTTGCTGCTACCGTCTCTTATGACCAAAAATAACTTCTGTACATCAGAACAGCGATTATCCACCACGAACTGTAAGATGCTTTTTCCTTTAACGAGTCTGATGAAAAGGATATACTGCTCTCCCGGGAACAGGCTAAAATCCTCATAATTTGCGTGAAGAATAAACTGAGGAAACTCCCAATGCCATCCGTCCTACTAGCTAACCTGCAATCATTGATAATAAAATTTATGACCTATGATTACGAATATCCTACCAACGGGACATTAAGAACTGTAATATCTTATGTTTCACCAAGTCATGGCTGAACCACGACATGGAAAATATAGAACTGGCAGGATTTTCCATGCACCGGCAGAACAGAGGAGCTACGTCTGGTAAGACGAGGGGTGGGGGCGTGTGTCTTTTTGTTATGGAACGTCTAATATTAAAGAAGTCTTGAGATATTGCTCGCTTGAGGTAGAGTACCTTATGATAAGTTGTAGACCACACTATCTACCAAGAGAGTTCTCATCTATATTATTCTTAGCCGTCTATTTTCCACCCCAGACCGATGCTCGCACTAAGACCGCACTCAACCAACACTAGGCCATAAGCAAAATTAAAATGCTCATCCAGAAGTGGCGCTCCTAATGACCGGGGACTTTAATGCAGTCAAACTTAAATCAATTATGCCAAATTTTTACCATCATGTCACATGTGCAACCAGATGGAAAAAAAACTCTAGACCACCTTTACTCCACACACAGAGATGCATACAAATCTCTCCCGCCCTCTATTTGGCAAATCTGACCATAATGCTATCCTCCTGATTCCTGCTTACAAGCATACACTGAAGCAGGAAGTTGCAGGAAGCAAATTAATTACTTAAAAATCATACAATGTGATTTTCTGTATTTTTGTTTTAGATTCCGTCTCTCACAGTTAAGTGTACCTATGATAAAAATTACAGACCTCTACATGCTTTGTAAATAGGAAAACCTGCAAAATTGGCAGTGTATCAAATACTTGTTCTCCCCAATGTATACTGAGATTGTTTGATATAAATATCGAACAAAACATTTTTGTATTCTGTAACATGAAGTCCTATGAGTGTCATCTGATGAAGATCATTAAAGGTTAGAGATTAATTTTATCTCTTTGTGCTTTTTGTGACTCCTCTCTTTGGCTGGAAAAATGGCTGTGTTTTTCTGTGACTTGGCTCTGACCTAACATAATCGTTTGTGGTGCTTTTGCCGTAAAGCCTATTTGAAATCGGACACTGTGGTGGGATTAACAAGTGTATCTTTAAAACGGTGTGAAATACTATGTTTGAGGAATTTTAATTATGGGATTTCTGTTGTTTTGAATTTGGCGCCCTGCACTTTCACTGGCTGTTGTCATATCAATCTCATTAGTGGGATCTCAGCCCTAAGAAGTTTTAAGTAGTACAAAGGGAAACCCAGAAGTGAGCTTCTCAGTGACGCGAACCTACCAGACGAGATACATGCCTTTTATGCTCGCTTCGAGGCAAGCAACACTGAAGCATGCACGTGAGCACCAACTGTTCTGGATGACTGTGTGATCACACTTTCGGTAGCCGATGTGAGCAAGACTTTTAAATAGGTCAACATTCACAAAGCCACGGGGCCAGATGGATTACCAGGACATGTACACAAAGCATGCGCGGACCAACTGGCAAGTGTATTCACTGACATTTTCAACCTCTCTCTGACTGAGTCTTTCAAGCAGACCACCATAGTCCATGTGCCCAAGGAAGCGAAGGTAACCTGCCTAAATGATTACCCCGTAGCACCCACGTCGGTAGACATGAAATACTTAGAAACGCTGGTCATGTTTCACATCAACAGCCTCCTCCCGGATACCCTAGACCAACTCCAATTCGCATACCGCCCCAACAGATCCGCAATCTCAATCGCACTCCACTCCCCTTTGCCACCTGGACAAAAGGAGCACCTATATGAGAATGCTGTTCATTGACTACAGCTCAGCATTCAACACCATAGTTCACACGAAATCCATCTCTAAGCTAAGGACCCTGGGTCTAAAGACCTCCCTCTGCAACTAGATGGTGGTAAGGGTAGGCAACAAAACGTCTGCCACGCTGATCCTCAACACTGGGGCTCCGCAGGGGTGTGTACTTAGTCCCCTCCTGTAATCCCTCTTCACCCATGACTGTGTGGCCAAACACAACAGTATTCTTAACTGACTTCCCTATTTAAATAAAGGTTAAATAAAAGAAATAAAAGTTATATAAAATTATTATAGGCTTATTTAAGAATCTAAATCTAAACAAATTTTCAAAAAGTATTTTGTTTCGTTTTGTTGATACATTTTTGTAAGCTAAATTCAATTCTAACTGTCTTTAATTTTGTGCTCCGTATTTAGTTCAAGATAGGTTAAAAGTAGGCCTGTTGTAAAATAAATATCATTAGCCTATTGCTGTCATTTGTTGGGTAAGGAACTTGCCTTTGTTGGCAATTGCAGCAATATAGGCCTTGCCTTGTCAAATTTTTATTGTTGTTGTAAAGGTTTAAACCAGTTCAGTTTAAATATGCAACAAGTGTTTTGTTTCATTATATTGAGCCATTATCTTTGGCCAACTTATGTTCCAACTGTAATGTTGTGTTTGCCACAATATAATAAAATAAATGGTAGGCCTATACAGGGCTACTCGCACTCAAACCATGAAAGGAAAAACCAAAGAGGGCAACATGCAAAATGTAATTTAATGCTGCAAAATAATAACTTGTTCGTATTTTCCCTATAAACAATGTCTTGACTTACTTTTGATATTACCCTCATAAAGTTACGCAAGTGTTTTGAAGATTTGGCATGATATGGCTATTATTAGGTTTAGCTACTGTAGGCCTATGAAGGCAGGGGGAACCGGCGTTCCAACTCTCTCCGACTGGTGAACTTGAGGTGACGAGGAAAGTTTTAGGCCTACCAGAGATACACCTTTAATCTAACAATATAATGCTTATCTTTATCAAATATATTCTGATAGAAAATGTACAAATTAGACTCCTTCTGTACACCTCTCTGTTTAATAATAGCCTAATTGAAAAGGATAAAGAATGCATGTTGGTGTCAGGAACATGGCCCCGGCATATATTTCTCTTGTCTCATAGGGCTAGGCCTAAGCTTCTCTTCCTTTATATTTAGTTTATATACAGTGGACGCCTAGTCCTATATGCATGCAATGCCCTGAATGTCACGCCCTGATCTGTTTCACCTGTCCTTGAGCTTGTCTCCACCCCCCTCAAGGTGTCACCCATCTTCCCCTCTTATTCTCTGGGTATTTATACCTGTGTTTTCTGTCTGTCTATGGCAGTTCGTCTTGTTTGTTCAAGCCTGCCAGCATTTTGTCTCAGCGCCTGTTTTTCTCCAGTCTCTCTTTTTCTCGTCCTCCTGGTTTTTGACCCTTGACTGTCCTGATCCTGTACCCGCCCGGATGACCACTCTGCCTGTACCTGACCCTGAACTTGCCTGTCGTCCTGTACCTTGGCCTCTACTCTGGATTATCGAACCCTGTCATTTGTTGTTGGCAGTTTTTAAGGACATAAGTAACCGTGGATCATTTGGCCAATATCACTTGTCTATTGATGGCGCTGGTTGCGCCCAGTCTGAGTTTTTTTTATCTTGTTCTACTCTCAGATCAGAAATAGGTCTCTCGGGTCTGAACCAGCATGGGTCTGTTTGGGTCTGTTTTTCCACAGGCCTTTTCAGAACGGGTCTGACTGTCCTCGGGGCCCATTCAGAACGTGTCTTCATTTAAAAAAATGTATTTATGCATATCAAGTTGGGTTTGATCCATTTCGGAACGGGTCCAACTTTTTGGACCTGTGAAGACCCCTGCTCTGTAAGAGCAGAGGGAAGGGAAGACAGTTCAGCTTGATTCCTCCAAAAGGCTAAATTCTCAATTTTCTAGGGGTTCTCCCCATGTCACCCAGCCCTGATCACGTGACACGGGAGCCAGCAGCTAGAGAGTAAAAGGAGGGCATGTCATCTCCCATCAGCCAGAGAAGCTTTCCTTTCCTCTCACAGCAAAGCAGTTACTCGCAAGCCTCCCAGGAGCAGTGGAATGGAGGCTGCCCATTAAAGCCCCGTTAAATTAATTCTGATGTTGTCAGAGGAGCAGGGCGAAGCAAGGTGGAGTGGACTGGCTCAGCTGCCAGATCACCCAGACACTCTGTTTCCCTCCCAGTATCTCTTTCCTTTCCACAGAGGGTTCTACATGGAACCCCAAATGGTTCTACCTGGAACCAAAAAGGGTTTTACATGGAACCAAAAAGGGGTTTTCCTATGGGGACAGCCGAAGAACTCTTTGGAATCCATTTTTTCTACGTGGAGCAGCTCTCTCACCACCACTGTCTAGCTCAGGAGCCTTCGAGGTGCCAGATTATCATCAAGCCTTGTTTCATCATCAAAATGTAATGTGCCGCTCCGAGGTCAAGACAAATGCCTGTGTGTGTGTTTGCACAAGTATGCGTGTGTGAGAGAGTGCTGTGAGAGTTAGTAGTGCGTCCTAAGCTCTTTGCTTCAGGTTCGGACCTTCACCTAAACCTTTGAAACCTGCTCAAAACCTTTGTGACACCCATAAATTAACACTCACATTGCACTAATAGTCCTACAGAGGAACACATATGCAATGTTGATTGGTATACTAGCATCCCCATCAGCTACCAGTTGGAAGAGACAGAAAAAGTAGATGGTCTTCTGCTAAAACAGGTGGTGTGGAAAAGGGTACTAAAGTCACCCTTGACTGGGAGTGATAGAATTTGCACTGTAAGGTGTCAACTGCTCAGGTGAGAGTGTATTTCAGGTGAACACAAACATATATGTGTAACTGTCTAAGTGTGGGCTTGTGTGTGTTCCCAAGCATGTTAAGCAGAGTTATGGAAGAGGAGGGGCAGGGCATGTGGGGGTGTCCATGCCACAGTTTGTTTGTCGTGTTCTGTTCTATCCCCTACTCCCTACTGGCCCGCTCTGATGATGCTTATTCACAGGAAATATGAGCGAGGGGGAAGAGCAGGAGGAGGGGAGGGCGGAGTCACGCTTGGCTGGATGATCTGCAGCGACAGGCCGTCTCCAGTGAGAAGGGAACTTAGCATGTCAGGCAGGACAGCACGGGCAAGGCAGATAGTCGATGAAATATTGAATGCAGCACACTGCTATCATGGATCTGATGCCTACAAACAGGAGATCTCTGGCTATCTCTTAGTGTCTTGTAACAAAGTGTGTGCAAATAAAGTCAATTAAAGGCAAGCTATCTCCCACACTGCATGCACTGTCTCTGCAGGGGATCCAATGGTCTTTCTCAGTCAGGATCCTACGTTGGGCCGGATGTAAGGATATAAAGTTCAAAAGTCCACTGTGACCCTTTGGTGGGAGTGGTCATTCTCTCTCTACACAGTGAAGGACAAAGAGGAAGATATTTTCTTTATTTTCACTTCTCTTGTCTTTCCTCTGAGCCATTTTTGTTCTCTGTTTTCATTTACTGCTGCTGTATCCTTCCTGTCTCTGTTCAGAAAGAAATATAGCGATAAATGTAACAGCATGTGTCTCTTTTGGCAAAGCACCAACTCTGGTATCTGTGTTGCTGCACTCAGTCAGCACATCTAAATAATACTCACCCTGCACCTTGCACTGGCCTGGTCAAAACCAGAGCATGATGCATTATGGGACAGTAACGCAATTACTAATTTCCCACCATGCCATATGAACTGTCTGTACTCCATCATATCTAATTCACCAGTGCACTACAAGCACACAAGCACACACATTCCCTAGACAAACACACTTATTAAATAACCTTCACCCTCTCTGAAGCCTACCAGAGCTAACCATAAATATACAATATAAATGTACATTTCACTACACATTTCACCAGCTCATTCAACTCTACATATTGATGCAGGAATGCAATGTAAATCTGCTGTGTTGGCTACTGCCGACCTAAAAGAACCAGGTGATCTCACGCTTTGCCTTAATAAAATGTTTTTGCCTCACAGCATCACAACAGGCCAGGGTTGACTGGGCTGGAGACCGAGCAGAGAGAGGAACTGGAGGCTGAAAGCAGGGAAGTGGCCCACTTAGGCCAGACACCTGCTGGGGGATGAAGTGGTATGTATCACTTCACTAGGTCACCTAATGGAAGAAACGTGGAAAACATACACACTATGCTACTGCAGTAGTGGTAGGTTGTTACTAGATCATCTCTAACCATGCTGTCATTAGTTCAGTATACCTGCAGCAACCAAATGAACAAACTCTTCACTGAAAGACAGTTTACACAATGACAAAGCATAAATCAACCACTGGCCGCTGTGATGATCACAATACAAAAGTATTACTCCATAACAACAGCACTGTAAAGAACTGCAGAAAAAACGTTGGAGAGGCGACTGGTATTCTATAAACTGAAGGAGCTGTGCTTGGAGAGTGACATTGTGCCTGATGGTAAACAACAGTAAGATGGTTAGAGGCTGGCTTGGTGGAGTGATGAGTTAGAGCCTAGTGTCAGGATTGGGACTTGACTACAAACATCTGGAGTTGTCAGATCAACTCCAATTTCAATTTCAATTTCCATCAGCAGTTTTTCAGTCACTGACTGAATCAGCCATGCCAGCTAACAATATTTAGATTGGTAGTTAGTCTAGCCGGCTATCTAAATTTGTAGTGATCATGGCTGAATACTGACCGGGCACGCAGAGTACGTGGCCAGGGGCCCTGACCTCCAGGGGGCCCTCATTGATTTTGTCAGTCATTCTCAGTCAGATATCATATTAACATGGCATAAGTCAATGTGTAGAAATTTGCTTTAAAACAGTACATTTGTTCTCTCTGCCTCATGGCAAAATTTGTGTAATTGCATGAAATGTGTTATAAAATTACAAAGTTTTCTCTCTGCCCCCATGGCAAAATGTGTAGAAAGCAGGAAATTAACTTTAAAATATATATTTTTTCTCTCCAACTTCATGATGGGGGCACTAAATTGTTTTGGCCCCCGAACCAAATCTTGCTTAGGGCCCCCAAAAGGCTAGATCCCGACCTGCTCTTCCTTTGGAGATGAATGAAAAGAGTTACAGAACAAAAAAAGGTTGCAAGTAATATCACTTTGAGTGCTGATCTGGCAGACTTCGAACCACTCCACAACTCCCCTTTGGAGTAAGAGCCCACATTTATATCAGGCTAATTTATTCTGCAGAGTTTATACTACAAGCAGATATGCTTGAGATGATTTGCTGATATGAAGCTGCTCTCTTTAGTTGCCATGATTCTTGCCGGATCATTTCTGCACAAATAAACATGCAGTATCAATGTAAAAATAGGACACTGAGAGAGACTTCAGAGGTTCCTCAGAGTTTCCGGAGGGGCGATAAACACAGGGAGGCCTGGCTCCAGAGGTCTTCCTACCTCACCCTGTCTCCCCCCTCCTCCCTTTGTCTCCCCCTGTCTGCTGTGTAGACTGTGGCCTGGCCAGCGGGGATGAGGGGTCACCAGTCCAACAGGCAAGGCTCAGGGCTGTTCTGCCTGTTCTGTCCCATCGCCAGGAGTCAGGAGCACAGCTAGCTGTACACTCTCTGACCAAAGCATCTGTGCAAACAGACTGACAGACAAGGGCTTAGGACTGGCCAGTGTACTTGACACAACCTACAACCTAGAGGATGGTGTACTTATTTGTCAGGCAAACCGTTTAGATGCAGGGTTAATGGGAGAGAATAAACATAGTAGCCTGACATGCAAGACATATGGGTTTAGGCCTGAAGATGAAGAGTGATGGATTGTAGTAATCAGAGTATCAATCAATCAATCAATCAAATTTATTTTATATAGCCCTTCGTACATCAGCTGATATCTCAAAGTGCTGTACAGAAACCCAGCCTAAAACCCCAAACAGCAAGCAATGCAGGTGAAGAAGCACGGTGGCTAGGAAAAACTCCCTAGAAAGGCCAAAACCTAGGAAGAAACCTAGAGAGGAACCAGGCTATGTGGGGTGGCCAGTCCTCTTCTGGCTGTGCCGGGTGGAGATTATAACAAAACATGGTCAAGATGTTCAAATGTTCATAAATGACCAGCATGGTCGAATAATAATAAGGCAGAATAGTTGAAACTGGAGCAGCAGCACAGTCAGGTGGACTGGGGACAGCAAGGAGTCATCATGTCAGGTATTCCTGGGGCATGGTCCTAGGGCTCAGGTCCTCCGAGAGAGAGAAAGAAAGAGAGAATTAGAGAGAGCATATGTGGGATGGCCAGTCCTCTTCTGGCTGTGCCGGGTGGAGATTATAACAGAACATGGCCAAGATGTTCAAATGTTCATAAATGATCAGCATGGTCGAATAATAATAAGGCAGAACAGTTGAAACTGGAGCAGCAGCACAGCCAGGTGGACTGGGGACAGCAAGGAGTCATCATGTCAGGTAGTCCTGGGGCATGGTCCTAGGGCTCAGGTCCTCCGAGAGAGAGAAAGAGAGAAGGAGAGAATTAGAGAACGCACACTTAGATTCACACAGGACACCGAATAGGACAGGAGAAGTACTCCAGATATAACAAACTGACCCTAGCCCCCCGACACATAAACTACTGCAGCATAAATACTGGAGGCTGAGACAGGAGGGGTCAGGAGACACTGTGGCCCACTCCGAGGACACCCCCGGACAGGGCCAAACAGGAAGGATATAACCCCACCCACTTTGCCAAAGCACAGCCCCCACACCACTAGAGGGATATCTTCAACCACCAACTTACCATCCTGAGACAAGGCTGAGTATAGCCCACAAAGACCTCCGCCACGGCACAACTTAAGGGGGGGGGGGGGGGGCGCCAACCCAGACAGGATGACCACATCAGTGACTCAACCCACTCAGGTGACGCACCTCCTCCAGGGACGGCATGAGAGAGCCCCAGTAAAGCCAGTGACTCAGCCCCTGTAATAGGGTTAGAGGCAGAGAATCCCAGTGGAAAGAGGGGAACCGGCCAGGCAGAGACAGCAAGGGTGGTTCGTTGCTCCAGAGCCTTTCCGTTCACCCTCCCACTCCTGGGCCAGACTACACTCAATCATATGACCCACTGAAGAGATGAGTCTTCAGTAGAGACTTAAAGGTTGAGACCGAGTTTGCGTCTCTGACATGGGTAGGCAGACCGTTCCATAAAAATGGAGCTCTATAGGAGAAAGCCCTGCCTCCAGCTGTTTGCTTAAAAATTCTAGGGACAATTAGGAGGCCTGCGTCTTGTGACCGTAGCGTACGTGTAGGTATGTACGGCAGGACCAAATCAGAGAGATAGATAGGAGCAAGCCCATGTAATGCTTTGTAGGTTAGCAGTAAAACCTTGAAATCAGCCCTTGCTTTGACAGGAAGCCAGTGTAGAGAGGCTAGCACTGGAGTAATATGATCAATTTTTTTGGTTCTAGTCAGGATTCTAGCAGCCGTATTTAGCACTAACTGAAGTTTATTTAGTGCTTTATCCGGGTAGCCGGAAAGTAGAGCATTGCAGTAGTCTAACCTGGAAGTGACAAAAGCATGGATTAATTTTTCTGCATCATTTTTGGACAGAAAGTTCCTGATTTTTGCAATGTTACGTAGATGGAAAAAAGCTGTCCTTGAAATGGTCTTGATATGTTCTTCAAAAGAGAGATCAGGGTCCAGAGTAACGCCGAGGTCCTTCACAGTTTTATTTGAGACGACTGTACAACCATTAAGATTAATTGTCAGATTCAACAGAAGATCTCTTTGTTTCTTGGGACCTAGAACAAGCATCTCTGTTTTGTCCGAGTTTAAAAGTAGAAAGTTTGCAGCCATCCACTTCCTTATGTCTGAAACACATTCTTCTAGCAAGGGCAATTTTGGGGCTTCACCATGTTTAATTGAAATGTACAGCTGTGTGTCATCTGCATAGCAGTGAAAGTTAACATTATGTTTTCGAATAACATCCCCAAGAGGTAAAATATATAGTGAAAACAATAGTGGTCCTAAAACGGAACCTTGAGGAACACCGAAATTTACAGTTGATTTGTCAGAGGACAGACCATTCACAGAGACAAACTGATATCTTTCCGACAGATAAGATCTAAACCAGGCCAGAACTTGTCCGTGTAGACCAATTTGGGTTTCCAATCTCTCCAAAAGAATGTGGTGATCGATGGTATCAAAAGCAGCACTAAGGTCTAGGAGCACGAGGACAGATGCAGAGCCTCGGTCCGATGCCATTAAAATGTAATTTACCACCTTCACAAGTGCCGTCTCAGTGCTATGATGGGGTCTAAAACCAGACTGAAGCATTTCGTATACATTGTTTGTCTTCAGGAAGGCAGTGAGTTGTTGCGCAACAGCCTTTTCTAAAATTTTTGAGAGGAATGGAAGATTCGATATAGGCCGATAGTTTTTTATATTTTCTGGGTCAAGGTTTGGCTTTTTCAAGAGAGGCTTTATTACTGCCACTTTTAGTGAGTTTGGTACACATCCGGTGGATAGAGAGCCGTTTATTATGTTCAACATAGTAGGGCCAAGCACAGGAAGCAGCTCTTTCAGTAGTTTAGTTGGAATAGGGTCCAGTATGCAGCTTGAAGGTTTAGAGGCCATGATTATTTTCATCATTGTGTCAAGAGATATAGTACTAAAACACTTGAGTGTCTCTCTTGATCCTAGGTCCTGGCAGAGTTGTGCAGACTCAGGACAACTGAGCTTTGAAGGAATACGCAGATTTAAGGAAGAGTCCGTAATTTGCTTTCTAATAATCATAATCTTTTCCTCAAAGAAGTTCATGAATTTATCACTGCTAAAGTGAAAGTCATCCTCTCTTGGGGAATGCTGCTTTTTAGTTAGCTTTGCGACAGTATCAAAAAGGAATTTCGGATTGTTCTTATTTTCCTCAATTAAGTTAGAAAAGTAGGATGATCGAGCAGCAGTAAGGGCTCTTCGGTACTGCACAGTACTGTCTTTCCAAGCTAGTCGGAAGACTTCCAGTTTGGTGTGGCGCCATTTCCGTTCCAATTTTCTGGAAGCTTGCTTCAGAGCTCGGGTATTTTCTGTGTACCAGGGAGCTAGTTTCTTATGAGAAATGTTTTTAGTTTTTAGGGGTGCAACTGCATCTAGGGTATTGCGCAAGGTTAAGTTGAGTTCCTCAGTTAGGTGGTTAACTGATTTTTGTCCTCTGGCGTCCTTGGGTAGGCAGAAGGAGTCTGGAAGGACATCAAGGAATCTTTGTGTTGTCTGTGAATTTATAGCACGACTTTTGATGATCCTTGGTTGGGGTCTGAGCAGATTATTTGTTGCAATTGCAAACGTAATAAAATGGTGGTCCGATAGTCCAGGATTATGAGGAAAAACATTAAGATCCACAACATTTATTCCATGGGACAAAACTAGGTCCAGCGTATGACTGTGACAGTGAGTGGGTCCAGAGACATGTTGGACAAAACCCACTGAGTCGATGATGGCTCCGAAAGCCTTTTGGAGTGGGTCTGTGGACTTTTCCATGTGAATATTAAAGTCACCAAAGATTAGAATATTATCCGCTATGACTACAAGGTCCGATAGGAATTCAGGGAACTCAGTGAGGAACGCTGTATATGGCCCAGGAGGCCTGTAAACAGTAGCTATAAAAAGTGATTGAGTAGGCTGCATAGATTTCATGACTAGAAGCTCAAAAGACGAAAACGTCATTTTTTTTTTTGTAAATTGAAATTTGCTATCGTAAATGTTAGCAACACCTCCGCCTTTGCGGGATGCACGGGGGATATGGTCACTAGTGTAGCCAGGAGGTGAGGCCTCATTTAACACAGTAAATTCATCAGGCTTAAGCCATGTTTCAGTCAGGCCAATCACATCAAGATTATGATCAGTGATTAGTTCATTGACTATAATTGCCTTTGAAGTAAGGGATCTAACATTAAGTAGCCCTATTTTGAGATGTGAGGTATCATGATCTCTTTCAATAATGACAGGAATGGAGGTGGTCTTTATCCTAGTGAGATTGCTAAGGCGAACACCGCCATGTTTAGTTTTGCCCAACCTAGGTCGAGGCACAGACACGGTCTCAATGGTGATAGCTGAGCTGACTACACTGACTGTGCTAGTGGCAGACTCCACTATGCTGGCAGGCTGGCTAACAGCCTGCTGCCTGGCCTGCACCCTATTTCATTGTGGAGCTAGAGGAGTTAGAGCCCTGTCTATGTTGGTAGATAAAATGAGAGCACCCCTCCAGCTAGGATGGAGTCCGTCACTCCTCAGCAGGTCAGGCTTGGTCCTGTTTGTGGGCGAGTCCCAGAAAGAGGGCCAATTATCTACAAATTCTATCTTTTGGGAGGGGCAGAAAACAGTTTTCAACCAGCGATTGAGTTGTGAGACTCTGCTGTAGAGCTCATCACTCCCCCTAACTGGGAGGGGGCCAGAGACAATTACTCGAGTATCTCTTATAACATCTATAACGTATAACTTTTAGATTCACAGGAATGTCTTGGCTCTGATAGCGAGCTCCAAGCCTCCAGATATTTAGCTTCATGATTGGCCTGAGTAGAGTGCCTCCTGTTTGGAGTTGTATGGTCAATTGTCAATTTCCGATAGTGACATGGCTGAAATGTCTGGGAGTGGGTCAATGACCTGCAGGCGTATGGACCCAACAGGGGGATGGGCATCCAAACCTCCCTGGACCACAGGGTCATGACCCTGGGCCTGGCGGTGGAGACGAGCCCTAGAGGGAGAGGCTAAATTGTGGCAGTTAGTTTTGGATTACCTCTGTGGCTTTGTTTCCTGTGATTATATGTTTATCTGGAACATTCTGTGTGACCAAATAGTTCTTTTTAAAGCTGCCAATGTGTCATAACGAAAGCAAGCCCATCCGTAATGTGTCTATATGGTATTGGATAGAGGGATGCACATTTCACCCCTGAACCCCAGAGAAAACAAAACAATGCCACCATTTTGCACTTCCATATCCGGTTTTCTATGTGTATGGATTCTTGATTCCTGTATACATCTATATTTCATGGTTAAACTGAATCTTATAATGCATATGCAATGATCTGCCAGGCAACAATTTTATCATGTGTTTCATATTACACTCCCTCCATCTCACCACAAAAACGAATACATGCGGTTAGTCCATTGAGAAGACAGAACAGTATTTAATTGGATTCTTCAGTATTTGAGGGAGAAAGTTGAAACGGACACCAATGTGAGAAGCTAGGATGGGTAAAAAGTCAGAACCACAATGTAGAAACTGCAGTGCAGATGGAAGAATAACGGAGTAACATAATCTGAACTACCTTGGCGGCTGCTCTCTCTGTGCTTCTGAAGGTTCATACATCACAGCTCTATCTGCTGCTTTGTCGGACTGGCTGCCTTTACAGGGTGTAGATATAGTGCACAGGGACTGAGTCTTGGCACTCACACACAGAGGGCCTGGGCATGGATAATGCTAGCTATGCCCATGAAAAAGAGCCCATGACTGCAAAGTTAACATTATTCTCAATAAAGCAAAGACAAACCTATTATTTATCTTTAAAATAAATACATGTGTGTTAAGGTGCACATTCTAGCCTTGGGTAACTGAATATCATTATTGGATATCAAGCTTCCCTCACAAAGTACTGTTTCCAATGAATTAAACATTATGTAAACATTTACAAAATCAAACATTTTAAACGTGTCTAAATGTCTTCTGTTACCCACAAACTGGTGAAGTTTCAAGATCGACGAGGCCAATATTGTAGAAGTAATGAAGTAAATACAGTAAACACATAGAAAGCACATGATCATCAATAAACTTGATTCCATCTCCATAGCTGCCCTCTTAATTAGATTCAGAGGGGTGAAAACGAGCGCAGACATGACCCATTTGCTTATCTGCTTCCCCTTTTCCTCTCAAATCCCTCTCTCTCCTAACTACCTAATGAGAATCGGAAGTTTTAGTAGGGCAGCTCTGCTAGCTATACCCTGGTCTAACCTTGCCCATCTGGAGGAGGCTTGCCAGCCTCGGGGCGACTCACTCAATCTCAGTCAGTCTCCCTCCAGCTGCTGACCTGACTGCTGTCCACCTAACTAACTGGTCACCTGGGTTCCATTCACTGTGGGGGACCAGGGCAGGGTTGACCCTGGCCCACGTTGCAATGCCACTCTGACAGCTTGATGTGTTAAAGCTGTGATAGGGCTCAAAGGGGGGCTAATGCTGCTGCCCAAATGGGACTGGCTATTAACCCAGCACCCCACCACCTTGGCCTGCAGCCTCATACCCACACAGCACAGCCTGGGCCCAATGGACGAGGTGTGGCTCATTCATTCACTTCAACATAGGAGAAGGCTGGCGCTTGCCCTGTGATGTGATGTTGTTGTACCAATGTAGTTCATAATGTCCTCTCCTCACACCTTCACTGGTGCTGCGTGCAGATGAAACTGTATTGTGAATTAAATGGTTGAAGACTTGTTTTTCGCCTCGATTTTTCTGAAAAGGAGGTCATTTTATTTGTATGCTTAAAATACATAAAATATATGAACATGTTTGTTCCAAGGTAACGGCTGCATGGAGTGTTTTGCACAGCAATTGGTAAGAGAAGTCACAGCACTGCAGAGGAGGAGACAGATGAATAGACAATGAGACGACAACCCAGGGGTGTGGAACAAACACAAGATGAGCTGTCAACAAAACAGCTTGTTAGAACTTTCAAATCTCCAGACAACCACGGCTTACTGAAAAAACACTTAGCACTTATTTTCTCCCCAAAACATTTCACTTGACTGTCAATACTCCAATTGGATTAAATATGCATAATGTGTCCTTTTGCTTCATGTGTGGGGTGCCAGTGTGTACCAGGGGGTGGTGCCGTGAGCTGGGTGGTTAGGACTGCTCCTGTAGTCATGAGGCTGTTTAATTCATGCTTCTGCTTCCTCAGGTGCGGGCCACACAGCAGCGTGCCAAACAGACCTGTTCTAGAAGCATTTCCCTCATCTGCACCAGCCAGACCCATTTCCACTGGAAAGCAGCACAATGGCTTTCCTGCATCTGTCAAAAGAGCCAGAAACAGAAAAAGCACGAGGCCAGGTGTCCGCCCACACACACACACACGTGCATTAAGACACATAAAAGCACAGATGCACACACAGCACCGTCCGGCAAAGTGCACCACCACTGAAGCACAGGTTCAGTCTGTCGTATTCTGTACTGCACACTGTCCTACTGTGGTCAAGCACATGGGCGTAGACAATAGTTGCACTGTAAAGTTATGGTTTGCTGTAATTTGGCAAAGGCCACTTCAAGACAGGAGAAACATTAGACTTCACAGGCCGTGAATGATTTCCTGGAAGACTGTGTAACCCTTGCTTTGTTTTGACTGGCATTGCTTTTGGATGACCAACGTATCCTAAAATACACAAGACTGGCTTTGACTGCAAATTTGTTGGTTCTCCTTGATGGATTTACACATTTCAGAAGTCAAAGTATAGATCACACACACCCCAAAGTCCCAAAGTGTATAGAATAACATCAAAGCCTTTCAACCAAACATTTTTGACTTTTGACTAAACTTATCAAACTTATCAAGTGAGTCCCCACTCTTGGCTCTGGCCAATTGGCATTGGTCTGTGGGAGAGATTGCAGCACTAGGGCGTGAATAGCTCTGGAGGTCCCTGTGACTAACAGGAATCACATGCTGGTCATTTGGGTTTCAAATTGGGATCCAAAGTGCAGTTCTCTGTGTTGTTTACCAGCCCAGGACAGACCATGGAGCTATAAAATGAGCTAATAATCACATTTCAATGGAGTCCAGAACCTCTCCATATGAATGAATAGAGCGCTTGGCAGAGACTGGGACATTTTTCAGTTGGGGATTATCTAGCGGTAATGGTCAGATTGGGGCCTGTGCCACTGCCAAGGACAGTTTGCTACTGTACAATGGCACCATAAGATCTGCAGAACCTCATGTTAATGTTATAATCACTGTATTCAATAAATGAGTTACTGTAGTTATCAACTGAATCAGGGTGTGCCAAAATCTACCCATGATTCCCATTACATCCTGTTTCTGGCAAAAGCAGAGCAAACCTTGCGGTCAAGGCACCAAAGGGCCTACAGCCGGGGTAATCAACTACTATTTAAGAAGGTCCCATCACACACATTTCCTAGATGGCAAAGGTCTGGATAGATATTTTAATTTATCGTCATAGCAACAACCCCCACCTCGCGACCCATGTGACCCCAAACTGTTCAAACTGTTGACACGCCTCTTGTTTGCAGTTTTAATTTTCTGCAAATCTACACATTTAGCCATGGGATGGAGAGGAAATGTTGCAGTTTCAAATCTAATTTCCTGCCATTCCACAAATGTTGCCATGTCTTATGTGTCTTCATATGATGCCTGAGTGACTCAACAAAATCAATGTGGGCCCCAGCCATGCTCAATAGGCTAGTTGATAAACTATACATTTGACAGGTTATAAATAGCACTAAGGTATGTCAGTGAATGTGACAACAAGAGGAAAACTGACCATGCCCTACTAAATTTCGAAATTGCAATCCACATTGACCCTGTTCTGGGTCCAGATCCAGACAGCGGTCCGCTTATTGAGCATGGCTGGCTTACAGAGTGGACATCATCAGATGTGCCACCCACTTGTTTTCTGGTAGCCACAGCCCCTTCCCTGGGGCCATGTATCTCCCAGCCATGGGTTTACTGGTTCTCCTCAATCTGCTTCTGCTTTATTGGATCAAGCCTAGTGTTTGGTGATATTTAACTACAACTGAGTTTGTAGATGATGTAATGTGCTGTATTTGATCAATGAGAGGACCTCTGTTGTGTTCTTTGTTATATTGTCTGGAGCCTGAGGCCTCTCAAGGCACCATAGGAACAGTGTGTGTAAACACAGCACTATTCTGGTCAGGGGTATGTGTGGTGGGGGACACACAGAAACCGTCCTCATCCTTCCTCTGCCCAGCCACACTGGCTCCCATTGTGTAGCAGTGACTCGGCCGGGGATGTGAGTGATAGAAAAGCACCAGATCACTGAGATAATCTGACACCATACGAACCAAGACAGGCATGCAGTACTGCCCATATATGAGGAGGAATGACCCGTTGTCTATTTCCTGTAGTTAAATACGTAGTATAGGTAGCTAAACTAGCCTGACTTTGTTGCTTGGACACAACTAAGTCCTGGACCAGGATCACACAGCTGTGTTAGCGTGAGATGTAACCCCTGCCATAATGTAGCCCCTGTCATTTTGTTGTAGCCCGTCTTGTTGTAGCCTGTGTTATGTTGATGTAGCCTGTGTCATGTTGTAACCCACGTCATGTTGTGGCACTTGTCATGTTGTAGCCACTTTCATGTTGTAGAAGTCACTGTCATGTTGTAGCCCCTGTCATGTTGTAGAAGTCTCTGTCATGTTGTAGAAGTCTCTGTCATGTTGTTGTGGTCCCTGTCATGTTGTAGTCCTGGACCAGAATCACTCAGCTGTGTTAGCGTGAGATGTAACCCCTGCCATAATGTAGCCCCTGTCATTTTGTTGTAGCCCGTCTTGTTGAAGCCTGTGTTATGTTGTTGTAGACTGTGTCATGTTGTAACCCAAGTAATGTTGTAGAAGTTACTGTCATGTTATAGCCACTGTTATGTTGTAGAAGTCTCTGTCATGTTGTAGAAGTCACTGTCATGTTGTAGCCAACGGTATGTTGTAGAAGTCTGTCATGTTGTAGCCCCTGTCATGTTGTAGCCCCTGTCATGTTGTAGAAGTCTCTGTCATGTTGTAGAAGTCTCTGTCATGTTGAAGAAGTCTCTGTCATGTTGTAGAAGTCACTGTCATGTTGTAGCCACAGTTATGTTGTAGAAGTCTCTGTCATGTTGTAGAAGTCTCTGTCATGTTGTAGAACTCTGTCATGTTGTAGCCCCTGTCATGTTGTAGAAGTCTCTGTCATGTTCTAGAAGTCTCTGTCATGTTGTAGAAGTCTCTGTCATGTTGTAGAAGTCCCTGTCATGTTGTAGAAGTCTCTGTCATGTTGTAGAAGTCTCTGTCATGTTGTAGAAGTCTCTGTCATGTTGTAGAAGTCCCTGTCATGTTGTAGAAGTCTCTGTCATGTTGTAGAAGTCTCTGTCATGTTGTAGAAGTCTCTGTCATGTTGTATAAATCTCTGTCATGTTGTAGAAGTCTCTGTCATGTTGTAGAAGTCTCTGTCATGTTGTAGAAGTCTCTGTCATGTTGTAGAAGTCTCTGTCATGTTGTAGAAATCTCTGTCATGTTGTAGAAGTCACCGCCATGTTATAGCCCCTGACATGTTGTAGAAGTCTCTGTCATGTTGTAGAAGTCCCTGTCATGTTGTAGAAGTCTCTGTCATTTTTTAGAAGTCTCTTTCATGTTGTAGAAGTCTCTGTCATGTTGTAGAAGTATCTGTCATGTTGTAGAAGTCTCTGTCATGTTGTAGAAGTCACTGTCATGTTGTAGAAGTCTCTGTCATGTTGTAGAAATCTCTGTCATGTTGTAGATGTTTCTGTCATGTTGTAGATGTCCCTGTCATGTTGTGGAAGTCTCTGTCATGTTTTAGAAGTCTCTGTCATGTTGTAGAAGTCTCTGTCATGTTGTAGAAGTCTCTGTCCTGTTTTAGAAGTCTCTGTCATGTTGTAGAAGTCTCTGTCATGTTGTAGAAATCTCTGTCATGTTGTAGAAGTCACCGTCATGTTGTAGATGTCCCTGTCATGTTGTAGAAGTCTCTGTCATTTTTTAGAATTCTCTTTCATGTTGTAGAAGTCTCTGTCATGTTGTAGAAGTCTCTGTCATGTTGTAGAAGTCTCTGTCATGTTGTAGAAGTCTCTGTCATGTTGTAGAAATCTCTGTTATGTTGTAGATGTCTCTGTCATGTTGTAGATGTCTCTGTCATGTTGTAGAAGTCTCTGTCATGTTGTAGAAGTCTCTGTCATGTTGTAGAAGTCTCTGTCATGTTGTAGAAGTCTCTGTCATGTTGTAGAAGTCTCTGTCGTGTTGTAGAAATCTCTGTCATGTTGTAGAAGTCACTGTCATGTTATAGCCCCTGACATGTTGTAGAAGTCTCTGTCATGTTGTAGAAGTCACCGTCATGTTGTAGATGTCCCTGTCATGTTGTAGAAGTCTCTGTCATTTTTTAGAATTCTCTTTCATGTTGTAGAAGTCTCTGTCATGTTGTAGAAGTCTCTGTCATGTTGTAGAAGTCTCTGTCATGTTGTAGAAGTCTCTGTCATGTTGTAGAAATCTCTGTTATGTTGTAGATGTCTCTGTCATGTTGTAGATGTCTCTGTCATGTTGTAGAAGTCTCTGTCATGTTGTAGAAGTCTCTGTCATGTTGTAGAAGTCTCTGTCATGTTGTAGAAGTCTCTGTCATGTTGTAGAAGTCTCTGTCGTGTTGTAGAAATCTCTGTCATGTTGTAGAAGTCACTGTCATGTTATAGCCCCTGACATGTTGTAGAAGTCTCTGTCATGTTGTAGAAGTCTCTGTCATGTTGTAGAAGTCTCTGTCATGTTGTAGAAGTCTCTATCACGTTGTAGAAGTCTCTGTCATGTTGTAGAAGTCTCTGTCATGTTGTAGAAGTCTCTGTCATGTTGTAGAAATCTCTGTTATGTTGTAGATGTCTCTGTCATGTTGTAGAAATCCCTGTCATGTTGTAGAAATCTCTGTCATGTTGTGGATGTCTCTGTCATGTTGTAGAAGTCTCTGTCATGTTGTTGAAGTCTCTGTCATGTTGTAGAAGTCTCTGTCGTGTTGTAGAAATCTCTGTCATGTTGTAGAAGTCACCGTCATGTTATAGCCCCTGACATGTTGTAGAAGTCTCTGTCATGTTGTAGAAGTCTCTGTCATGTTGTAGAAGTCCCTGTCATGTTGTAGAAGTCTCTGTCATGTTGTAGAAGTCCCTGTCATGTTGCAGAAGTCCCTGTCATATTGTAGAAGTCCCTGTCATGTTGTAGAAGTCTCTGTCATGTTGTAGAAATCTCTGTCATGTTGTAGATGTCTCTGTCATGTTGAAGAAATCTCTGTCATGTTGTAGAAGTCTCTGTCATGTTGTGGAAGTCTCTGTCATGTTTTAGAAGTCTCTTTCATGTTGTAGAAGTCTCTGTCATGTTGTAGAAGTCTCTGTCATGTTGTAGAAGTCACTGTCATGTTGTAGAAGTCTCTGTCATGTTTTAGAAATCTCTGTGATGTTGTAGATGTTTCTGTCATGTTGTAGATGTCTCTGTCATGTTGTGGAAGTCTCTGTCATGTTTTAGAAGTCCCTGTCATGTTGTAGAAGTCTCTGTCATGTTGTAGAAGTCTCTGTCATGTTGAAGAAGTCTCTGTCATGTTGTAGAAGTCGCTGTCATGTTGTAGCCACAGTTATGTTGTAGAAGTCTCTGCCATGTTGTAGAAGTCTCTGTCATGTTGTAGAACTCTGTCATGTTGTAGCCCCTGTCATGTTGTAGAAGTCTCTGTCATGTTGTAGAAGTCCCTGTCATGTTGTAGAAGTCTCTGTCATGTTGTAGAAGTCCCTGTCATGTTGCAGAAGTCCCTGTCATATTGTAGAAGTCCCTGTCATGTTGTAGAAGTCTCTGTCATGTTGTAGAAATCTCTGTCATGTTGTAGATGTCTCTGTCATGTTGAAGAAATCTCTGTCATGTTGTAGAAGTCTCTGTCATGTTGTGGAAGTCTCTGTCATGTTTTAGAAGTCTCTTTCATGTTGTAGAAGTCTCTGTCATGTTGTAGAAGTCTCTGTCATGTTGTAGAAGTCACTGTCATGTTGTAGAAGTCTCTGTCATGTTTTAGAAATCTCTGTGATGTTGTAGATGTTTCTGTCATGTTGTAGATGTCTCTGTCATGTTGTGGAAGTCTCTGTCATGTTTTAGAAGTCCCTGTCATGTTGTAGAAGTCTCTGTCATGTTGTAGAAGTCTCTGTCATGTTGAAGAAGTCTCTGTCATGTTGTAGAAGTCACTGTCATGTTGTAGCCACAGTTATGTTGTAGAAGTCTCTGCCATGTTGTAGAAGTCTCTGTCATGTTGTAGAACTCTGTCATGTTGTAGCCCCTGTCATGTTGTAGAAGTCTCTGTCATGTTCTAGAAGTCTCTGTCATGTTGTAGAAGTCTCTGTCATGTTGTAGAAGTCCCTGTCATGTTGTAGAAGTCTCTGTCATGTTGTAGAAGTCTCTGTCATGTTGTAGAAGTCTCTGTCCTGTTTTAGAAGTCCCTGTCATGTTGTAGAAGTCTCTGTCATGTTGTAGAAATCTCTGTCATGTTGTAGAAGTCACCGTCATGTTGTAGATGTCCCTGTCATGTTGTAGAAGTCTCTGTCATTTTTTAGAATTCTCTTTCATGTTGTAGAAGTCTCTGTCATGTTGTAGAAGTCTCTGTCATGTTGTAGAAGTCTCTGTCATGTTGTAGAAGTCTCTGTCATGTTGTAGAAATCTCTGTTATGTTGTAGATGTCTCTGTCATGTTGTAGATGTCTCTGTCATGTTGTAGAAGTCTCTGTCATGTTGTAGAAGTCTCTGTCATGTTGTAGAAGTCTCTGTCATGTTGTAGAAGTCTCTGTCATGTTGTAGAAGTCTCTGTCGTGTTGTAGAAATCTCTGTCATGTTGTAGAAGTCACTGTCATGTTATAGCCCCTGACATGTTGTAGAAGTCTCTGTCATGTTGTAGAAGTCTCTGTCATGTTGTAGAAGTCTCTGTCATGTTGTAGAAGTCTCTATCACGTTGTAGAAGTCTCTGTCATGTTGTAGAAGTCTCTGTCATGTTGTAGAAATCTCTGTTATGTTGTAGATGTCTCTGTCATGTTGTAGAAATCCCTGTCATGTTGTAGAAATCTCTGTCATGTTGTGGATGTCTCTGTCATGTTGTAGAAGTCTCTGTCATGTTGTTGAAGTCTCTGTCATGTTGTAGAAGTCTCTGTCATGTTGTAGAAGTCACAGTCATGTTATAGCCCCTGACATGTTGTAGAAGTCTCTGTCATGTTGTAGAAGTCTCTGTCATGTTGTAGAAGTCCCTGTCATGTTGTAGAAGTCTCTGTCATGTTGTAGAAGTCCCTGTCATGTTGCAGAAGTCCCTGTCATATTGTAGAAGTCCCTGTCATGTTGTAGAAGTCTCTGTCATGTTGTAGAAATCTCTGTCATGTTGTAGATGTCTCTGTCATGTTGAAGAAATCTCTGTCATGTTGTAGAAGTCTCTGTCATGTTGTGGAAGTCTCTGTCATGTTTTAGAAGTCTCTTTCATGTTGTAGAAGTCTCTGTCATGTTGTAGAAGTCTCTGTCATGTTGTAGAAGTCACTGTCATGTTGTAGAAGTCTCTGTCATGTTTTAGAAATCTCTGTGATGTTGTAGATGTTTCTGTCATGTTGTAGATGTCTCTGTCATGTTGTGGAAGTCTCTGTCATGTTTTAGAAGTCCCTGTCATGTTGTAGAAGTCTCTGTCATGTTGTAGAAGTCTCTGTCATGTTGAAGAAGTCTCTGTCATGTTGTAGAAGTCACTGTCATGTTGTAGCCACAGTTATGTTGTAGAAGTCTCTGCCATGTTGTAGAAGTCTCTGTCATGTTGTAGAACTCTGTCATGTTGTAGCCCCTGTCATGTTGTAGAAGTCTCTGTCATGTTGTAGAAGTCCCTGTCATGTTGTAGAAGTCCCTGTCATGTTGCAGAAGTCCCTGTCATATTGTAGAAGTCCCTGTCATGTTGTAGAAGTCTCTGTCATGTTGTAGAAATCTCTGTCATGTTGTAGATGTCTCTGTCATGTTGAAGAAATCTCTGTCATGTTGTAGAAGTCTCTGTCATGTTGTGGAAGTCTCTGTCATGTTTTAGAAGTCTCTTTCATGTTGTAGAAGTCTCTGTCATGTTGTAGAAGTCTCTGTCATGTTGTAGAAGTCACTGTCATGTTGTAGAAGTCTCTGTCATGTTTTAGAAATCTCTGTGATGTTGTAGATGTTTCTGTCATGTTGTAGATGTCTCTGTCATGTTGTGGAAGTCTCTGTCATGTTTTAGAAGTCCCTGTCATGTTGTAGAAGTCTCTGTCATGTTGTAGAAGTCTCTGTCATGTTGAAGAAGTCTCTGTCATGTTGTAGAAGTCACTGTCATGTTGTAGCCACAGTTATGTTGTAGAAGTCTCTGCCATGTTGTAGAAGTCTCTGTCATGTTGTAGAACTCTGTCATGTTGTAGCCCCTGTCATGTTGTAGAAGTCTCTGTCATGTTCTAGAAGTCTCTGTCATGTTGTAGAAGTCTCTGTCATGTTGTAGAAGTCCCTGTCATGTTGTAGAAGTCTCTGTCATGTTGTAGAAGTCTCTGTCATGTTGTAGAAGTCTCTGTCATGTTGTAGAAGTCCCTGTCATGTTGTAGAAGTCTCTGTCATGTTGTAGAAGTCTCTGTCATGTTGTAGAAGTCTCTGTCATGTTGTATAAATCTCTGTCATGTTGTAGAAGTCTCTGTCATGTTGTAGAAGTCTCTGTCATGTTGTATAAGTCTCTGTCATGTTGTAGAAGTCTCTGTCATGTTGTAGAAATCTCTGTCATGTTGTAGAAGTCACCGTCATGTTGTAGAAGTCTCTGTCATGTTGTTGAAGTCTCTGTCATGTTGTAGAAGTCTCTGTCGTGTTGTAGAAATCTCTGTCATGTTGTAGAAGTCACCGTCATGTTATAGCCCCTGACATGTTGTAGAAGTCTCTGTCATGTTGTAGAAGTCCCTGTCATGTTGTAGAAGTCTCTGTCATGTTGCAGAAGTCCCTGTCATATTGTAGAAGTCCCTGTCATGTTGTAGAAGTCTCTGTCATGTTGTAGAAATCTCTGTCATGTTGTAGAAGTATCTGTCATGTTGTAGAAGTCTCTGTCATGTTGTAGAAGTCACTGTCATGTTGTAGAAGTCTCTGTCATGTTGTAGAAATCTCTGTCATGTTGTAGATGTTTCTGTCATGTTGTAGATGTCCCTGTCATGTTGTGGAAGTCTCTGTCATGTTTTAGAAGTCTCTGTCATGTTGTAGAAGTCTCTGTCCTGTTTTAGAAGTCTCTGTCATGTTGTAGAAGTCTCTGTCATGTTGTAGAAATCTCTGTCATGTTGTAGAAGTCACCGTCATGTTGTAGATGTCCCTGTCATGTTGTAGAAGTCTCTGTCATTTTTTAGAATTCTCTTTCATGTTGTAGAAGTCTCTGTCATGTTGTAGAAGTCTCTGTCATGTTGTAGAAATCTCTGTCATGTTGTAGAAGTCTCTGTCATGTTGTAGAAATCTCTGTCATGTTGTAGATGTCTCTGTCATGTTGTAGATGTCTCTGTCATGTTGTAGAAGTCTCTGTCATGTTGTAGAAGTCTCTGTCATGTTGTAGAAGTCTCTGTCATGTTGTAGAAGTCTCTGTCATGTTGTAGAAGTCTCTGTCGTGTTGTAGAAATCTCTGTCATGTTGTAGAAGTCACTGTCATGTTATAGCCCCTGACATGTTGTAGAAGTCTCTGTCATGTTGTAGAAGTCTCTGTCATGTTGTAGAAGTCTCTGTCATGTTGTAGAAGTCTCTATCACGTTGTAGAAGTCTCTGTCATGTTGTAGAAGTCTCTGTCATGTTGTAGAAGTCTCTGTCATGTTGTAGAAATCTCTGTCATGTTGTAGAAGTCACCGTCATGTTATAGCCCCTGACATGTTGTAGAAGTCTCTGTCATGTTGTAGAAGTCTCTGTCATGTTGTAGAAGTCCCTGTCATGTTGTAGAAGTCTCTGTCATGTTGTAGAAGTCCCTGTCATGTTGCAGAAGTCCCTGTCATATTGTAGAAGTCCCTGTCATGTTGTAGAAGTCTCTGTCATGTTGTAGAAATCTCTGTCATGTTGTAGATGTCTCTGTCATGTTGAAGAAATCTCTGTCATGTTGTAGAAGTCCCTGTCATGTTGTAGAAGTCTCTGTCATGTTGTAGAAGTCTCTTTCATGTTGTAGAAGTATCTGTCATGTTGTAGAAGTCTCTGTCATGTTGTAGAAGTCAGTGTCATGTTGTAGAAGTCTCTGTCATGTTTTAGAAATCTCTGTGATGTTGTAGATGTTTCTGTCATGTTGTAGATGTCTCTGTCATGTTGTGGAAGTCTCTGTCATGTTTTAGAAGTCCCTGTCATGTTGTAGAAATCTCTGTCATGTTGTAGAAGTCTCTGTCCTGTTTTAGAAGTGTCTGTCATGTTGTAGAAGTCTCTGTCGTGTTGTAGAAATCTCTGTCATGTTGTAGAAGTCTCCGTCATGTTATAGTCCCTGACATGTTGTAGAAGTCTCTGTCATGTTGTAGAAGTCTCTGTCATGTTGTAGAAGTCCCTGTCATGTTGTAGAAGTCTGTCATGTTGTAGAAGTCTCTGTCATGTTGTAGAAGTCCCTGTCATGTTGTAGAAGTCTCTGTCATTTTTTAGAATTCTCTTTCATGTTGTAGAAGTCTCTGTCATGTTGTAGAAGTCTCTGTCATGTTGTGGAAGTCTCTGTCATGTTGTAGAAGTCTCTGTCATGTTGTAGAAATCCCTGTCATGTTGTAAATGTCTCTGTCATGTTGTAGAAGTCTCTGTCATGTTGTAGAAGTCTCTGTCATGTTGTAGAAGTCTCTGTCATGTTGTAGAAGTCTCTGTCATGTTGTAGAAGTCTCTATCACGTTGTAGAAGTCTCTGTCATGTTGTAGAAGTCTCTGTCATGTTGTAGAAGTCTCTGTCATGTTGTAGAAATCTCTGTTATGTTGTAGATGTCTCTGTCATGTTGTAGAAATCTCTGTCATGTTGTAGACATCCCTGTCATGTTGTAGATGTCTCTGTCATGTTGTAGATGTCTCTGTCATGTTGTAGAAGTCTCTGTCATGTTGTTGAAGTCTCTGTCATGTTGTAGAAGTCTCTGTCGTGTTGTAGAAATCTCTGTCATGTTGTAGAAGTCACCGTCATGTTATAGCCCCTGACATGTTGTAGAAGTCTCTGTCATGTTGTAGAAGTCCCTGTCATGTTGTAGAAGTCCCTGTCATGTTGTAGAAGTCCCTGTCATGTTGTAGAAATCTCAGTCATGTTGTAGAAGTCTTTGTCATGTTGTAGAAATCCCAGTCATGTTGTAGATGTCTCTGTCATGTTGTAGATGTCTCTGTCATGTTGTAGAAGTCTCTGTCATGTTGTAGATGTCTCTGTCATGTTGTAGAAGTCTCTGTCATGTTGTAGAAGTCTCTGTCATGTTGTAGAAGTCTCTGTCATGTTGTAGAAGTCTCTGTCATGTTGTAGAAATCTCTGTCATGTTGTAGAAGTCACCGTCATGTTATAGCCCCTGACTTGTTGTAGAAGTCCCTGTCATGTTGTAGAAGTCCCTGTCATGTTGTAGAAGTCTCTGTCATGTTGTAGAAATCTCTGTCATGTTGTAGATTTCTCTGTCATGTTGTAGAAATCTCTGTCATGTTGTAGATGTCTCTGTCATGTGGTAGCCCCTGTCATGTTGTAGAAGTCTCTGTCATGTTGTAGAAGTCCCTGTCATGTTGTTGTATCCCCTGTCATGTTGTTTTAGCCCCTGTCATGTTGTCGTAACCCCTGTCATATTATCGTAACCCCTGTCATGTTGTCATAGCCCCTCTCATATTGTCGTAACCCCTGTCATATTGTCGTAACCCCTGTCATGTTGTCGTAACCCCTGTCATGTTGTCATAGCCCCTCTCATGTTGTTGTAACCCCTGTCATATAGTCGTAACCCCTGTCATATTGTCGTAACCCCTGTCATATTGTCGTAACCCCTTTCATATTGTTGTAACCCCTGTCATATTGTCGTAACCCCTGTCATGTTGTTGTAACCCCTGTCATATTGTCGTAACCCCTGTCATATTGTCGTAACCCCTGTCATGTTGTTGTAACCCCTGTCATATTGTCTTAACCCCTGTCATATTGTCGTAACCCCTGTCATATTGTTCTTAACCCCTGTCATATTGTTGTGGTCCCTGTCATGTTGTTGTTGTCCCTGTCATGTTATAGTCCTGGACCAGGATCACTCAGCTGTGTTAGCGTGAGATGTAACCCCTGCCATAATGTAGCCCCTGTCATTTTGTTGTATCCCGTCTTGTTGTAGCCTGTCATGTTGTAGTAGCCCCTGTCATATCCTAGTAGAATCTGGCATATTGGTGTAGTCTCTGTCAAGTTGTTGTAACCCCTGTCATGTTGCTGTAGTCCCTGTCACGTTGTTGTAGCAATTGTCGTGTTGTTGAAGCCCCTGCCATGTTTTTGTTACCCCTGTCATGCTGTTACTGTCCCTGTTATGTTGTTGTAACCCCTGTCATGTTGTTGTAGCCCCTGTCATGTTGTTGTAACCACTGTCATGTTATAACCACTGTCATGTTGTTGCATCCCCTGTTCTGTTGTTATAGCCCCTGTCATGTTGTTATAGCCCCTGTCATGTTGTTATAGCCCCTGTCATGTTGTTATAGCCCCTGTCATGTTGCTAAAGCCCCTGTCATGTTGTTATAACCCCTGTCATGTTGTTGAAGCCCCTGTCATGCTGTTACTGTCCCTGTCATGTTGTTGAAGCACCTGTCATGTTGTTGTAACCCCTGTCATGTTGTTATAGCCCCTGTCATGTTGTTAAAGACCCTGTCATGTTGTTGTAACCCCTGTCATGTTGTTATAGCCCCTGTCATGTTGTTAAAGACCCTGTCATGCTGTTGTAACCCCTGTCATGTTGTTATAGCCCCTGTCATGTTGTTATAGCCCCTGTCATGTTGTTGTATCCCCTGGCATGTTGTTATAGCCCCTGTCATGTTGTTATAGCCGCTGTCATGTTGTTATACCCCCTATCATGTTGTTATAGCCCCTGTCATGTTGTTATAGCCCCTGTCATGTTGTTGTAACTCCTGTCATGTTGTTATAGCCCCTGTCATGTTGTAGTAGCCACTGTCATGTTGTTGTAACCCCTGTCATGTCTTTAAAGCCCCTGTCATGTTGTTATAGCCCCTGTCATGTTGTTATAGCCCCTGTCATGTTGTTGTAACCCCTGTCATGTTGTAGCCCCTGTCATGTTGTTATACCCCCTGTCATGTTGTTATAGCCCCTGTCATGTTGTTGTAACCCCTGTCATGTTTTAGCCCCTGTCATATTGTTTAACCCCTGTCATGTTGTTATAGCCCCTGTCATGTTGTTGTAACCCCTGTCATGTTGTTGTAACCCCTGTCATGTTGTTATAGCCCCTGTCATGTTGTTGTAACCCCTGTCATGTTGTAGCCCCTGTCATGTTGTTATAGCCCCTGTCATGTTGTTGTAACCCCTGTCATGTTGTAGCCCCTGTCATATTGTTTAACCCCTGTCATGTTGTTATAGCCCCTGTCATGTTGTTGTAACCCCTGTCATGTTGTAGCCCCTGTCATGTTGTTATAGCCCCTGTCATGTTGTTATAGCCCCTGTCATGTTGTAGCCCCTGTCATATTGTTTAACCCCTGTCATGTTGTTATAGCCCCTGTTATGTTGTTGTAACCCCTGTCATGTTGTTGTAGCCCCTGTCATGTTGTTTAACCCCTGTCATATTGTTTAACCCCTGTCATGTTGTTATAGCCCCTGTCATGTTGTTATAGCCCCTGTCAAGTTGTTGTAACCCCTGTCATGTTGTTATAGCCCCTGTCAAGTTGTTGTAACCCCTGTCATGTTGTTATAGCCCTTGTCAAGTTGTTGTAACCCCTGTCATGTTGTTATAGCCCCTGTCAAGTTGTTGTAACCCCTGTCATGTTGTTATAGCCCCTGTCAAGTTGTTGTAACCCCTGTCATGTTGTAGCCCCTGTCATATAGTTTAACCCCTGTCATGTTGTTATAGCCCCTGTCAAGTTGTTATAGCCACTGTCATGTTGTTGTAACACCTGTCATGTTGTTCTAGCCAGTGTCATGTTGTAGTCCCTGTCATGTTGTAGCCCCTGTCATATTGTTGTAACCCCTGTCATATTTTTGTAACCCCTGTCATGTTGTTATAGCCCCTGTCATGTTGTTGTAACACCTGTCATGTTGTTGTAGCCCCTGTCATGTTGTAGCCCCTGTCATGTTGTAGTCCTTGTCATGTTGTTATAGCCCCTGTCATGTTGTAGTAGCCACTGTCATGTTGTTGTAACCCCTGTCATGTCTTTAAAGCCCCTGTCATGTTGTTATAGCCCCTGTCATGTTGTTATAGCCCCTGTCATGTTGTTGTAACCCCTGTCATGTTGTAGCCCCTGTCTTGTTGTTATACCCCCTGTCATGTTGTTATAGCCCCTGTCATGTTGTTGTAACCCCTGTCATGTTTTAGCCCCTGTCATATTGTTTAACCCCTGTCATGTTGTTATAGCCCCTGTCATGTTGTTGTAACCCCTGTCATGTTGTTGTAACCCCTGTCATGTTGTTATAGCCCCTGTCATGTTGTTGTAACCCCTGTCATGTTGTAGCCCCTGTCATGTTGTTATAGCCCCTGTCATGTTGTTGTAACCCCTGTCATGTTGTAGCCCCTGTCATATTGTTTAACCCCTGTCATGTTGTTATAGCCCCTGTCATGTTGTTGTAACCCCTGTCATGTTGTAGCCCCTGTCATGTTGTTATAGCCCCTGTCATGTTGTTATAGCCCCTGTCATGTTGTAGCCCCTGTCATATTGTTTAACCCCTGTCATGTTGTTATATCCCCTATCATGTTGTTGTAACCCCTGTCATGTTGTTGTAGCCCCTGTCATGTTGTTTAACCCCTGTCATATTGTTTAACCCCTGTCATGTTGTTATAGCCCCTGTCATGTTGTTATAGCCCCTGTCAAGTTGTTGTAACCCCTGTCATGTTGTTATAGCCCCTGTCAAGTTGTTGTAACCCCTGTCATGTTGTTATAGCCCCTGTCAAGTTGTTGTAACCCCTTTCATGTTGTTATAGCCCCTGTCAAGTTGTTGTAACCCCTGTCATGTTGTAGCCCCTGTCATATAGTTTAACCCCTGTCATGTTGTTATAGCCCCTGTCAAGTTGTTATAGCCCCTGTCATGTTGTTGTAACACCTGTCATGTTGTTGTAGCCAGTGTCATGTTGTAGTCCCTGTCATGTTGTAGCCCCTGTCATATTGTTGTAACCCCTGTCATATTGTTGTAACCCCTGTCATGTTGTTATAGCCCCTGTCATGTTGTTGTAACACCTGTCATGTTGTTGTAGCCCCTGTCATGTTGTAGCCCCTGTCATGTTGTAGCCCCTGTCATGTTGTTGTAACACCTGTCATGTTGTGGTAGCCTCTGTCATGTTGTTGTAACACCTGTCATGTTGTTGTAGCCCCTGTCATGTTGTAGCCCCTGTCATGTTGTAGCCCCTGTCATATTGTTGTAATGTAACCCCTGTCATGTAGTTTTAGTCCCTCCAATGTTGTTATAGCCCCTGTCATGTTGTAGTAGCCCCTGTGTAATTGTTATCGTACCTGTCATGTTGTAGTAGCCCCTGTAATATTGTAGTCCCTGTCATGTTGTTATAGCCCCTGTCAAGTTGTTGTAACCCCTGTCATGTTGTAGCCCCTGTCATATAGTTTAACCCCTGTCATGTTGTTATAGCCCCTGTCAAGTTGTTATAGCCACTGTCATGTTGTTGTAACACCTGTCATGTTGTTCTAGCCAGTGTCATGTTGTAGTCCCTGTCATGTTGTAGTCCCTGTCATGTTGTAGCCCCTGTCATATTGTTGTAACCCCTGTCATATTTTTGTAACCCCTGTCATGTTGTTATAGCCCCTGTCATGTTGTTGTAACACCTGTCATGTTGTTGTAGCCCCTGTCATGTTGTAGCCCCTGTCATGTTGTAGTCCTTGTCATGTTGTTATAGCCCCTGTCATGTTGTAGTAGCCACTGTCATGTTGTTGTAACCCCTGTCATGTCTTTAAAGCCCCTGTCATGTTGTTATAGCCCCTGTCATGTTGTTATAGCCCCTGTCATGTTGTTGTAACCCCTGTCATGTTGTAGCCCCTGTCATGTTGTTATACCCCCTGTCATGTTGTTATAGCCCCTGTCATGTTGTTGTAACCCCTGTCATGTTTTAGCCCCTGTCATATTGTTTAACCCCTGTCATGTTGTTATAGCCCCTGTCATGTTGTTGTAACCCCTGTCATGTTGTTGTAACCCCTGTCATGTTGTTATAGCCCCTGTCATGTTGTTGTAACCCCTGTCATGTTGTAGCCCCTGTCATGTTGTTATAGCCCCTGTCATGTTGTTGTAACCCCTGTCATGTTGTAGCCCCTGTCATATTGTTTAACCCCTGTCATGTTGTTATAGCCCCTGTCATGTTGTTGTAACCCATGTCATGTTGTAGCCCCTGTCATGTTGTTATAGCCCCTGTCATGTTGTTATAGCCCCTGTCATGTTGTAGCCCCTGTCATATTGTTTAACCCCTGTCATGTTGTTATATCCCCTATCATGTTGTTGTAACCCCTGTCATGTTGTTGTAGCCCCTGTCATGTTGTTTAACCCCTGTCATATTGTTTAACCCCTGTCATGTTGTTATAGCCCCTGTCATGTTGTTATAGCCCCTGTCAAGTTGTTGTAACCCCTGTCATGTTGTTATAGCCCCTGTCAAGTTGTTGTAACCCCTGTCATGTTGTTATAGCCCCTGTCAAGTTGTTTTAACCCCTGTCATGTTGTTATAGCCCCTGTCAAGTTGTTGTAACCCCTTTCATGTTGTTATAGCCCCTGTCAAGTTGTTGTAAACCCTGTCATGTTGTAGCCCCTGTCATATAGTTTAACCCCTGTCATGTTGTTATAGCCCCTGTCAAGTTGTTATAGCCCCTGTCATGTTGTTGTAACACCTGTCATGTTGTTGTAGCCAGTGTCATGTTGTAGTCCCTGTCATGTTGTAGCCCCTGTCATATTGTTGTAACCCCTGTCATATTGTTGTAACCCCTGTCATGTTGTTATAGCCCCTGTCATGTTGTTGTAACACCTGTCATGTTGTTGTAGCCCCTGTCATGTTGTAGCCCCTGTCATGTTGTTATAGCCCCTGTCATGTTGTTGTAACCCCTGTCATGTTGTAGCCCCTGTCATATTGTTTAACCCCTGTCATGTTGTTATAGACCCTGTCATGTTGTTGTAACCCATGTCATGTTGTAGCCCCTGTCATGTTGTTATAGCCCCTGTCATGTTGTTATAGCCCCTGTCATGTTGTAGCCCCTGTCATATTGTTTAACCCCTGTCATGTTGTTATATCCCCTATCATGTTGTTGTAACCCCTGTCATGTTGTTGTAGCCCCTGTCATGTTGTTTAACCCCTGTCATATTGTTTAACCCCTGTCATGTTGTTATAGCCCCTGTCATGTTGTTATAGCCCCTGTCAAGTTGTTGTAACCCCTGTCATATTGTTATAGCCCCTGTCAAGTTGTTGTAACCCCTGTCATGTTGTTATAGCCCCTGTCAAGTTGTTGTAACCCCTGTCATGTTGTTATAGCCCCTGTCAAGTTGTTGTAACCCCTTTCATGTTGTTATAGCCCCTGTCAAGTTGTTGTAACCCCTGTCATGTTGTAGCCCCTGTCATATAGTTTAACCCCTGTCATGTTGTTATAGCCCCTGTCAAGTTGTTATAGCCCCTGTCATGTTGTTGTAACACCTGTCATGTTGTTGTAGCCAGTGTCATGTTGTAGTCCCTGTCATGTTGTAGCCCCTGTCATATTGTTGTAACCCCTGTCATATTGTTGTAACCCCTGTCATGTTGTTATAGCCCCTGTCATGTTGTTGTAACACCTGTCATGTTGTTGTAGCCCCTGTCATGTTGTAGCCCCTGTCATGTTGTAGTCCTTGTCATGTTGTTATAGCCCCTGTCATGTTGTAGCCCCTGTCATGTTGTTGTAACACCTGTCATGTTGTGGTAGCCCCTGTCATGTTGTTGTAACACCTGTCATGTTGTTGTAGCCCCTGTCATGTTGTAGCCCCTGTCATGTTGTAGCCCCTGTCATATTGTTGTAATGTAACCCCTGTCATGTAGTTTTAGTCCCTCCAATGTTGTTATAGCCCCTGTCATGTTGTAGTAGCCCCTGTGTAATTGTTATCGCACCTGTCATGTTGTAGTAGCCCCTGTAATATTGTAGTCCCTGTAATGTTGTTGTTGTAGCCCCTGTTATATTGTAGAAGTCCCTGTCATTTTGTAGCCCGTTATGTTTTAGCCCATGTCATGCCTGCTAACGACCTCAAGGCAGTCAGTCAGTCAGTCAGTCTCCAGGTCCCAGCCTTCTGCCTCTCCTTTCTCTCCCAGTGATTTCTGTTCTGTAAAGCTGGCCTGGGCACCGTGCCACTAATGCTGTCGCAGCGCAGAGGTCCTGCTGTGTTGTGTTTGGTTGTGGTGAGGGCTTGAGGGTGTTGGGGGGGGGGGGGGGGGTGAATCACTGCCCGTACTGAGAGGTAATCAAGCTTACAGATTAAGGGCCTCTAAAGCTGTGAGATCGGCACGGCTCAGGGTACTCATTAACCCCTTAGGGCGAGGTGTCTGCTCAGCGTGCAACCACGCACACACACACACACACACACACACACACACACACACACGCCATATGGGATTGCTTAGACTGATATTTGATCAATGGTTGAACTAAGAGAGGGGGTCAAGAGATGGAGAGGCAGGCAGCCACCCTACAAACAACAAACTCAGACCTAAGTGAAGTCTACTGCATCCTCCTTATAGAAGGAACCACCATCCCCACAGCAGCACATCTTCCATGGTACTCTACAGAGTGTGTTGAGGTGACAAAAGATATTGACCCCTCCACTTGGCCCCACACTCACCCAATAAAAACATGCAAAATGAATCTCCCAAACACCAAGGGGTTAAGCCGTGGGGAATAAACAGGGTCAGGACAGTAAGGGGAGCATCTCAGTTTAGCTAAGAAAATATAGCTAAACAGACGTCTGATTAAAACGTGACAGCTGTTTCTGGCAGAATTGTCCGCTAATTTACTGAGACAGGTTTTAAGGAGCCTTATTGTGGTCATCACCTCATTTACATAATCCTCACACAAAACACTGAGGCTCTGTTTACACTCAGGCCCCTATTGAGGGAGGCCTGTGATGTGAGTGGTGTTACATTCAAACTAGTTACAAGGAACGCGAGAGTAGTACACACACCACACACACACACCACACACACACACACCACACACACACACACTCACACTCACACTCACACTCACACTCACACTCACACTCACACTCTTGTGGCCCCAATTATAGAGGAACAATGAGGACTGATCCCACACCAGTCATTTCAGTACGATGTCAATGTTTACATTCATAAAGCAGGGAGATTGAACCTGGAACCAGGGTGACATTTTAACATACTCTAAGAAGTAATTAGACCTACCATCCAAACTAACATTGAATTAATGCCTCTCTAAAATATATAGTGATTGAGACCGACAGTTGATTGTGACAGTCTATTGGGGTCATTGCCCCATTGCCCCATTGCCCATGTGCATAATAATAATGTGCATAGTAATTGAAGCGGGGAGTGTAGCCCAGCTAATTAGGCAAAGTTCTCTCAGTGTAGAGTGAGTTGACATGGTTGATGTGTGAAGAGCTATAATATGGACAGGGACGGGACGCAATCCCCACTATCACAGATCCCTTCATTTATTCCATTATGATTTTATGCGCACTGCATTCCGTTCGCTTCGATTGTCTTTTCATTTGTGTAATTCTCCTGAGCACGCAATAACATATTCATGAGTGCCAAGGCATAAACTGGGCAGAAGGCAGGGTAGTGCCAGATTTCCTAGTAGGAGAGCAGCCGCCCCAGTCCCACCCTCCATCCCCTGCAGCAGGCTGGACACTCGACAAAAACAAGAAAAATGTGTGCCGTGTTTTTAATACATTGTAATTCTAAACTAAATGGCTACATAAAAACTTTGAGCATGCAGATTTAAACATCTTTTTGAGTTTTTGAAATCTTTCCCAGTCATGATTTTCAGGCCTCCTTCCTGACTTGTAGGCTCCTTTAATATGGTGGAGGCAGGAATTCAGTCAAGTGGTTTTATTGAAAACATTGACTGTGATTGTGGAGGCGGCCGAGCCTGGCCTTGCTGGCCTCTCCAGGCACAGAGAAAAGAGAGGGAGGCCGACAGGCAGGCCGCTCTGATGATTATAGAGACAAGCACCAGGCCTCTCATTTAATGAGCTACAAGCCCAGTGCGTCACCATGTAGCTGTGCCAATATGGAATCATTTGACACGAGATACTGTACGCCAGGTCTGTAACCTTAGCTTTTTCTGTCTCCTTTTCTCTCCACACAACTGTCTGCAAAATGAAAAACACAATGTGTTAGGGACCGGCAGGACCGACAGTAAACAAAATGTCACAGAGAGACCGCTTAATGCATATTACTGGCACCATCACAGCAGAGAAAAGGGCTTCGGTAGGGAGGGGTGGGGGGACAGACACACCCTCCACCTTGCACCCTCACCTCCCTTTCTCCATTGTTTACATGGGACTGTGCTGTCCTTCTCTGTGGCTAGTTTGTTGTCCCTAATCCAGAAGCAGTGTAGCAGCGTGCTAAATTATACATGAGCCTGGGGTCACTGGGCTGAGGCTGAGCCATGTGTGAGAGGGCCCTGACCCAGTAATTATACAGTCTCCCAGACCATCACACAAATTAACACTTTGTCTACATATTTAATGGAATGCCAAAGCTGTCAAAAAAGGAGAACCAAACAATGGTTTCAGAGGTGTTCAGAAATGTGAATATCTAATCCCAATCCAGACTAGCCCAGCCCTACCCCACCCCACCATAGCCCATCCTACCCAAACTCATCGTACCCCACCCCAGCCCAGCTGGTGGTCAGGTCTGCACAGTTTGCAGTAATTAACGTGACTTATAACGTGACAGCCTGCACCAAGTAATAATCTCCACACTCCTATGCTGCTGTTGCTGCTGCCAGTGATGAGTGGGTGTTTGAGTTCAAAGCTTTATTTCAGAGCTTTTCACAGAATTATTAACAAATGAATCCCTGATGGACAGCGCCTGTCCTATGAAGCATCTGTCACTACATTCAAATGATATTGGCAGTGACAAAAATATAGACATTGACACAGGCCATACTGTAAACTGCTTTGTTTTATGCGTCCTCCTTTTCCATATTCTGGGTCATTTTGTTTCATTCGACATAAATAAATCTCCGGCAGCAACGGAAAAACCTATAAGCAATCAACTAACTGTACTATAGGCGTTGTTATGCCATCAAATTGCTTCCATATGGCTATGCACTCAAATGGTATAGTTATGAGATTTAGAGTAAACTGGCTTTATTGTTCTGAACCATACCGTGGCTTGTATAAAATGTATGAAAAAGCATTGACTGAAATTATGCCACATAAACAACAACACACAGTAAATGTCTGATGTACGCCTATGATCAGTTTAACTGGTGAAAATCACAGACTGCTCTCATTCATTCCACTAGTGAGAGTGATAGAGGTCAGGAAATCATTGGCCAACACTACACATAGCAGATACATTTCCCTTCTAAACTGCATCTCTAGCTAACTCCATTATTCTGTTGTATACATCTGCCACAGAAGGGGAACCCAACACTAAAATGAGGATGCACAGTCCTGCATCTGAGACAAATCCCTTTCCAGCATTGCGAGGAGCCAGGCGAGGGGGGAATGAGGTCTCCACTGCAGTGACCTGACATAGTAGAGTTACAGTATGTACTGCACTTGCCAAGGCATTAGCTCAGCACAAGCAGCGCGCCTGAGATCACGCACAGCTCACTGATCCCGTCTTGTCCATGCGGAGGATGACAACATCTTTACTCTCTTCCCCTCTGAGCTCCCAGGGCCATGGCCAGATGCCTTGAACTTGCCCAATTGCACCCTCCGATATTAACCTCGCATGACAGCCAGCTTTTCCTCTGCGCATCTGATCCAGAAACAGATGGGCTTAAAAGGTGTGCCACATCATGTGTGAACCAGGGAAGTGGTTCTGTTCTCTGAGTGTGAGAGCCTTCTGGATTGCAGGGCTGTCTCTGTCTGACCTGAGCTCTTGCCTTGTGGTGACCATGACAGAGGGGAGCTGCTGTGACACCCTGCTACAAAATGGGACTCATACAGTCTTCCTAGCCCATTCTCCACTTAGCAAGTGTCTACCTGTCTTCTATTTCTTTTGTAATTTACACGAGAGAAACCATCAGAAAAAGCCTAGTGAGCAGCCTGTGATGGTGCACACAGGCTGTGGCTGCTCAACAGATTAGAACATGATACTGTACATGGAGTACACACTGCACTACTCTTAATTAGTCCAACAAACTAGATTCATAAAACCTGTCATCTTGATTACTTAACTACACCTCTAAGTGTGCCTGCAAGTGTGTTTGCGTGCGTGTGTTCGGTCGTGTGTGTGCATCTGTGTGTGTGTCTGGTGCGGAGGAGGGCTGGCCTCTCAGCAGAAATTAATGAACTGAGAATGACCTTGATCAATGATTCAAAGCAGGGAGCACCAGGGCTCTCCCTCCTCTGCCCTGTCATTCCTCAGACAACCCTTTTGATCTCTGAGGCGAATAGCGTGTGCATCACCAATCAGCGGCTAGGGCCTTGCAGAGCCGCAAAAGCAGAGCACATAAAAAACTCACACAGTGCTGTTAAAGAGCAACTCTTTGTATGAGGTTTAGCTGGTGAGTGTTACATATTCCCATTACAAATGAATGAGCTTACACTTCACTAAGACTAAGGATACTGTGCACCTTTCTAAGCAGATGCTGGCTTGTGGATATGCATCCACAATCTAAATGGGATATACACTTCACAATAATCTTTTAAATGTAACATATTTGTACAGTTTATTAACATAAAACATTTCCAGTGTGGATTCTCTCCTTTCATGTAAACAAGATTACATGCCACATTTACAATAGTGGAAAGACACGCCCTAAGCCACTGCATGGGGAGTTAACACGTGAGACAGAGCCTTAGATCCAAATTTCATCTGCAACTCTTGGATAGTGTATCAGTTAGCTGCATTCAGCATCCATACAAAACACACACATACCAAAAACAAACTCTTATTAATAAAAACTCTCTCAAGGTCGACAAAAAAGCCATCTCTAGTTTTTTTCCTCGTTGTGTTGAGGAAAATCATATACATTTCTCCTCCCTGGCTGCTTGTCCTTCACACTTCATAACCTTGGCTTAAGTGTGACTGTACAAACTATAAATAAAATGCTGTGAAGCTGGAGCTGGCTGGAGCTGGCTGGGGCTGGCTGGGGCTGGCTGGGGCTGGGGCTGGCTGGAGCTGGCTGGAGCTGGCTGGAGCTGGCTGGAGCTAGCTGGCCCAGGCGGTCTGGCCTGAGACAGTGAGCTCCGTGTATGCTACGTCCGTGCTGCCAGGCCGGGGGAAAAGAGGTCATTAGTTGCACTTGTGTTTTCAAAGTGATTTTCTCTCTTGCAGCTTAATCCCCAGCTACTCAGGTTACCAGGGAGACAAACAGGATTGGACACTCCAGATTACTGGATTATTTTCCAATACATCTGCTTCAATATGACCGCCCACATTATGATGAAAGATTTTTTTCTATCTACTTTTTGCGCCAAAATCTTTTTGGAAATGGGTTTGTTCAACGAGTCTCTTGTTGAAATATTTCACAGTTGTGCTGTGAGGCTGGGGCTTTACTCTGCTTTACTCTGCTCCTCCCAATGAGGATGAGTCTGTCCTACAGGACAAACCAGAGTTGAACACAGTTCCCTCACAGAGATAATATGAAGTGAAATGGTTCTTTGTGAAGGATGGTTCTCTGTAAAATAACTCCAGCTGAGCGCCTCCCAAAAGCTACAGTGCCTTCATGTGCTAAAAATAAAATACATATTTCCTTTACATGTATATATAAACTTCCAGGAAAAATAATGATCTACTTGTGGCTTTTTTAAGTATTTTGCTTTATTGTGGGTGAGTGAGCGTTATTTTTCACAGTCCATAAACTATGCTCCGTTCTCCCCACAATCATTACAGGCTTCTCTGGCAGGCAGGGAGACGGGGGGGGGGGGGGGGGGGGGAAATGCTCCGTCTACGTCTGTGGCATTGCAAGGCATTAATTAGTGCTGGCCAAGTGAAGTGGCACTGTATGTCTGGGTCCATGGGAGAGTCAGAGGGAGGAACTTTCATGTGTCTGTGACAGACAGCTGGCTGCTCCTCTGGTCAGAGGGCATCTATGTGTCAGCAACACAGGGCCACAGGGCCCACATCAAAGAGCCTGGGGCAACCTAGGGTAGCAGACCATAACCTGTCCTGGACCAGGTCTCACCATGTATGTATAAATCCAGTATGGCTTCACCTGCCATGTGTACTGGGATATTAGTGGAACACGAAAGTACAGTGTACAGTATGTAGTATGTAGGCAATTACATTATCCCTGCATCAGTCCTGGTCAAGCCCATCCACAAGACAAGGAGTAACATCAGATAGACTATCTAACCTCAATAGCCTTGGTTAATGTATAACCATTCAAGTAGGTCAATATTTATAATATAGGTTGCCATCATTGAGAGGATCCGGTAAGCTGGTATGTAATACAATACGAGCGTTTGAGAGAAGCCATGATGTGTGTCCAGTGTTTCTGAATGCTACAGTCTATCAATATTTATGCTATTATGCTGAACCATTCAAACATTGTGAAGGCTACCTCGCTATAACCTTGAAAGGTGACTGAATGTAGCCTCACCCCATACTGCACAATTACTGTAACGCTCTGGCACAATATTTCTTACAGTGAGCAGTAGTAGCCGTAACCCAGACAGTTCAAAATAAGTAAAAGTCACCAGATTCATTAAACTGTGTACTTTAAACTCTCCTTTCTCTCTTCAAAGGTCAGGCAGGCCCCATTAATGGCCCAGTGTTTAAATATCATTACTCTTTACTATGAGAGCCAGAAAGTGGGCGTCTCTAACTACCTGCCACTAAGACCTCCACTGAGGTACGTTTAAACAATGTCAACACAACACAGGAGCTCCAGTCAGACAGACAGACAAATGTAGATTCATGGCCAGAGTGTCCTTCATAAGAGGGAAGGGTCACACACAGCTCAAGGCCTGAGGAAAGATGTGATGGGAGGACAGGTAGACGGAGAGTAAGAAATAGGTGAGTGGACAGAATGTGTGTGAAGGTGGAGCTATCGTTTGCTTCCCACGCACCAGCAATAAAGACAACAAGGTCAATGGCCAAAGAAAAATAACTGTAAGCAACAGTCACAATTTCTTACAATGACAACACTGTCAACCCGCGTTTATAAACCTCTTACTTTAAATTGAGTTTTAAAATAATCTAGTGATGCATGGATTACATTTGCATGCACTGGTTATCCAGGCCTATAGCTTGCGTTGTTCGTGATTCAATATGTCACCACCACTCAAACCAAAATTGAAGCGATGCAGTGAGGTGTTGTTGCAGTAGTGTTTTTACAGTAGGTGCATGGTATGTTAGTATGTGTGTTTCTACAGTCATGTGATGGTGCAGGATCTATCCAGTGCATTACAGTGGGTCTACAGCTCAGCTGTGAACACAGATGGCTGCACTGATCTAATGATATTATGCTAGTCTAACATGTTACACAGGAAGAACACAAGACCAGCGAGGATGGAGAGGCACAGATAACAAGAGCAGGAAGAAGGATCAGACAAAATAAATTATTGGTAACTGATAATGTGAATGAATTATACAGTGGCATACTGTAAACACTGATGCGTTTGCCCATGGTTCAGCTCCATATACAAATCTCAACAGTAACAGGGGTGACAAATGGAACACAGAGCAGACCAGTTTAGCCAAATGAGGAGTAGAGATCGGAGGTGGGAGGGAGTGAGCCCCAGCAGTGGAGAAAAGGAGAGGAGAGGAAGAGGGTGGGTAATCAGAGCAGTTGAATGAAATAGAAGATATGGGGTCTGGGAGCGTCTGGGGAATAGTTAGAGGGGAAACAGTGTCCGTTTGTGGCCAGTGATAATACTTTCCATTCAACTACGATCGCAGATCGCTGATTCTCCTGATTGCAGCAAGGCGCCCTGCTGACGAGCCTCCGCACTGAAATTAAATCCACTCTGTTCAGTTATAAATTATAAAGTCCATAAACAACACCCCAATCGGGAAGAGAGAGATAGATGAAAATACACACCAAGAGGGGAGACAAGACACTGAGGGAGTGATACAAAGAGACAGAGGGGAGGGAGACACATCAAGAGGGGAGAGAGACACTGAGGGAGTGATACAAAGAGGGAGAGGGGAGAGAGACACAGAGGGAGTGACACAAAGAGACAGAGGGGAGAGAGACACACCAAGAGGGGAGAGAGACACTGAGGGAGTGATAGAAAGAGAAGAGAGACAAAGAAGGAGTGATACAGAGTGACAGATGATACAGAGGGAAGACTGCACACATAAATATGAAGACATACTGACACAGGCAATACACAATACAGTCGCTAGTATGAGTCTACACACCCCTTGCACAGTCTTCACACTTTTCTGCCGAAAAATGAGTTATTTTACTCTTTTGTTTTATATAAAGTACCAGTCAAAGTTTTGGACACACCTACTCATTCAAGGATTTTTCTTTATTTTTACTATTTCCTTCATTGTTGAATAATAGTGAAGACATCAAAACTATGAAATGACACATATGGAATCATGTCATGTCAAGTGTTAAACAAATCTACATATAGTATATATTTAAGATTCTTCAAGTAGCCACCCTTTGCCTTGATGTCAGCTTTGCACACTCTTGGCATTTTCTCAACCAGCTTCATGAGGTAGTCACCTGGAATGCATTTCAATTAACAGGTGTGCCTTGTTAAATGTTAATTTGTGGAATTTCTATGAGGCAATCAGTTGTATTGTGACAAGATACTGTGGGGGTGGTATGCAGAAGAAAGCCCTATTTGGTAAAAGACCAAGTCCATACTATGGCAAGAACAGCTCAAATAAGAAAAGATAGATGACAGTTCATCATTACTTTAAGACATGAAGGTCAGTCAATGCAGTAAATGTCAATAACTTTGTAAGTGCAGTCGCAAAAATCATCAAGCGCTATGATGAAACTGGCTCTCATGAGGATCGCCACTGGAAAGGAAGACCCAGAGTTACCTCTGCTACAGAGGATAAGTTCATTAGAGTTAACAGCCTCAGAAATTGCAGCCCAAATAAATGCTTCACAGAATTCAGGTAAAAGACACATCTCAACATCAACTGTTCAGAGGAGGCTGTGTGAATCAGGCCTTCATGGTTGAATTACTGCAAAGCAACGATCAATAAGAAGAGATTTGCTTGGGCCAAGAAACACCAGCAATGGACATTAGACTGGTAAAAATCTGTTCTTTTGTCTGATGAGTCCAAATTAGAAATGTTTTGGTTTCAACCGCCATGTCTTTGTGAGACGCAGAGTAAGTGAGTGGATGATCTCTCCATGTGTAGTTCCCACCGTGAAGCATGGAGGAGGAGGTGTGATGGTGTGGAGGTGATTTGCTGGTGACACTGTCTGTGATTTTTTCAGAATTCAAGACACACTTAACCAGGATGGCTACCACAGCATTCTGCAGAGATACGCCATCCCATCTGGTTTGCGCTTAGTGGGAATATCATTTTTTTTCCAACAGGACAATGACCGAACACACATCCAAGCTGTGTAAGGGCTATTTGACCAAGAAGGAGAGTGATGGAGTGGTGTATCAGATGATCTGGCCTCCACAATCACCCGACCTCAACCCAATTGAGATGGTTTGGGATGAGTTGGACCTGAGTGAAGAACAACAAGTGCTCAGCATATGTAGGAACTCCTTCAAGACTGTTGGAAAAGCATTCCAGGTGAATCTGGTTGAAAGAATGCCAAGAGTGTGCATGGCTGTCATCAAGGCAACAGGTGGCTACTCTGAAGAATCTCAATATAAAATATGTTTTGATTTGTTTAACACATTTTTTACATGATTCCAAATGTGTTATTTCATAATTGTGATGTCTTCACTATTATTCTACAATGTAAACATTTGTAAAAATATCCTCTACGGGATCGGTGTCAGCGGGACGGTTGAGCTAATGTGATTAGCATGAGGTTGTAAGTAACAAAAAAAATCCCAAGACATATCTGACATGGGCAGAAAGATTTAATTCTAGTTCATCTAACTGCACTGTCCAATTGACAGTAGCTATTACAGTGAAAGAATACCATGCTATTGTTTGAGGAGAGTGCACAAGTATGTACTTGAAAATGTATTACTAAACCAATTAGGCACATTTGAGCAGTCTTGATACAACATTTTGAATATGTGTGCAATGGTTCATTGGAACAGTCTAAGCCTTGCACATACACTGCTACCATCTAGTGTCCAAAATCTAAATTGCGCCTGTGCTGGACTAATACATTTTGGCCTTTCTCTTGCATTTCAAAGATGATGGTACAAAAAAACAAAAACAAAAAAGCATGTTTTTCTTTGTGTTATCTTTAACCAGATCTAATGTGTTATATTCTCAAATTTCCAAAAACTTCAAAGTGTTTCTTTTCAAATGGTATCAAGAATATGCATATCCTTGCTTCAGGTCCTGAGCTACAGGCAGTTAGATTTGGGTATGTAATTTTAGGCGAACATTTTTAAAAAGGTCAGATCCTTAAGAGGAAAAAGAAAAACCCTTGAATGAGTAGGAGTTTCCAAACTTTTGAATGGTAATGTACATTTTACACACATTTTACATACTGTACATGGTACTTTTATACACAGTATAAAAGTATATAGTTTTTTTATGGATAACAATTTGCCCAATTTTTCCAAACTGTTCTTTGCCTTCAGAAATTATTGAAACACCTTTACCTTTTTCACAGCCTGAACACACAAAACCCCATAATGTCAATGTAGAATTATGTTTTTTAACATTTTACATATTACTAAAACATGAAAAGCTGAAATGTCTTGAGTCAATAAGTATTCAAACCTTTTGTTATGACAAACCTAAATAAGTTCAGGAGTAAAAATGTGCTTAACAAGTCACATAACAAGTTGCCTGGGCACACTCTGTTTGCAATAGTGTTTAACATGATTTTTTAATGATTATCTCATCTCTGTACTCCATACATACAATGATCTGTAAAGTCCATCAGTCAAGCAGTGAATTTCAAACAGATTCAAGACCAGGTGGTTTTTCCAATACCTCGCAAAGATGGGCACCTATTGGTAGACTGATGAAACAATTTTAAAAAGAAGACAGGGAATATCCTTTTGAGCATGGTGAAGTCATAAATTACACTTTGGATGATGTATCAACACTCCCCGTCACTACAAAGATACATGTGTCCATCCTAACTCAGTTGACGGAGAGGAAGGAAATCGTTCAGGGTTTTCACCATGAGGCCAATGGTGACTTTGAAACAGTTACAAAGTTTAATGGTCATGATAAGACAAAACTGAGAACGGGTCAACAACATTGTAGTAACTCCACAATACTAACCTAATTGACAGAGTACAGAATAAAAATATTCCAAAATATGCATCATGTTTGCAACAAGACACTAAAGTATACTGCAGAAAATGTGGCCAAGTGTTATGTTTGGGGGCAAATCCAATACAACACATTACTGAATACCACTCTCCATATTTTCAAGCATAGTGGTGGGTGCATCATATTGTGGGTATGCTTGTAATCTCTAAGGACTGGGGAGTTTTTCAGGATAAAAAATACATGGAATGGAGCTAAGAACAGGTAAAGTCCTAGAGGAAAATCTGGTTCAGTCTGCTTTCCACCAGACACAGGGAGACTAATTTACCTTTCAGCAGGACATTAACCTAAAACACAAGGTCAAATCTACACAGGAATTATTTACCAAGAAGACAGTGAATGTTCCTGAATGGCCGAGTTACAGTTTTAACTTAAATCTGCTTGAAAATCTATGGCAAGACTTGAAAATGGTTGTCTAGCAGTGATCAACAACGAATTTGACAGAGCCGGAAGAATTGTGAAAAGAATAATGGACAAATATTGCACTATCCAGGTGTGCAATGCTCTTAGAGACTTACCCAGAAAGACTCACAGCTGGAATCGCTTATTAGTCACACGAGCCTAATACAACAGGTGTAGGTAGACCTTACAGTGAAATGCTTACTTACGAGCCCCTAACCAACAATTCAGTTAAAAAAGAACACAGATAAGAATAAGAAATAAAAGTAACAAGTAATTAAAGAGCAGCAATAAAAAAAAACAATAGCGAGACTGTATACATGGGGGTTCCGGTACAGAGTCGGTTGCTGAGGTACATGTAGGTAAAATTATTAACGTGAGGGGGGGCAATGCAAATAGTCTGGGTAGCCATTTGATTAGATGTTCAGGAGTCTTATGGCTTGGGGGTAGAAGCTGTTTTAGAAGCCTCTTGGACCTAGACTTGGCGCTCCGGTACCGCTTGCCGATTCTAATATATATTGACATAAGGGTGTGAATACTTATGTAAATTATATATTTTTGTTTTTCATTATCAATAAATGTGCAAAACTGTATATTTAAATTCAGGCTATAACACAACCAAATGTGAAATCAGTCAAGTGGTATGAATACTTTATGAAGGCACTGTATTGATTGTGTATGTCTTCACATCCTAGAGTTAATAATTGGTGGAAGCACCAATACAGTTGTGAATCCTTTTTATAAAGATTCTACAAAACTCTTAGGGCAAAATATATCCATTGTTTTTATCAAAACTGCTCAAGCTCAGTAAATTTGGTTGGAAATCGTTGATGGACAGCAATATTTAAACCTGATTTTCAAGCAGATTTAAGTCAGGACTGACTAGACCATTCTGGAACACTCAACACCTCTTGGAAATCCCTTCTGGTGTGTCTTAGGCATTACAATTAGTCTATTTGTCCTGCCGAAAAATGCAACTTTCCCAGGGTTAGGTGTTCAGAAGACTACATTTTTTTCTGTAATGTTTTACCTGGGCTTTGCTCCTTTCATATTTATTTTGATCCTGTCAAACCCCCCCAGTCCCAGCCGGTGACAAGCATATTGGACCCCGGCCTACTGTGGGGAGATTTGTATGTGTGACATGTGCGTGTGATTGTCCACTGCTTAGTTGAGCATCCATAAGCAGTGTGGATGTTTCAAGATTCCCCCAGTTCCAGCAGGTGGTGACACTCAGTCCCACAGCACCTCTGCTGGTCGATGATGATGCTGCCCAAGGAAGTTAGCAACGGGGTGCAGTCTGTGCTGTGCAGTCAGGACAAATCCAGAAGGAAAGCCGACTACATGACAGAATACAAGCAAACACAGGATGGGGCAAGCTCAAAGTGCTGTTTCAGCTCCAACACTAGTCAGCAAGAGCAGAAGATTATGTTGTGTGCTAATGTTTAACCTAGAAAGTACAAAGACAAACAAGAGTACACAGTGAATGAAACAATAAATATAATAACTGTGACACTCCAAATGAGCCTCCTGAATCTAATCGAGAGCAGAACAAACTGTTATTGACAAAATGTCATCATGCACTGGTCCATTTGTTCCATGTGTCCCCTGAAGCACATTAACAAGCAGACAAAAATTCATTGGTTGAAGTCTGACTGCCTGTCTTGGTGCTCCCTCCTGGCTATTCAGCCACATGAACACATCTGTAACCATCTGACCAGCCCACACATCCCCCAGGGATTCACCCTCTGTTACAGTTTTACCTCCTCTCCCCTCACTTAGGAACCTACAGTATAAGCAAATTATTATTAGTAACAATGTCGTATGTTCTATTTGACAACTATTCCTACTCCGACAGTGACTGTGTCCCATCAGAGTTAACCTCCAGTCCAGACCCTGCTACATTAATAATCACACAGACAGACAGCATACAAGATTAGCACCACAGGCCTGTTAGTTAGTATGTTAACAAGCACACTAATGATTCGATATTAAACTGACTATGTCAGAAGGCTGAGAATGGCATTAATTATGTAAACACTTTACTCTGCTTATCTTAAAACGATGTAAGGTCATAGTCGAAGTAAGCATACGCCGATTAAAACACCTGGTTTTCTGTGAATTCTTTCTAATTATTAGGACATGTAAACAGCTTAAATCAGCATTCCAGCTGTGTATTTATTTATTTATTTATTCACCTTTATTGTGAAGTATGTGAGGTATCATGATCTCTTTCAATAATGACAGGAATGGAGGAGGTCTTTATCCTAGTGAGATTGCTAAGGCGAACACCGCCATGTTTAGTTTTGCCCAACCTAGGTCGAGGCACAGACACGGTCTCAATGGGGATAGCTGAGCTGACTACACTGACTGTGCTAGTGGCAGACTCCACTATGCTGCCACAAAACTAGTTTGGAAGAATGCCTGCCCTGTGAGTTCTGCTATACTTACAGACATAATTCCAACGGTTTTAGAAGCTTTAGAGTGTTTTCTATCCAATAATAATTATTATATGCATATATTAGCAATTTTTGACATTTTTTTTTTCAGTTTACTAGGGGTACCCAATTCCTCCAAAGGGGGCATAAGTCAGCCATATCCTCAACAGGTTTTAATGAACACTGAAAACAAAACAATAAACAACCATCGAACAGTCCTGTAAGGTGCAACACAACACTAAACAGAAAATAACCACCCAAATTAAACACTGGAGTAATAGATGTGCAGAATATGAATGTGCAAGTAGAGATAATGGGGTGCAAAGGAGCAAAATAAAAAAATAACAATATGGGGATGAGGTAGTTGAATCGGCCATTTGCAGATGGGCAATGTACAGGTGCAATGATCTGTGAGCTGCTCTGACAGCTTATGCTTAAAATTAGTGAGGGAGATATGAGTCTCCAGCTTTTCAGTGATTTTTACAATTCATTCCAATCATTGGCAGCAGAGATTTGGAAGGAAAGGTGGCCAAAGTAGGAATTGGCTTTGGGGTGACCAGTGAAATATACCTGCTGGAGCATGTGCTACATGTGGGTGGTGCTATGGTGACCAGTGAGTTGAGATAAGGCTGGGCTTTACCTAGCAAAGACTTATAGATGACCTAGAGCTAGTGGGTTTGGCGACAAATATGTAGTGAGGGCCAGCCATCGAGAGCATACAGGTCCCAGTGGTGGGTAGTATATGGGGCTTTGGTGACAAAATTGATGGCACATCCAATTTGCTGAGTAGAGTGTTGGAAGCTATTTTGTAAATGACATTGCCAAAGTGAAGGATTGGTAGGATAGTCAGTTTAAAGAGGGTATGTTTAGCAGCATGAGTGAAAGATGCGTTGTTGTGAAATAGGAAGCCGATTCTAGATTTAATTTTGGATTGGAGATGCTTAATGTGAGTCTGGAAGGAGAGTTGACAGTCTAACCAGACACCTAGGTATTTGTAGTTGTCCACATATTCTAAGTCAGAACCGTCCAGAGTAGTGATGCTGGACAGGCGGGCAGGTGCGGGCAGCGATCGGTTGAAGAGCATGCATTTAGTTTTACTAGCATTTAAGAACAGTTGGAGACCACGGAAGGAGAGTATGGCATTGAAGCTCGTCTGGAGGTTAGTTAACATAGTTTCCAAAGAAGGGCCAGAAGAATACAGAATGGTGGCGTCTGCGTAGAGGTGGATCAGAGAATCACCAGCAGCAAGAGCAACATCATTGACGTATACAGAGAAAAGAGTTGGCCCGAGAATTAAATCCTGTGGCACCCCCATAGAGACTGCCAGAGGTCTGGACAACAGGCCCTCCGATTTTACACACTGAACTCTGACTGAGAAGAGGTTGGTGAACCAGGCGAGGCAGTTATTTGAGAAACCAAGGCTGTTGAGTCTGCCGATAAGAGTGTGGTGATTGACAGAGTTGAAAGCCTTGGCCAGGTCATTGAATACAGCTGCACAGTATTGTCTTTTATCGATGGCGGTTAATGATATCTTTTAGGATCTTGAGCGTGGCTGAGGTGCACCCATGACCAGCTCGGAAACCAGATTGCATAGCGGAGAAGGTACGGTGGGATTCGAAATGGTCGGTGATCTGTTTGTTAACTTGGCTTTCGAAGACTTTAGAAAGGTAGGATAGGTAGTCTGTAACAGTTTGGGTCTAGAGTGTCTCCCCCTTTGAAGAGCGGGATGACCGCGGCAGCTTTCCAATCTTTGGGGATCTCAGACAATATGAAAGAGAGGTTGAACAGACTAGTAATAGGATTTGCAACAATTGGATAATTTTAGAAAGAGAGGGTCCAGATTGTCAAACCCAGCTGATTTGTAGGGGTCCAGATTTTGCAACTCTTTCAGAACAACAGCTATCTGGATTTGGGTGAAGGATAAATGGGGGCGGCTTGGGCAAGTTGCTGTGGGGGGTACAGGGCTATTGACTGGGGTAGGGGTAGCCAGGTGGAAGCATGGCCAGCCTTAGAAAAATGCTTGTTGAAATTCTCAGTTATCATGGATTTATCGGTGGTGACAGTGTTTCCTAGCCTTAGTGCAGTGGCCAGCTGGGAGGAGGTGGTCTTATTCTCCATGGACTTTACAGTGTCCCAACACTTTTTGGAGTTTGTTTTACAGGATGCACATTTCTAGCCTTTGCTTTCCTAACTGCCTGTGTATATTGGTTCCTAACTTCCCTGAAAAGTTGCATATCGCAGGGGCTGTTCAATGCTAATGCAATACGCCACAGTATGTTTTTGTGCTGGTCAAGGCCAGCACTGGAGTGTTCCTGGTTAAAAATTTTTGAATGGGGCATGCTTATTAAGATGCTGAGGAAATAACTTTTAAAGAACAACCAGGCATCCTCTACTGACGGAATGAGGTCAATATCCTTCCAGGATACCCGGGCAAGGTCGATTAGAAAGGTGTGTTCATGATGAGGGGTGGTCTTTTGACCGTTGACCCATTAAGGACACAGGCAATGGGCCTCCCAGGTCACGCAGTGGTTAAGGGCGCTCTACTGCAGCGCCAGCTGTGCCACCAGAGACTCTGGGTCCGCGCCCAGGCTCTGTCATAACCGGCCGCGACCGGGAGTTCCGTGGGGCGATGCACAATTGGCCTAGCGTCGTCCGGGTTAGGGAGGGTTTTGCCGGTAGGGATATCATTGTCTCATCGCGCACCAGCGACTCCTGCGGTGGGTCGGGCGCAGTGCGCGCTAACCAAGGTTGCCAGGTGCACGGTGTTTCCTCTGACACATTGGTGCGGCTGGCTTCCGGGTTGGATGCGCGCTGTGTTAAGAAGCAGTGCGGCTTGGTTGGGTTGTGTATCGGAGGACGCATGACTTTCAACCTTCGTCTCTCCCGAGCCCGTACAGGAGTTGTAGCGATGCGACAAGATAGTAGCTACTAAACAATTGGATACCACGAAATTGGGGAGAAAAGGGGTAAAAATACAAATTTAAAAAAGGACGCAGGCAATGAGGCAGTGATCGCTGAGATCCTAGTTCAAGACAATGGAGGTGTATTTAGAAGGCAGGTTGGTCAGGATGATATCTATGAGGGTGCCCATGTTTACAGATTTGGGTTTGTACCTGATAGGTTCATTGATAATTTGTGTGAGATTGAGGGCATCTAGTTTAGATTGTAGGACGGCCGGGGTGTTAAAACCTTTTAAGGATAGGGGGCAGCGTTTCCACTTTTGGATAAATAGCGTGCACAATTTCAACTTCCTGCTACTCATGCCAGGAATATATTATATGCATATGATTAGTAGGTGCGGATAGAAAACACTCTGACGTTTCTAAAACGGGTTCAATCATGTCTGTGACTATAACAGAACTTATGTAGCAGGCAAAACCCAGAGGAAAAACTATTCAGAATTATTATTTTTTTTTCCCTCTGACTGTTCCCTCAGTTGTCTTTGCCAAGGGATATTTGATAGCGACCATTTTACAGTTCCTACGACTTCCACAGGATGTCACCAGTCTTTGGAATTGGGTTGAAGTTAATCATTGGTGCAACGAAGAAGAGGCACATCCTGGAACAACGTTACACTTTTGAGAGTTACGCAAGAGGGAAAAAGGTGCATGTTTTGTTTACTTGCTCTATGGAATATAGATTGCCCCGTCTACAATTTGATCGATTATTAACGTTTAAAAATACCTAAAGTTGTATTACAAAAGTAGTTTGAAATATTTTGGCAAAGTTTATAGGCAACTTTTGAAATGTTTTGTAGTGACGTTGTGTTTTGGCAAGCTGTTTTTTTCCGGATCAAACCTGCTTTATAAATGGACATTTTGGGTATACATGGACGGAATTAATTGAAAAAAAGGACCAATTGTGATGTTTATGGGACAGATTGGAGTGCCAACAAAGAAGTTTGTCAAAGGTAATGCATGTTTTATATTTTATTTCAGAGTTTTGTGTAGAGCCTGCTACGCTAGTTATTTTGTTTACAACTGGTTTAGGTGGGTGCATGCTATCAGATAATAGCTTCTCATGCTTTCGCCGAAAAGCATTTTTAAAATCTGACATGTTGGCTGGATTCACAACGAGTGTAGCTTAAATTGAGTATCCTGCATGTGTGATTTAATGAAAGTTTGAGTTTTATAGCATTTTATTTGAATTTGGCGCTCTGCATTTCCCGAGGCTATTGGCCACTTGAGACGCTAGCGTCTCACTATCCCCAAGAGGATATTATTAAGCATGTCCTAGTTTAGGTCATCTAACAGTACGAGCTCTGAAGACAGATGGGGGGCAATCAATCAATTCACATATGGTGTCCAGGGCACAGCTGGGGGCAGAAGGTGGTCTATAACAAGTGGTAACGGTGAGAGACTTGTTTCTGGAAAGGTGGATTTTTAGAAGTAGAAGCTTGAATTGTTTGGGCACAGACCTGGATAGCCTGCAGAGTTCTGTCATACTATCTCTGCAGTAGATTGCAACTCCACCCCCTTTGGCAGTTCAATCTTGTCGGGAAATGTTGTAGTTAGGGAGGGAAATTGTAGGATTTTTGGTGGCCTTCCTAAGCCAGGATTCAGACACGGCTAGGACATCCGGGTTGGCGGAGTGTGCTAAAGCAGTGAATAAAATAAAGTTATAGAGGAGGCTTCTAATGTTAACATTCATGAAACCAAGGCTTTTATGGTTACAGAAGTCAACAAATGAGAGCACCTGGGGAATGGGAGTGGAGATAGGCGCTGCAGGGCCTGGATTAACCTCTACATCACCAGAGGAACAGAGGAGGAGTAGAATAAGGGTACGGCTACAGGCTACAAGAACTGGTCATCTAGTGCGTTTGGAACAGAGAGTTAAAGGAGCATGGTTCTTGGTGCTGAAGGATAGATTCAAGGCATAATGTACAGACAAGGGTATGGAAGGATGTGAATATAATGGAGGTAAACCTAGGCATTGAGTGATGATGAGAGAGGTTTTGTCTCTAGAGACATCATTTAAACCATGTGAGGTCACCGCATGTGTGGGAGGTGGAACAAAAGGGCAAGCTAAGGCATATTGAGCAGGACTGGAGGCTCTACTGTGAAATAAGAAAATAATCACTAACCAAAACAGCAATGGACAAGGCATATTGACATTAGGGAGAGGCATGTGCAGCCGAGTGATCATAGGGACCAGTGGGTAGCTAGGTGAGCTGAAGACATGGCGATTCAGACAGCTAGTGGGCCAGGGCTAGCAGGCTAGCAGAAGAGCCGTAGGGGGACGTCGTGACAGAAGAGTCTGTTGTAGCCCCCTCAGATGGTTACATCGGCAGACCAGTCGTGATGGCTCGGCAGGACTCCGTGTAGGCAGTAAAAGGGTCCAGGCCAACTGGCAAAATAGGTATTGTAGCCCAATAAATTGGCTGATAGACATCTTTAGCTAACAGTCCGATGTGCTCTGGACAGCTAGCGGGCCGCGGCTAGTACGCTAGCGGATGGGCCTTCAGGGGACGATGGAGGAGCCTGTTGAAACCCCCTAAGGCGGATCACTTCGATTACTTCACCAGTCGTGATGGATCGGCGGGGCTCCGTGTCGGCAGTAAAAGGGGTCCAGGCCAATTGGCAAAATAGGTATTGTAGCCCAAGGAGTGGCTGATGGACCTCTTCACCGAGCAGGGAGATGGGCCTAGCACGAGGCTAGTTCCAGGCTAACTGGTGCTTGCTTCGGGACAGAGATGTTAGCCAGGGGTGGCCACTCGGATAGCAGCTAGCTAGCTGTGATGATCCAGGCGAAAAGGTTCAGAGCTTGTGGTAGGAATCTAGAGATGTGGAGTAAAAGCAGTCCGGTATGCTCTAGATTGAATCCAGCTGTGCAGACTGGCAGGAGCTGACCGGGCTAAGGTTAGCTGATGACCGCTAGCAGTAGCTAACTGACTACTATCTAGTAGCTAGTTATCTGGCTAGCTTCTGAAGGGGGTTCAAGTTCTAAAGTATAGAAAATAGCAGATCCATACCACATTGGTTGCAGGAGAGCATGTTGAAATTGAGGTAAAAAATATCAAAAATATATATGAAGAAAAAAACAGATATATGCACGGGACACGACAACACGTCTGAACTGCTACTTAGACTGCTGCACCACTCGGGAGCCCCAAAATATGTGCTAGCTCCCTCTTTTGCATGAGTGAACTGAGTACGGAAAAACTTAAAGCATTCATGTTAGAAATAGTTTTCACATACAAACTTTATACGTTATATACAGAATCAAAAAGTCTACGCAAAAATAACATGGTCACTGGTAGAATATTTATAACATGGTCACTGGTAGAATGTTTATTTATATTTCTGCATTTATCAAAAGTCCCATCAGAGGCCTTATTTCAGTCCATGTTAACAGGATTATTAGGGAAATTGTTCTTCTTGCAAAGCATGTAAACGTTTTAAACAAACTCTTATATTGACTTGACTATCCACAATAATCAAATGATTGTGTGCATGTAACTGTGCTCATTGACACTCCTATTCCTTCCCGAGCACAGGTCTGAGAGGCTGTCAGTCTGCTGGGGGGTCTGGCTGTTCCTCGGATACCATCTGACTGCTCACATCACTGAACTTTATGCTGCTTCATTGGCGTCTAGTTTTGGTGCCAGGTTTTGTGCCATTTCGGTATCAGTGCAAAGTGTATCATAGGCAATACTGTAAGATGGGAGTGGCCCCTAACCCTTGAAGCAGCAAGTGGGAAATAGAGCAAGTGGATTTATGTTCAAATGGGGATGGGAGGAGGGGGAAGAGGGGCCCATTTGAAAGCTTAAGGTTTTGGAAGGTTTTGATGGTCTGCTTTGTTTTCAGTCTCCCCCTTAGGAGATGAACTGTCAGCTCACATAGCAATGATGGGCTCCAGCAGGGACGGTGCAGAGAAGAGGAGAGATGAGGGGGAGACCACAATATGAGTCTACATTATAGCATTATAGCAACACTACATACTACTGTGCATACTATCGTCTCACATCAGGCAATGACATGGGGTGGCAGGTGTCCTAGTGGTTAGAGCGTTGGGCCAGTAACAGAAAGTTTGCTGGGATTGAATCCTTGAGCTGACAAAGTAAAAATCTGTCGTCATGAGCAAGGCAGTTAATCCAATGTTCCCCTGGCACCTAAAATGTGGATATTGATTTGAGGCTGCTGCACCTTTCCCTACTTGGCATTTGTCACACATACCTAAAACTCTGGTCCTGATGTATGGCCACCTCTGACAGCATCATATTAAGGTCAGTAATATAGTGTATTAAGGTCCAATGCAGCTGTTATTATCTCAATATCAAATCACTTCTGGGTAACAATTAATACCTTACTGTGAGTGTTTTCAATTAAAATGGTAAAAAAATATGTTAATCGGCATACACATCACTGACAATCTGAGATGGTCCACCCACCTATACAGTGTGGTGAAGGCGCAACAGCGCCCCTTCAATCTCAGGAGGCTGAAGTATTTGGCTTGGCCCCTATGACCCTCACAAACTTTTACAGATGCACCATTGAGATCATCCTGTCGGGCTGTATCACCGCCTGGTACGGCAATTGTACCGTCAAACAACCGCAAGTCTCTCCAGAGGGTGTTGAGGTCAGCGCAACGCATCACTGGGAGCACACTGCCTGCCTATCAGGACATCTACAGCACCTGGTGTCACAGGAAGGCCAAGACGATCAACGGCCTGTTCATCCCATTATTATCCAGAAGGTGAAGTCAGTATAGGTGCATCAAAGCTGGGACAGAGAGAAAGAAAAAACAGCTTTGATCTTAAGGCAATCAGATAAATAACTATCACTAGCCGGCATTCACCCAGTACTCTGCCCTGAACTTAGTCACTGTCACTAGCCGGCTACCACCCGGTTACTCATCCCAGAACAACAGCAAAGGAACTTGTGAAGATACTGGAGGAAACAGGTACAAAAGTATCTATATCCACAGTAAAACGACATAACCTGAAAGGCCGCTCAGCAAGGAAGAAGCCACTGCTCCAAAACCGCCATAAAAAAAGCCAGACTACGGTTTGCAACTGCACTTGGGGACAAAGATTGTACTTTTTGGAGAATGTCCTCTGGCCTGATGAAACAAAAATAGAACTGTTTGGCCATAATGACCATCGTTATGTTTGGAGGAAAAGGGGGGGGCTTGCAAGAGGAAGAATACCATTCCAACCGTGAAACACAATGGTGCACTTCACAAAATAGATAGCATCATGAGGCATGAAAATTATGTGGATGTATTGAAGCAACATCTCAAGACATCAGTCAGGAAGTTTGGTCACAAATGGGTCTTCTAAATGGACAATGACCCCAAAGGTATGGCGAAATGGCTTAAGAACAACAAAGTCAAGTTATTGGAGTGGCCATCACAAAGCGCTGACCTCAAACCTATAGAAAATGTGTGGGCAGAACTGAAAAAGTATGTGCGAGCAAGGAGGCCTACAAACCTGACTCAGTTACACCAGTTGTCAGGAGGAATGGGCCAAAATTCACCCAACTTATTGTGGGAAGCTTGTGGAAGGCTACCCAAAACGTTTGACCCAAGTTAAATAATTTAAAGGCAATGCTACCAAATACTAATTGAGTGTATGTAAACTTCTGACCCACTGAGAATGTGATGAAATAAATAAAAGCTGAAATAAATCATTCTCTCTACGATTATTCTGACATCTCACATTCTTAAAATAAAGTGGTGATCCTAACTGACCAAAGACAGGGAATTTTTACTCTGATTAAATGTCAGGAATTGTGAAAAACTGAGTTTAAATGTATTTGGCTAAGGTGTATGTTAACTTCTGACTTCAACTGTATATGTATGAGTGTGCAAAGCTGTCATCAAGGCAAAGGGTGGCTGCTTTGAAGAATCTGAAATGTAAAATATATTTTGATTCAACACTTTTTTGGAAACTACATGATTCCATATGTGTTATTTCAGAGTTGACTTCACTATTATTCTACAATGTAGAAAATAGTAAAAATAAAGAACAATTCTGGAATGAGTAGGTGTCCAATCTTTTGGCTGGTATGTTATATATGTCACGTTCTGACCTTAGTTCTTTTGTTATGTCTTTGTTTTAGTATGGTCAGGGCGTGAGTTGGGTGGGTTGTCTATGTTAGTTTTTCTATGATTTGCTATTTCTGTGTTTGGCCTGGTATGGTTCTCAATCAGAGGCAGCTGTCAATCGTTGTCCCTGATTGAGAACCATATTTAGGGACCATATTTAGGGAGCCTGTTTAGGGAGCCTGTTTTCTATTGTGTTTCGTGGGTGATTATTTTCTGTTCTGTGTTTTATTTCATCGTTCAGGACTGTTCGTTTGTCGTTTTATTGTTTTTGTTCACTATTCGTATTAAAAATCAAGATAAACACTTACCACGCTGCGATTTGGTCCTCTCCTTCATATGACGACCGTTACAGAAACACCCACCACAACCGGATCAAGGAGGAGGAGATCTTGGATGACAAGGGACCCTGGGTACAGCCGGGAGAATATTACCGCAGAGCTGGAGGCAGCGAAAGCCGAAAGGCGGCGTTATGAGGAGGCAGCACGGCTGGAAGCCCGAGAGGCAGCCCCCAAAAATTATTGGGGTGGGGGCACACGGGGAGTGTGGCTAAGTCAGGTAGGAGACCTGAGCCAACTCCCCGTGCTTGCCGGGCAGGCACCGTGTTATGCCTTGAAGCGCACGGTGTCCCTGGTGCGCAGGCATAGCCCGGTGCGATACATAGCAGCACCTCGTATCGGCCGGGCTAGAGTGGGCATCGAGCCAGGTGCCATGAAGCCGGCTCAGCGCATCTGGTCTCCAGTGCGTCTCCTAGGGCCGGGGTACATGGCACCAGCTATGGTCTTTTCAAACAGTTCTTACACTAAAAGGGCATTATCATAATTTTCACAGCAATATTCCATTCTTATAGTCTGGAAATATACATTGAGTGTACAAAACATTAAGAAAACCTCCCAAATATTGAGTTGCACCCCTGTACACTATGAGCTTAATTGACACAAAGCTTGCAATCCATTTTGAGAGCTGAGTTTTGTCTATATTAGAGCCTTGGATAGAACCACTGCCTCTTATGATATTACTCATAGCCTCTGACAGTCTGGTAAGCTCTTCACCTTCCCCTATCCCGACCCCTTCTGTGAGAAAATAAAAGAAAGGTCTTAACAGTAAAAACACTTGATCCCTAAGTTTCATTTTAAACATGCTTTAATAAACCGTCAGTACCATGTGTTTGATATCAGGGCAAAGCTGTAGCTGGCTATACCATGCTGGAGCAGGAGCATTAGGAGGGGAGGCAGCTAGCTGCAGAGGTAGAGGGCTCAGCTCAGCTCCCTCAGCTCTCCACAGGGGAGAAGTTCTAGTAATCTTACATAATGCTAGCCAAGCAGTGCCAGGTGCCAACTTTCAAATATCAATATTACAGTTTGATACATTGTGAGCTCTTTGTAATTATACTTTTATAACATTGAATCATTTCTTCTCTAAAAGGAATAGTGTGGGCATAAACTAGTCATATCATCTATAATGCTGTTACATAGGTAATTATTTTTGAAGATAATTTAAAGATGACACACTAAAGTAAGGACAGAATTGAGAACAGCGTCTGTTCTTTCCCTTTTTTTGCACAGAGTTTAACAAAATGTTATGTGACACGCCACACTCGGAGTAGAAGTCTCCTGTTGGCACTGGGGGAAGAATGTTCCAGAACCGAGGTCAGTACACCGCATCAAACAACTGACTCCAGAACAGTGCCATATGCCCACTATCAGATGTTCCCCTAAGCAATCTATAGGCAAAGTTTGATCTGATGGCCAACAACTCTCCATGTACCTTCTGAACTCTTTATACGAACCAGTCTGCCTTGAGGTGTTGTCCCCCACATTCTTACTCAAACGCCCTTTTAATTTCAGTCTGATGTCTCCCGTCTGAATTGACTTTGTCTCCAAAATCCCCCTACGCCATTATTAAACTAATGGGCATGTTATCCATTTCATGAAACACCCTATAGAACTTAACCACACAACTCAATTCAATATAATCACCAAACCAACATGAGCAGCTGATTTCCTGTTGGGGAACCTAGCCAGAATAATGGGTAGTACTGAGTACACACAGTACAGTAGAGTTTGAGGGTCCCTGGGAGATTGTGGAAACCTGAGAGCCATTGACACTGACATCCTGACCATTATTACTATGCTGTCTGCTGCTGGCAAACAGATCATTATAAACCAAGGGGAAACGGGGAAGGAGGTTCTGTGTGTGTGCTTATGTAATACCATCAGAACGTTTTCCCTGCTATAAGTAACCACAGCACTTGATGCCACATCGAAAGAATAGTTATAGTAAAGACCCTCCTCTCTCTGGTCACACGTTATGAGAAAGTCCTGTTCCCTCGGTGGTGCAGTAGTATACTATAAACTGTGACGAGTGTGTGGCTGTCTGCTGAGGGATGACATCAGCCTGGAAGGCCGAAGGGACGAGTCACAGTGAGGTAATACGACTTTACCAGGAGACTCAGGCGCTACAGGCTGGATGTGACTTTATTGAGGTAACAATGATGTCTGTCTGTTGCCCCTCAAAAGGGATCATTTCTAGAACTAAGGCATGTCATCTAAACACTGAAGTCATAAACTTCTATTCTTCTTGACAAAGACCCAGAGACTCAGCTTTCATGTCAGTTTGAGTCATACATGTACACACGTTGAATTTTTTTATGACACTACTATACTTCACTATTACAAGCAAATGGTGGACACTTACATGCTATTTGGATTGACTTTTAACTCCATCAATGATTAACACACAAAATAGGATCAAAACAACGACTGCATAACATACTGTATAATTGTACCAATATTATGTCTTGGAGCATAGAGTGATTTTTAAAGTGTAAAAGACTGTTCAAAACATGTGACCTGATGCCCCATAGGTCCCCCGTCCCATGTGTGCGATACAGACACCCAGACACCCTCCAAAACAGGATATGTGACCCTACTCACCCATAGTAATAACACAGCCCCAATAATAACTGTAGCTGGTCAATTATTAAAAACAAGGAGGGGACAAGAAGGGGCCTGTCATAATAAAAAAGTGACTTCACCTCTCTGTCATGGTCACTGCACACCAGAGGATCCCATAAAACGCTACAAAGGTATGTCATTTTGGGAGAGTTTGAAAGGGAGGTCAGACTGGTATGTAGGAAAGTACTTTGCCTAGGCTAAAACAACAGTCTATAGCAGCGAGCTGCCATGGCAACATCTGTATCGAATTACACACTACATCCTCGGCAGCGCTCCCTGGTAAGGAGGATATGAGTGCGGGTGAAGCTGTGAGCTCAGGAGAGATGTCAAATGTAGGTTAGACACGGTACACGGACAGGAGCTAAGATGTTTCATTAGAGCTGTGCTCAGAACAGATAGAGATCTGAAAGGTTCCCACACTTTCACTGGAATCTAGTCTGCTGAGTGAAAACCAGTCACACGTCACACGTCAAGCCACGTCGCCACACTGAACCTGTGTCAGTCAAACGCTTCTCACTGAGGATCCAGACACAGCCATGTCTGCTCTTCCACTTCAAAGATAAACAAATCAAAACCGTTTGATTTTCATCTACAGTATCATCGTCAATTTAAAGCCCAATGACACACACACGTGCAGGTGCGCCCACACGAGCAACACACCGTTAAGGTCTCTGCTGCAGTAATTGCCAAACTGTCACCCATGTCGTCATCCATCTCATGCCGGCTGGCTGCACAGTGATAAAGGTTTGTCATTGTCTCTGGCTTTCGACTGACGCTGACAATGCATGATCCAGTGCTGTCCTCTCTCCTCTCTCTATGGAGCTAACAGGCCCAAAACGCTGGTGGTTTGATGTGCCGCTGCTGAGCAGCATGGCCCACGCAGGACATAGCATCACATCAGCTCAGCTGTCCCCTCACACACCATGACAGACCAGGCTCTCACCTACAGTGACACAGCATTCACACTCCACTCAGACACCGACCAGGCCAGCTCACTGGCAATGTGACAAAAAGAGATACTGCACAGAAAGTCATGTCACTATGTGGGAAATCTCATAAAAATAAGCATCCTTTATTATGTAAATAAAGATGGCTCCATACTGATGGCCACCGTTTTGCAAGCTTCGACCCAACTTTGATGTTTTGTGATTCTTTTGTTGTTTGTTTTTACTTAATTTCTCAAAATGTATGCACTATCATTTTGTACAACCGACAATAACTTTCGGACATTAGATCGGCAGTTACTTACCTCAATTACAGCATCAACTTTGACTCATCTGCCCTGGGCTCTTTCTGTAATTCGGGCACAATTCTCAGGCTACCCAAGAGGAAATGCCAACGTTACAGAGGCAGGAGAGGGGGGATCCTGGCATGATTAAGGAGAAGGGAAAACTGGTCACCTCTTCCCTCCATTCTACTGGCCAATGCACAGTCACTTGATAATAGATGGATGACCGCCAATGACGGATTTGCTACCAACGGAACTCTCGAAACTTCAATATTCTCTGCTTTTCTGATACCCTATGGGTATCCAACTAGATGGATTATCCATTCACCGTGACGACAGGACAGTGGAGTCAGGGAAATCGAGTGGGGGGTGGGGGATTTGGCTCTTCATCAACAACAACTGGTGTGCTGACTCGAGCGCGGTGGAAGTGTCAACCCATTGTTCACCAGTTTTGCAATACCTGATTGTCAAATGCTGACCCTTTTACCTCCCGAGGGAGTTTTCATCTGTTATTGTGACTGTTGTATCCATTCCACCTCCGAACAAGAAAAATAACAAGCTGGCACTTAACGAACTGTACGAGGCTATGACCAAGCAGGAAAACTTACATCCAGAGGATGCTTTTCTGGTTGCCGGCAATTCTAATTCCGCGTCATTAAGACATGTGATGCCCAGTTCCATGAACACGTCTCCCTCGCCACTAAGGGTGATAAAGTCCTAGACCACTGTTATTCTACCCACAAGCAAGCATACAAGGCTTTGCCTCATCCACCATTCGTCAAATCAGATCATGACTCTGTACTCCTCAAACGGGAATTACCTGTGACACACTGCGTTGAGAAATGGTCTCCAGAATTAGAGATTATGCAGCAGAACTACTTTGCTTGCGCTGATTGGAATGTTTTGGGACTCCACATATATCATCGATGAGCTAACCACCTCTGTCACCGGTTTCATTAGGAAATGCATAGCAACATTTTCCCCACAGTTAAGGTTCTCTGCTTCAACAATCAAAACTTTGGCGCTAAACTAAAGGATAGAGCTATCGCGCACAGGGATATCACAGACAACCCTGAGGCCACGGCTGAGGACAGGAACAAGTACAGGAAGTCCTGCTATGACATCTGCAGAGTCATCAAACGAGCAAAAGGACAATATAGGAATAAGGTGGAATCATATTACACAGGTTCCGACACCCGCCGCATGTGGCAGGGGCTACAGTCCATTACGGATTATAATGGAATACCCAACTGTGATCTGCCCAACGATGATGCCTCTCTACTAGACAAACTCAATGCATTTTATGCACACTTTGACAATAACAACGTCTTTCCGGGTGTGAGGGCCGCCACTGACCCAGAAGATCTCGCTCTTTGAAGCCGACGTGAGTAAAGTCGTTAATCAGTTTAATACCCTTAAGGCCATGGGGCTCGATGGTATTCCAAGGCACTTCCTCAGAGTATGCGCAGAACAGCTGGCAGGTGTATTCACAATAATTTTCAACCTCTCCTTGTCCCAGTCTGTTATCCCCACATGTTCAAAGATGACCACCATCACTCCTGTTCCCAATAACTCTAAGGCTTCATGCCACAATGACTACCGCCCTGTAACACTTACATTTGTAATCATGAAGAGCTTTGAGAGGCTGGTTATGGCACACATTAACTCCATTATCCTTGACACTGTAGACCCACTCCAATTTGCATAATACCGCCCCAACAGATCCAAAGACGACGCAATCACAATTGCACTCCACACTGCCCTCACCCACCTACAGTAGATAAGAGGAATACCATGTGAGAATGCTGTTCATTGACGACAGCTCAGCATTCAACACCATTGTCCCCTCCAAGCTCAAACACCTACCTCTGCAACTGGATCCTGGACTTCCTGAAGGGCCGACCCCACGTTGTGAGGGTAGGTAACATCACCTTTGCCACGCTGACCCTAAACACGGGAGCCCCACAGGGGTGTGTGCTCAGTCCCCTCCTTTACTCCCTGTACACCCACAACTGCTTGGCCAAGCACGACTCCAACGCCATCACCAAGCTTTCTGACAACATGACAGTGGTAGGCCTGATCACCGGCGACAATGAGACAGGGAGGAGATCAGTGACCTGCCAGTGTGGGGCCGGAACAACAACTCTCTCTCAATGTCAGTAAGACCAAGAGCTGATCGTGGACTACAGGAAACGGGGGTGGCGAGCATGATGCCTGTCACCTTACTCCAATACATATCTACCTCTATCAATCCAGTATCCATGCACATTCAATATTGCACTGGATTTGACCCTGTATATAGTATGATTACTTACTTTATCGTGTTATTCTTATTCTCATTATTTTTTATATATTATGTGTTTTTGTTCTATCTTGCTGTTGTTTTGTATTACATTGTTATTGATTACGACAATGTTGGGGTTAGAGCTTGCAAGAATGGCATTTCACTGTACTTGTGCATGTGACATTAAAACTTGAAATATGATCGTATATCCATTAAATAATAACTATTAATCAATCACTATTATCTGTTTCTAAACGTACATATTCATTGATCCCCCCCCGAAAGTGGATATTGCAGGCTGACAACAGGCAGAAATGTAGTTAGTTAGATCCTCAGAACAAGAAAATGTTTCCATCTGCTTTGCTCAATATAAGTCATGTTTTATTATTTATACTTTTACTTTTGATACATAAATATATTTTAGCAATTACATTTACTTTTGATACTTAAAACCAAATACTTTTAGACTTTGATTCAAGTATTATTTTACTGGCTGACTTTCACTTTTACTTGAGTAACTTTCTATTAAGGTATCTATACTTTTACTCAAGTATGACAATTGGGTACTTTTTCCACCACTGCTTTTACCTAATACGGCTGAGCCAGCGCTGCTGATCATTGGAGGGGCTGACGGTTATTTGGTTTGACTGATGTTGCAACTGCCAGCCAGCCTCATACCAGCCCTCTTTCTTACTAACACTACTCACTGTACTGAACGTTCCCTTAAAAACATCTCACTGCTTCCTCTCTCACCCTGCTATATGGAGTTCTCCTTAACTTTCCATGAGGAGTGGAGAGAGAGAACCATGGCTCTTACAGGGGTTTTGCACCCCATTGCTACTATTGTGGTTCAAACCCATTTTCAAACCATGAGGGACGTCGTGATGTGTGCGGTTGAGGCCGGAAACAAGTTCATAGTCAACATTTTTAGAACCCTAGGTTAATGGTGAAAAGATGCCGTGAGAAAGAGGGAAGTGTGAGAGAAGGGGGGGCTGATCGGCATCCATGCATGAGAACTGCACACAACAGAGAAGGAGGAGCCAGCGTGGAACACCCAGAGGAGGGCCGGGCCGGGTCAGTACTACAGGACCATGAGAATGGGCCAAGCGGGCCAGGAGGGAATATTTCAGTTGGCCACCGTCCACCTGTGCCCAAAAGACCAGGCCAGTCAGAGGAGCATAGTTCACTGAGACCTCTTCCTGTTCCCTGGAAGAGAGAGAAACAGCAACAACAAAACAGCCTCCCTTTCTCTAGTCTAGAGTACAAGCCAGTCCACACATCAATCTTCATTACTGTTCAGACAACTCTGTTTTATCTGAGATCACAATGTTCCATCGATAGGGGTTTATCCCTCCGTCTCTTTGTGGTACGTCCTCCCCCTAAGTTCCCCACCATCACACCATCAGCCCTGGGGGACATAGTCCTAAATCTATCACTCCCTCGCTCTCCAGCCGCTCTACCCTCCCACTCACCCCCTGGAGCTGGGCCAAGGGTAGGAAAGAGGGGAGACGGGAGGGGGGGGAGAGAGGGGAGGCAGGACAGGGAGACCAAAGGCCCAGCTTAGACCAGGGCTCTCAGTCAGGATCGTCTGGGATCCATCCACAGAGAGCATTATCAGCCAGTGGAGGTGTGGAGTGCAGACATTTGTCTGAACGCGGCACACCCTGGCTATGCTTTTTTGTCTAGTTCTGGGGACATCACCTGATGGTCGCAAAGAAAAAATAATACAAATACAATACTTAAACCCAGGGAATGGGTAACCTAGTTTCATTACACATCATCCCTTCCCACTGGGCACAGATGTCAATTCAACGTCTATTCCACGTTGGTTCAACGTCATTGCATTGAAATGACGTGGAAACAACGTTGATTCAACCAGTGTGTGCCCAGTGGGTTGGTCCTGTTTCCAAGCCCATCAAGGCTGGTGAACCACTTATCCATTCACAGCTCTTGTCTCATTGTCCCCTAGAGGTAAAAGTCTAAATCATGGTTGGTCCCGGGACGTCCCTGAGGACATTTTTAGGATGTTCTTGAAACTGTGTCATGGTCCCCTGGACGTTTTGTCTAGTTCCCCGTTTGTCCCGAGGACGTTTTTAGGACTTTCTTGGGATGTTGTGTCATGCTCCCCCGAAGGTACCTTGAACATTCTTGGGAAGTTGTGTCATGGATACCACGAAATTGGGGAGAAAAGGGGGTAAAATTCACACAAAAAAAAGTCAGTGATAAGTGATCATGTCAAATGTAATCATATTGTCGTTGATTAAAAATGTGTTTATCTTAAAACCACCATATAATTTATTAATTACTTTACTTATAATTGTTTGGGACACCTCGGACAATCAAGTGACATCCCGATGACTCATAAAACAAATGTCATGAGCACATCTTACAAATCAAATCAAATAAAAATGTATTTCTCACATGCGCCAAATACAACAATACAATTTCACCTTACAGTGAAATGCTTACTTACAGTACAAGCCCATAACCAACAATGCTTTAGGTTAAGAAAAAAATATACAAAAAAGTGTTAAGTAAAAAATAGAAAAGTAGAAAATAGAAAATAAAAGTAATAAATAATTAAACAGCAGCAGTAAAATAATAAGCGAGGCTATATACAGGGGGTATCGGTACAGAGTCAATGTGCTGGGGCACCGGTTAGTCGAGGTAATTGAGGTTCATTTTTCATGTAGATAGAGTTAAAGTGACTATGCATAGATTATTATCAGAGAGTAGCAGCAGAGTAAAAGAGGGTTCTGGAGATCCCTTTGATTAGTTGTTCAGGAGTCTTATGGCTTGGTGGTAGAAGCTGTTAAGAAGCCGTTTGGACCTTAACTTGGCGCTACGGTACGCTTGCCGTGCGGTAGCAGAGAGAGCAGTCTATGACTAGGGTGGCTGGAGTCATTGACAATTTTTAGGGCCTTCCTCTGACACCGCCTGCTATAGAGGTCCTGGGTAGCAGGAAGCTTGGCCCCAGTGATGCACTGGGATGTATTCACTACCTTCTGTAGTGCCTTGCGGTCAGAGGCCGAGCAGTTGCCATTACAGGCAGTGATGCAACCAGTAAGGATGCTCTCGACAGTGCAGCTGTAGATCCTTTTGAGGATCTGAGGACCCATGCCAAATATTTTAAGTCTCCTGTGGGTGAAAAGGCTTTGTCATGCCCTCTTCACGACGGTCTTAGTGTGTTTGGACAATGATAGTCTGTTGCTGATGTGGGCACCAAGGAACTTGAAGCTCTCAACCTGTTCCACTACAGCCCTGTCAATGAGAATGGGGGCGTGCTAGGTCCTTCTTTTCCTGTAGTCCACAATCATCTCCTTTGTCTTGATCAGATTGAGGGAGAGATTGTTGTCCTGGCACCACACGACCAGGTCCCTGACCTCCTCCCTATAGGCTGTCTCATCGTTGTCGGTGATCAGGCCTACCACTGTTGTGTCATCGGCAAAATTGATGGTGTTGGAGTCGTGCCTGGCCGTGCAGTCATGAGTGAACAGGGAGTACAGGAGAGAACTGAGCACGCACCCCTGAGCGGCCCCCGTGTTGAGGATCAGAGTGGCGGATGTGTTGTTCTCACCGTTAACACCTGGGGGTGGCCCATCAGGAAGTCTAGGATCCTGTTGGAGAGGGAGGTGTTTAGTCCCAGGGTCCTTAGCTTAGTGATGAGCTTTGAGGGCACTATGTGGTTGAACGCTGAGCTGTAATCAATGAATAGCATTCTCACATACATTTGAACTCTGAACTTTACATGCACTTAGGTTGGAGTCAATAAAACTCGTTTTTCAACCACTCCACAAATTTCTTGTTAGAAAACTATTGTTTTGTCGGTTAGGACATCTACTTTGTGCATGACACAAGTCATTTTTCCAACAATTGTTTACAGACAGATTATTTCACTTATAATTCAGTGTACCACAATTCCAGTGGGTCAGAAGTTTACATACACTAAGTGGACTGTGCCTTTAAACAGCTTGGAAAATTCCAGAAAATTATGTCATGGCTTTAGAAGCCTCTGATAGGCTAATTGACATCATTTGACTCAATTGGAGGTCTACCTGTGGATGTACTTCAAGGCCTACCTTCAAACTCAGTGCCGCTTTGCTTGACAAAATCAAAAGAAATCAGCCAAGACCTCAGAAAAAAAACTGTAGACCTCCACAAGTCTTGTTCATCCTTGGGAGCAATTTCCAAATGCCTGAGGTACCACGTTCTTCTGTACAAACAATAGTATGCAAGTATAAACACCATGGGACCACGCAGCCATCAAACCGCTCAGGAAGGAGACACGTTCTGTCTCCTAGAGATGAACGTACTTCGGTGCAAATCAATCCCAGAACAACAGCAAAGTACCTTGTGAAGATGCTGAAGGAAACAGGTACAAAAGTATCTACATCCACAGTAAAACAAGTCCTATATCGGCATAAACTGAAAGGCCGCTCAGCAAGGAAGAAGCCACTGCTCCAAAACCTCCATAAAGAAGCCAGACTACAGTTTGCAACTGCACATGGGGACAAATATCGTACTTTTTTGGAGAAATGTCCTTTGGTCAGATGGAACAAAAATAGAACGGTTTGGCCATAATGACCATCATTATGTTTGGAGGAAAAAGGGAGAGGCTTGCAAGCCGAAGAACACCATCCCAACCGTGAAGCACGGGGGTGGCAGCATCATGTTGTAGTTGTGCTTTGCAGCAGGAGGGACTGGTGCACTTAACAAAATAGATGACACCAAGAGGAAGGAAAATTATGTGAATATATTGAGGCAACATCTCAAGACATCAGTCAGGAAGTTAAAACTTGGTCACAAATGGGTCTTCCAAATGGACAATGATCCCAAGCATACTTCCAATGATGTGGACATCAAAGTCAAGGTATTGGAGTGGCCATCACAAAACCCTGACCTCAATCCCATAGAAGATTTGTGGGCAGAACTGAAAAAGTGTGCGAGCAAGGAGGTCAGGAGGAATGGGCCAATCTTCACCCAACTTATTGTGGGAAGCTTGTGGAAGGTTTGACCCAAGTTAAACAATTTAAAGGCAATGCTACCAAATACTAATTGAGTGTGTGTAAACTTCTGACCCACTGGGAATGTGATGAAAGAAATTAAAGCTGAAATAAATAATTCTCTCTCTTATTATTCGGACATTTCACATTCTTAAAATAAAGTGGTGATCTTAACTGACCTATGACAGGGAATTTTTACTAGGATTTAATGTCAGAAATTGTGAAAAACTGAGTATAAATGTATTTGGCTAAGGTGTATGTAAACTTCCGACTTCAACTGTAGATGTTCCTTTTGTCCAGATGGGAAAGGGCAGTGTTGAGTGCAATAGAGATTGCATCATCTGTGGATCTGTTGGGGTGGTATGCAAATTATAGTGAGTTTCTGGGATGATGGTGTTGATGTGAGCCATGACCAGCCTTTCAAAGCACTTCATGGCTACAGACGTGAGTGCTACGGGTCGGTATTCATTTAGGCAGGCTAACTTGGTATCCTTGGCACAGGGACTATGGTGGTCTGCTTGAAACATGTTGGTATTATAGACTCAGTCAGGGACAGGTTGAAAATGTCAGTGAAGACACTTGCCAGTTGGTCAGAACATGCTCGAAGTACACGTCCTAGTAATCTGTCTAGCCCTGCAGCCTTGTGAATGTTGACCTGTTGAAAGGTCTTACCTGACGTGTCTTAAGATGTTCCTCAAGAACGTCCTGAAAAGGTCCTGAAATGGTCCTCAGTGACGTCCTGGTAATTTACAGGCAACTAGAAAAAGGTTGCCCGGAGAAGGTTCTGTTTGGACCATCACACAAAGTCCTAAGGACTATAAAAGTGACCCCACTCTCTGGGGGTGTCTCAGGGAGAGTGGGATACCATATATTAATGACTTTACTTATAATGGTTGGGACACCTCAGACCATCATGTGACGTCCCGGCGACTCGTAAAACAAATGTCAAGAGAAAATCTTACTAACATCCTAGGATGTTCCTCAAGAACGTCGTGGTAAATTACAGGGAACTACACAAAGGTCCCCCAGAGAATATTACCTTGGGAACATCACGAGAAGTCCTAATGACTAGTAAAATAAAAATCCGGAGAACATCCTAAGAAGTTCCTGACATGATCCTTAGTGATGTCCTCAGAACTTACATGGAACTACACAAAGATCCTCCAGAGAACATTCCCCTGGGACCATCATGCGTCATCCTCTTGACAATCATGAAATGTCCCCGTGTGGTCATTGAATGTCCCATGGATAGCGTCCTATAAGAACCTTTGCGTAACGTTCCCTAATACATATCAAAATAGCTTATTGTAACATTATACTGTGACCAAACAGACTTGTACTGAACGTCCTATTAACGTCATGTTTTAATGTTCCTAGAAAGTTCTCAGAATGTCAGTGGGTTAACGGGATCAAATGGGAATGTCACGTATAAAAATCTGAACGGGCATCTACAAACGCTTGGGTTTTCCCTGCTGGATGTGCTAGGTTTTGAAGGTGTCAATTCTACACTATTTCAAAAGTTTTGTTAAATATTTGGACAGGGAGCTCTGCTCATGTCTGTGTGTTGGGACGTAAATAATGGTGTGCTCGCCTCCAAGTGACATCTGACAGCATGTTGAGGCATCTGGCTCTGTTGAGCATGTCGATGAGTGACCATAAAATGGACAGACAGCTTGTTGAGCCACACGAGCTGCTCAGTGAGTGGCAGGAGAACTGTGTTTAACAGCATGTCACATCAGACGCTCTAGATCTGTTAGGACTCACTGCAATTTTCAATCTTTATTTGGACAATTTGTGTGCTTCTACTAACAAGCTCAAGCAGTTTTACTAACAACTTCCTCACAGCTTTCCAATTAATATAGCAATATGTAACTTTTTGGGGCGACCCAACCAAATGCACATAGAGTTATAGATCTGTCATTCTCATTGAAAGTAATACTATAAGTGGTATGTTCTATGTGCACTATTTCTATGCTTCCCATTCTTAAGTTTAGTTTTTGTCTTTTACTTTTGTTTTTGTGCACCAACTTCAAACAGCTAACAATACAGTATTTTTGGTTAATGAAAATAAATTTCACAGTGGTTTAGATGGAAAAATTATTCTACACTTGATTGTATTGTCACATAAAACAAAATATTAGAATTTAAGCAACCAGGAAACCCTCTACAGCAGGTATTCCCAAACTGGGGTACCCCCAGGGGTACGCACAATGCCCGTCAGGGGTATTCCAACTAAAAATGTGATTCACATTTTTTTTAAATTGAATTTACTTCATTTAAAAATATACATATTTTCAAACAAGTAGCTTTGTTTCACTGCTAAAAATATAATGAAACATTCTAGTGTTCAGCGAAATAACAACACAGTATCAGTCAAAGGTTTGAACACCTACTCATTCTAGGGTTTTTCTTTATTTTTACAATTTGTCTACGTTGTAGAATAAAATGTATTTTGATTTGTTTAACACTTTTTGGTTACTACATGATTCCTTATGTTATTTCATAGTTTTGATGTCTTCACTATTATTCTACGATGTAGAAAATAGTCAAACTAAAAAAAACATATTGGAATGAGTAGGTGTGTCCAAACTTTCGGCTGGAACTGTTTATATATATTTTTTAAATCTAACTAGGCAAGTGAGTAAATAACAAATTCTTATTTTACAATGATGGCCTACCCCAACAAAACCCTCCCCTAACCTTGACGATGCTGGGCCAATTGTGCGCCGCCCTATGGGACTCATACAACCCGGGATTGAACCTGGGTCTGTAGAGACAGCTCTAGCACTAAGATGCAGTGCCCTAGAACACTGCGCCACTCAGGAGCCTTTGCTACTACATCTCCAGAGGTCACTGATTCCGGGCTGAGCAGCAGGCATTAATATGGTCCTGTTTCAGACAGACTCCTGCCAGGCAGATTTAGCTATCACTTATCCTATCCTGGAGGAAAACAAGAACAAATTACTAGGTTAAATGAGGGAAAGGGTGGAACATATTGAGTTGTGTTTTTGAGTAAATGAGTGGCAGCATGCAGTGAGGGATGTGCCCTGTGTCTCTGTTTGTGGAACTGACATGGATGTACTGGAGCCCATCCGAACCCAGATGGATGGGGCAGGGACAGGCCAACCCAGCAGCCTTCACAGCTGCCAGCGAGGTACATGTGGCTTTGATAAGCAGAGGACAGTCCTGCCTGTACTTGCCTGGAGAGTTAAGGGTATGGGGAGGTAGAGGATAGGCCTCCACAGCCTCCTCACGGTCGGCAGAGGCACTGTCAGCACCATACGTTCTGTCCTGGGGGGACAGGAGGCATCTGTGTCTACAGAGTGGTGTCTGTGTGGAAGTCTTCACGGCAAAACCTGCAGACCTCGCTGCACAATCACAGCATTCATCCCCCACCCCTCACCCGTCCTCTGCATGGGTCGCTCCCAGCACTCTCTAATCAGAGACAGAGCGTCTCTAATTGGGGTCAGCCAAGCATTACAGCGGGGGGAGAGGGGAAAGCAGCCAGACCATCCAGCTTGCACCGAGGAGACCAACAGAACAGTACCAGTGTTCAACCACCCCAGACCTGAAAGAACCAACCCCTGTGCCAGCAGCACCTCAGTGGATCTCTAGACACACACTGGCCACCCTGGCCCTCATCGCTCGCACCTTTCGGCTCCTGCTGCACTCACAGGGGACCTAGTTTCATTCAGGAAGGATGGCTGTGTTTTGCCGGGAGATGTTGGGAGTTGTTGGAAAACGGAGGATGTTGGAGGGTTAATGAAGGAGCAGGCGGACTGAGAAGGATCATCACTGGGGGAGTGTTGGTGAATTACTGCGGAAATTATTAATCGATGTGGCGACAAGGTTCAGCCACCTTCTCAGCAGCCTGATCAGAGCGTAACATTCAGACACCTATCCCCTTTCTACCCTGATGGTTGAAACCACTCGCCCTCTCACAAATCTATTTCACAGCCTCGGCCCAGACAACAGACCAAGGCCCAGCAGAGGGGAATCAAAGCCCAGCCCAGCCTGAGGGACAGGAGAAGAGATAATGGGACTGGCACTCTGCTCTCACTTCTTGACCAACCCAGAGAGAATACTTTTAAATAGACCAGACTTTTGAAAGCTGTCTGAAAGTAAGCTTGTGGCTGCCTGAGGCGTTGATATGCATTTTTGTTCCTACTCTTTTTACTGCTGTTTGTTTCTCTTAGTGCATGGCTGGGATAGATGTCTCTGGCTTGCCCCCATCCTCCACTCTCCTCAGGCCCCGTCTTCCCCAAACTAAATGATCCTTTCATTTCCTCCAAGACTCCTCTGGCCTGCAGCATGTGAAGTTCACAGCTCGTCCTCCAATCTGCAGATCCTCTATCATAACACAGCTTGGCCAGGCCAGGCACTTCCTGTCTGGGACAGCCTTGCGTGATATGCCCCTTGGCTGGGTCTGTCTCCAGACTCACTTCCCCTTTGTAAAAAGAAGCAACAAGCAACTTGATGCAATCCATACAAATCCACCAAAAAATATATAATAAAGTATTTTGTGAACTAACACTCGCACTTCACTTTTTCCCCCCCTTATTAGGTCTGACTTTGCTGATAGCTACTGTATTGAAGAAAAATTCACTTACTATGACTGTGATATGTGGTTGTCTCACATAGCTATCGTAAGATGAATGCACTAACGGTAAGTCACATTTTTTTTTACAAAATGTAAAAATGAAAGGCACACACCCATGCCATCCAGGGCCGTAACCAGGGTTTGAGTTTTAGTGAGGGGGGGGGGGGGGCTGAATGTGGGGGGGACTGGACAAAACCTCGGAGGGCCATTAAACAACGTCCCAAGAGGTAGCGCTCCTAGTGGCCGTGAACCTTCAATCTGTTGTGTGCAAACAGAGAGAAAAAACTATAGACCACTTTTACTCCACACACAGAGACGGATACAAAGCTCTCCCTCGCCCTCCATTTGGCAAATCTGACCATAATTCTATCCTCCTGATTCCTGCTTACAAGCAAAAACTAAAGCAGGAAGCACCAGTGACTCGGTCAAAAAATTGTGGTAAAATGAAGCAGATGCTAAGATACAGGACTGTTTTGCTAGCACAGACTGGAATATGTTCCCGGATTCTTCCGATGGCATTGAGGAGTACACCACATCAGTCACTGGTTTCATCAATAAGTGCATCAATGAAGTCGTCCCCACAGTGACTGTTTGTACATACCCCAACCAGAAGCCATGGATTACATACAACATCTCCACTGAGCTAAGCTAAAGTGTTGAGCTGCCGCTTTTAAGGAGTGCATTGCTACACCTGCATTGCTTGTTGTTTGGGGTTTTAGGCTGGGTTTCTGTACAGCACTTTGAGATATCAGCTGATATTTTATTTTATTTAAAAATGTCACCTTCATTTAACCAGGTAGGCTAGTTGAGAACAAGTTCTCATTTACAACTGCGACCTGGCCAAGATAAAGCATAGCAGTGTGAACAGACAACAACACCGAGTTACACATGGAGTAAACAATAAACAAGTCAATAACACAGTAGAAAAAAATAGTCTATATACATTGTGTGCAAAAGGCATGAGGAGGTAGGCGAATAATTACAATTTTGCAGATTAACACTGGAGTGATAAATGATCAGATGGTCATGTGCAGGTAGAGATACTGGTGTGCAAAAGAGCAGAAAAGTAAATAAATAAAAACAGTATGGGGATGAGGTAGGTAAATTGGGTGGGCTATTTACCGATGGACTATGTACAGCTGCAGCGATCGGTTAGCTGCTCAGATAGCAGATGTTTGAAGTTGGTGAGGGAGACAGGGATGATCAGTGAGATACACCTGCTGGAGCGCGTGCTACGGGTGGGTGTTGCCATCGTGACCAGTGAACTGAGATAAGGCGGAGCTTTACCTAACATGGACTTGTAGATGACCTGGAGCCAGTGGGTCTGGCGACGAATATGTAGCGAGGGCCAGCCGACTAGAGCATACAGGTCACAGTGGTGGGTGGTATAAGGTGCTTTAGTAACAAAATGGATGGCACTGTGATAAACTGCATCCAGTTTGCTGAGTAGAGTATTGGAAGCTATTTTGTAGATGACATCGCCAAAATTTAGGATCGGTAGGATAGTCAGTTTTACTAGGGTAAGTTTGGCGGCTTCATTGCGAAATAGAAAGCCGACTCTAGATTTGATTTTAGATTGGAGATGTTTGATATGAGTCTGGAAGGAGAGTTTACAGTCTAGCCAGACACCTAGGTACTTATAGATGTTCACATATTCTAGGTCGGAACCATCCAGGGTGGTGATGCTAGTCGGGCATGCGGGTGTAGGCAGCGAATGGTTGAAAAGCATGCATTTGGTTTTACTAGCGTTTAAGAGCAGTTGGAGGCCACGGAAGGAGTGTTGTACGGCATTATTTGGAGGTTAGATAGCACAGTGTCCAAGGAAGGGCCAGAAGTATACAGAATGGTGTCATCTGCGGCGATGTGGATCAGGGAATCGCCCGCAGCAAGAGCAACATCATTGACATAGACAGAGAAAAGAATCAGCCCGAGAATTGAACCCTGTGGCACCCCCATAGAGACTGCCAGAGGACCGGACAACATGCCCTCCGATTTGACACACTGAACTCTGTCTGCAAAGTAGTTGGTGAACCAGGCAAGGCAGTCATTAGAAAAACCGAGGGTACTGAGTCTGCCGATAAGAATATGGTGATTGACAGAGTCAAAAGCCTTGGCCAGGTCGATGAAGATGGCTGCACAGTACTGTCTTTTATCGATGGCGGTTATGATATCGTTTAGTACCTTGAGCGTGGCTGAGGTGCACCCGTGACCGGCTCAGAAACCAGATTGCACAGCAGAGAAGTACGGTAAGAAGGGCTATATAAATACATTTGAATTGATTTGAGTGGGACTGTAACCTGGCAGCTTATAAGAAATCTGGCTATGCCCTCCGACAAACCATCAAACAGGCAAAGCATCAATACAGGACTAAGACTGAATTGTACTACACCGGCATCGGATGTGGCAGGGCTTGCAAAATATTACAGACTACAAAGGGAAGCAGAAGCCACGAGCTGCCCAGTGACACGAGCCAACCAGACAAGCTAAATGACTTCTATGCTCACTTCGAGGCAAGTAACACTGAAACATGCATGAGAGCATCAGCTGTTCCAGATGACTGTGTGATCACGCTCTCTGAGTAAGACCTTTAAACAGGTCAACATTCACAAGGCCGCAGGGCCAGAGGGATTACCAGGATGTGTACTCCGAGCATGCGCTGACCAACTGACAAGTGTCTTCACTGACATTTTCAACCTCGCCCTGTCTGACTCTGTAATAACAACATGTTTCAAGCAGACCACCATAGTCCCTGTGCTCAAGAACACTAAGGTAACCTGCCTAAATGACAACCAACCCGTAGCACTCACGTCTATAGCCATGAAGTGCTTTGAAAAGGCTGGTAATGGCCCACATCACCAGCTATACCCACTCCAATTTGCATACCGCCCTAACAGATCCACAGATGATGCAATCTCTATTACACTCCACATTGCCCTTTCACACCTGGACAAAAGGAACACCCATGTGAGAATGCTATTCATTGACTACAGCGCAGCGTTCAACACCATAGTGACGGGCCACCCCCAGGTGGTAAGGGTAGGTAACAACACATCTGCCACGCTGATCCTCAACATGGGGACCCCTCAGGTGTGCGTACTCAGTCCCCTCCTGTACTCCCTGTTCACTCATGACTGCATGGCCATGCACGACTTGCTGATGACACAACAGTGGTAGGCCTGATCACAGACAACGATGAGACGCCCCCATTCTCATCGACGGGGCTGTAGTGGAGCAGGTTGAGAGCTTCAAGTTCCTTGGTGTCCACATCACCAACAAACTATCATGGTCCAAACACACCAAGACAGTCATAAAGAGGGCACGACAAAACCTATTCCCCCTCAGGAGACTGTAAAGATTTTGCATGGGTCCTCAGATCCTCAAAATGTTCTAGAGCTGCACCATCGAGAGCATCCTGACTGGTTTTCATCACTGCCTGTTATGGCAACTGCTCTGCCTCAGACCGCAAGGCACTACAGTGTGTAGTGCGTACGGCCCAGTACATCTATACCAGAGGAAGGTCTTAAAAATTGTCAAAGACTCCAGCCACCCTAGTCATAGACTGTTCTCTCTGCTACTGAACGTACGGCAAGCGGTACCAGAGTGCCAAGTCTAGGTCCAAAAAGCTTCTCAACAGTTTCTACCCCCAAGCCATAAGACTCCTGAACAGTTAATCAAATGGTTAATCAAATGGCCTCCCAGACTATTTGCATTGACCCCCTTTTACTCTGCTGCAATTCTCTGGTTATTATCTATGCATTGTCACTTTAACTCTACCTACATGTACATACCTCAATTACCTCGACTAACCAGTACCGCCTGTAAATAGCCTTGCTATTCTTATTTTACTGCGTTAAGTATGAAATGATAAGTAAAAAATAAGAAATAAAAGTAGCAAATAATTAAAGAGCAGCGTATTGTTTATAAAACTGAATTGTTGGTTTAGGGCTTGTAAGTAAGCTTTTCACTGTAATGTGTTGTATTCGGTGCATGTGACAAATAACATTTGATTTGAAGAATATTCAGGGAACCTTCAGGGGACCATGACACAACGCCCCAAGAACGTCCTAAAAACGTCCTCGGGACAAACCAAGAACTGTATTTGTAATGTTATACCCCTGAAAGGAAGGAATTATGAGAAATGATTCACACTGACACAAGGCATTAACAATTGTTCAGTCAGTTAAAATGATGAATTGCATAAAATAGGAAACTTTTTACATAGATATCTCTTTCTCAAATTGCAGTGTTCCCATTTGTATTCGTTAGCATTACTAATCAAGCTCCGCACAAACAGACATCAATGGAGCACACAGATTATCGTATTAATCTGTATTAATATCAGTGATGTAGTGGTAAAAAAAGGGGGGGTAACGGGTAAACTATAAACTGCAGTGGGCGATCGAAATAAGACGAAAAACCACGATGTAAAATAAAACGTATTTATAACTTTATTGTTTGCTTTTTGATTGTGTTTTAGGGAAGATGGGCCATATTGAAAACATCACTTTTTTGTTAAAGTTACTAACTTGTTTGATAAGATTAACATAGATTTTAATCAAAGGACCCTCCATGGGGCCCCGACCCCAAGTTTGGTTTCCGCTGTACTAACCTTTCTCTCTGCTTTCTTCCTCTCTCGGTCTCCTCTGCATCCTCTTAAAAGCATTGCAGCTTGCCTCAGGCTCACCACTGAGCGCCACACCACTCTGTCTTATTAGCCTAGTAAATATTAGCCTATTTTTTGCTCCTGCTGTGGTAGGTTCCGTTTAACGTTAGCTTCTCACTTCATCCTTCTAGCTGGCTAAGTAATACTTGCCAGAGCCCTTCAACATTACTGCAATAGAAGTCTTTGCCGGCAGCTAGCCACCGACTGACTGACATATCTAAAAGCGACTATTTACCAGTTGTGCACTCATTCTACGAGTTGCAGGATGTTTTAAAACAGCCTTTTGTCTGGCATATCCCAAACACACTGTCAGCAGCATCTCTCGTCTCCTGCTTGAGCTGACTCCGAGCTGCGGTAGTTCATTTCACATCTTAGGCCCTTGGACTGTGCCAAGGGAGGGCTGTTGGATGTTTGAGAGTGGTGAATGTGCTACTAAAAAGGCAAATCCGGGGGATGTTGGCGAATACAACGAACAAACCACTGTTCATGATTCCACAAGTTTGCAAAAACAGATTTTCTTGCTCAGTTGTGCACCAGGGCCTCCCACTCCTCTTTCTATTCTGGTTAGGGCCAGTATGTGCTGTTCTGTGAAGGGAGAAGTACACAGCGTTGTACGCGATCTTCAGTTTCTTTGGCAATTTCTCACATGGAATAGCCTTCATTTCTCAGAACAAGTATAGACTAACAAGTTTCAGAAGAAAGTAATTTGTTTCTGGTCATTTTGAGCCTGTAATCGAACCCACAAATGCCGATGCTCCAGATACTCAACTAGTCTAAAGAAGGCCAGTTATATTTTCCCTTTAATCAGAACAACAGTTTTTAGCTGTGCTAACATAATTGCAAATGTGTTTTCTAATGATCAATTAGCCTTTTAAAATGATAAACTTGGATTAGCTAACACAGGATTGGAACACAGGATTGATGGTTGCTGATAATGAGCCTCTACGCCTATGTAGACATTCCATAACAAGTCAGCCGTTACCAGCCACCATAGTCATTTACAACATTAACAATTTCTACACTGTATTTCTGATCAATTTGATGTTATTTTAATGGACAAAAAATGTCGCTTTTCTTCCTAAAACAAGGACATTTCTAAGTGACCCCAAACTTTTGAACGGTAGTGTATATTTTATTTTGTATTTGTATTACATCAGTCCAGACCTCTTGTGTCCTCATTTGTAGTTATGGCCCTGCTGCCATCCCTCTAAATGCCAACCACCCCATACCTCCCTGGCCAAACCCCATACTTGCCCCCCCCCCCCCCCCCCCCCCTCAACCCGTCCACAGAGACCTGACTCCGGAACTGATTTAGGAAGTCCCTTAATGGTTACCAAACTTTTGGGAACAGCTTGTGCTTTATGGGACTATACATGTGTTTAGAGGAGACAACATCAGCAATCACCACTTGACCCCTTGACAGACCCTGGGTCTCATACTTCTGTTTTCTTCCTCCTCACAGGAGAAAGAAAACTTTAACCAGATAATAAAATCAAGTGAAAGCATAAGGCGGCTGAGGAGGAACGGCAAACATTCCCATTTCCAGATGTCTGACGAGACAACGCAGAAATTCAGCCTTCAATAGAATCTACCAAGGATTTCTCAAGGTTCATATGAAAAGAAGATGTAAACTCACAAACACAGCCAAATGTCTTCAAACACATTTATCTAGTATGCTGAGTCATTCATATATGCATATACACACACACAGATGTTGACCTACCCAAAAAGGACGAGTAGGTGGAAAAAGGAAATAACAAATTGCTTATGTCTCTGACTCAAGCTTCAATGTGTGAATAAGATGTTTAAGAAAAACATAGTGAAGTAAGACTTAAACAGTCTCCTGGCTTTTCCCTCCGAGGGTGTCTTTGTCATCCCTTTTACTGACCCCATGCCTGAGTGTCTCTTGAAATCATGACTTATAACCAGTGAATCACAAGTGTGAGAAATCACAAGTCTGAGAAAACGACCCCTCCTAAACCACAGTGGAATGGAACTGTGTATCTCATCAATCCAGAGACCATTCATCTTGCTCTAGTGAGAACCGTGGTAAAATGGATCAAGCCCAAAGCACGGACTTATAAAATGATGAGCGCTGAAAACGGGACAAAAGAGGGAAAACAAGGAAAAACACTGATGACTTCATCCTGTCTGGATAAAGTGTAATCATTGGAAGGTACTCATTTACAGCTATTACTCACCTACAGCTGTGAAGCTCTCCCACTCTCATACCAAGGTACTGTCTTTCACGCTCGCTTTTGTTCACCCTCAAACACAGACAACTTGTTCTCATGCACACAGATTTGTTGAATAGATGTGAACATTTTAAACCATAAAAAGGATGCTTTTTTATTGATATACTGTTGCTATGAAATGCATGTGTAAATAATATGACACAATTGATATGCTGTTCATGTACTCAAATCATGTTTCAATTAATACTGTATAAAAATACAAGACCTGAAAAAAAAAACATGATTGTTTATTATTGTAATCTCATTACGTCAAAAAATTACAACTGTGTCATTGTAAGATAATGTTATTTTTAATCACACATTAATAATTACTTAAGGCTTTTGAGACAAAAAAAAGCCTCCTTTAAAATGTAATCCACAACCTTAAAACAACACACAGTACAGTACCATCCACCAGAGTAACTGGAGGCATAAAATTAGCAATAAAAAATACAACTACAGCACCAGTGAAAAGTTTGGACACACCTACTCATTCCAGGGTTTTTCTTTATTTTTATTATTTTCTACAACGTAGAATAATAGTGAAGACATCAAAACTATGAAATAACACATATGGATTCTTGTACTGTAGTAACCAAAAAAGTGTTAAACAAATCAAAATATATTTTAGATTCTTCAAAGTAGCCACCCTTTGTCTTGATGACAGCTTTGCACACGCTTGGCATTCTCTCAACCAGCTTCACCTGGAATGCTTTTCCAACTGTCTTGAAGGAGTTCCCACACATGCTGAGCAATTGTTGGCTGCTTTTCCTTCACTCTGCAGTCCAACTCATCCCAAGCCATCTCAATTGGGTTGAGGTCAGGTCATCTGAGGCAGCACTCCATCACTCTCCTTGGTCCAGCCTGGAGATATGTTTTGGGTCATTGCTCTGAAAAACAAATGATAGTCACACTAAGAGAAAACCAGACGGGATTCAATATCACTGCAGAATGCTTTGGTAGCCATGCTGGTCAAGTGCACCTTGAATTTGAAATAAATCACAGACAGCGTCACCAGCAAAGCACCCCCACACAATCACACCTCCATGCTTCACGGTGGGAACCACACATGCTGAGATCATCCATTCACCTACTCTGTGTCTCACAAAAACATGGCGGTTGGAACCAAAAATCTCATATTTGGACTCATCATACCAAAGGACAGATTTCCACCAGTCTATTGTCCATTGTTTGTGTTTCTTGGCCAAAACAAGTCTCTTCTTATTATTGGTGTCCTTTAGTAGTGGTTTCTTTGCAGCAATTCGACCATGAAGTCCTGATTCATGCCGTCTCTTCTGCACAATTGATGTTGAGATGTGTCTGTTACTTGAACTCTGAGAAGCATTTATTTGGGTTACAATCTGAGGTGCAGTTAACTCTAATGAAATGACCCTCTGCAGCATAGGTAACTCTTGGTCTTCCTTTCCTGTGGCGGTCCTCATGAGAGCCAGAGTCATCATTGCGCTTGATGGTTTTTGCGAAGTTCTTGAAATTTTCCAGATTGACTGACCTTCATGTCTTAAAGTAATGATGGACTGTCGTTTCTCTTTGCTTATTTGAGCTGTTCTTGCCATAATAAGGACTTGGTATTTTACCATATATGGCTATCTTCTGATTGGCTCAAATGCATTGAGAAGGAAAGAAATTCCACAAATGTACTTTTAACAAGACACACCTGTTAATTGAAGTGCATTCCAGGTGACTACCTCATTAAGCTGGTTGAGAGAATGCCAGGAGTGTGCAAAGCTGTCATCAAGGCAATGGGTGGATACTTTGAAAAATCTCAAATATAAAATATATTTGGATTTCTTTAACACTTTTGTGGTTACTATATGATTCCATATGTGTTATTTCATCGTTTTGATGTCTTCACTATTAATTTAAAAAAATTGTCACATGCGTCGAATACAACAGGTGCGCCGAATACAACCTAACAGTGAAATGCTTACTTACAGGCCCTTAACCAACAATGTAGTTTATGTGTGTTCAAACTTTGGACTGGTACTGTAAATTGTGTTCTCTGTGTGTTAAAAGGTCGGAAGAATAATCATTAATTCAAGAGATAATTGAATCATTTCCCGGATGTGATTTTCAGTCTAAGGGTAGATTTCTCAGTAGAAATCAGCAACTAGGAGGAAATCATTTAGCCTCCGTAAGTGCCAAATTGTATCCTGATTTTCCTGGCCTGGCTTAATTTTCAAAACTGGTGGTAAGGACTCTGCATTCTTTCACCCAATGACTATGTAAACATCATGAGGGGAGACTTAATCCCTGTGTGGTCTCACTCACTCAGGTTTATGAACAATGTTTTAGCACACAGAACAGTGGAAGAGAGAAGCATTAAAGAGAGACGGAGAGAAAACAGGAGGAGGAGCAACTGAGCGGCTAGTGTCACATATATTAAAATGAATCTGTGTTATTTATAATGCTCCTGCAGACATAAAGCTAGGGAGAAGCATGTGTTTCTGATCTATCACAATGATACTACATGGCCTTTCAGTCTCCAGGATAGTTACTCTATGTTTATTAGATTTCACATGAAGGAAACTCTGTCTCTTAAAATGCTGTGCAAATACGCTTTGCTTAATTTATATGAACATTTGATAACATTTGACTAATATCAATTAATACTACAAGGGCAACAATGATACATGGTTTTAATTGAAAATGTGGTAATAATCATCAATTAAATGAACAAATCTGATTTTGACTACTACTACCACTAAAACTGGCCATTGCAACCAGAGGCTGAGCACAAATGGAAACTATCAAAAATATATTTAAGACTGCTGTCAGGGGTGTGTGGAGCGAGTTGGAGGCATGGTTGTTTGCGTTTTAGCCCTTGTTTGTGTTTGTCACTAATTTAGTAGATTATGTCCTGCTGACCAGTGTGACTGACAGGGCATCTGGCCTGGTTTGGGGCGACAGAGGCAGGGGTTCATGGGGGATCCCCAGGGGCTCCTTAGGGTGGCCGTTGCTTGTTATATCAATGCTTGTCATCCTCCCCCCAGTATCCCTACACTCAGACGTATATCTTAATTACAGGGTACCCAATTAGGGGGTAGACTCTACAGTGCTGTAAGGCACGGGAGGGAAGACGCATGCTGTACTGTACAAATGTCATGTACTGTAAATGCCAAGCCCTCAGCATCAAGCACCACTGATCATTAATGACACTATCATGAGCTATTTTCCTCAAATGTTTGTCAGTACTGCTGCAGTTTAACTCCATTGTTTGTTCACCCTATTTGTAGAACTGTGCTAGAGTCACTTATTACGTGCTTGTTGCTTCTGAAGATGGTGATTTAATCCAGGGCTGTTATTCAGTTTAGGAGCTCCCATCGGTCCTATATGTCTCAGAGTCTTTTTCTAATGACCCTCCCCTCAGACCAGATCAGGTGTTACCTCACTTGGAATGGTCCCCTGTTGAATGATGTTAACCACCGTTTTCCTTTAGAAATGACAAAATATATAACCGGCTCAGTTCAACCCTCCCTACTACAGTACCCCCTCCCACATCCTTCCCCCTGCTCCCATTCCCTTACTAACAGTACATGTATATACAATAACATTAATACATGTTCAGCTGAATGAATTAGCTGCAATATGGGCTGCTGTCCTGACATATACATACTGTACATGCTTTATCAAAAACATATGTTCTCTCAGGGATTTTTTCCCCCCAGCCTCTACATAAAGGCAACTCACGCCAAGTGCCACTTCCCTTTGTAAACAGCAGTGAAAGAGTAACAGAGAGCTCACTGGCAGCCTAGTCAAAGCACACACTGAAAGAGGCATTTTTTAAGAACTACAAACATGAAAATGTGTTAGGATCTGAGCTTCCATCAACAAACCATTAGTCTTTCAGCATTCCTACATGTGTGCATCCTGTTAGTTTATTACAAACACATTTCTCGGTCTTGCTTATTTCGGGTTATATACAGCGATTTGAGAGCTCTGTTGCAATTGGCTGTCAGACCCTATGCCTGGGGAGAAATTCAGCGTCTGCATCAGTTTACAGGAGAGCTGGAGCAGAAGAGGAGGGGGAGGGGGACAACCAAACAGCAACAGGAAAACATTTCACATATTGAGTCATAAAGACTTTATATTGTCTCGTGAACGTACCTTACTGTACCATATTGTTGTAGATGTGGTGCTCTATTTAATAATGATGATAACAATCTAATCACTAATCAATATTTATTAGTGAGATAATGAGGGCATTTATTTGGCTTTCCCCTCTAGTACAGACAGACTCAGCATATTGCTGCCTTGCACTATATTAGTGCTTTATTTCATTGATGTAACGTATCACAAAGTTTTGTCACATTATAAACTCTGTAAAGATGTTGTTTTTTTGTAACTATACATGAACACAAAGGGGATCTAGCCAGACCCACCAAGGAGGGAAATACGATTGGAATCGTATACTTGTTATTCCACGTTCCTGGAAGGATTCCCAGTTTCAGTGCAGACAGACATCTCCGAGTGAGAGGAAAGAGCAGGGGGGCTCCCCAGCCCAGAGGGTCCCCTCTCCTCACCTCCCCATTGTCATCCTGGCCGGGTGGATGCCTGCCGGGTGCTGCTGGGGCCCATTGGTCCAGGTCAATCTGCCTGTTGAATGAATAAACAAAGAGATGCTCTGTCCCTCTCACAGCCAGGTGAGCTGATATCGTCTTCCCAACCCGAAACCCATCTGCAAAAATAAACGCACACAGGAAATGACTAGCCAGGCCTCTCAACCTGCTGTGTGATAGGCCAGGGGTGGGGGTCCGGAATATCTGCACTGTCTCTTTCACATCATGGAGAATCACGGATAGAGGATAGAGGGGTGACACTGACAACTCGCCATAGTAACATCAGTGGAGGTAGAGCTATGCTGAAATATAGCGATTTCATGCTGACTAAAATGTATATACTGAGATACTTCATGCTGAATGCCGAACAAGGTGCATCTCCCCTTCTCACTCAAAATATATCTTCTGTCCTGATCATTAATTACCAGATTGCCTTGGTATCTGTGGGCTGAGCTAAAATGGCTGCGTAAATGATTGTGGAGCACATACATTGATGTGCAGATAAAGCTTTGTGCAGCCTGATGAGGAACAGATACTAAGATATTCTGAAATTACACTATCAAATAATGCTTCTGTGTATGAGAGAAACATGACATCAAGTAATGACATTAAGCAATGTGGTTGGGCAGTAAAAAATCCCTGTACATCCTGTCTGATCATCTGCAATCATTTGGACCGATTTCATGCGTGCCATGGTCTCTATGAATCATTACATGTGTTAAAGCGATTTAATGTCTTCCTCCCAGAGGCGCTGTGAAAACATAAAGACCAGAGAGAAACAATACATCTAGGCGGCTGCCAAGACGTGCTGAACCCATTGATGGTCATCTAAAGGCAGAGGACCCGGGAGATGGTCCACAGGAGATAGAAAAGCCAGCTAGCGCTGTGCACCGCCGTCAAGACCCTCAGACCCATCCCAGTCGCCACACAAAGAATGGTGGCTGTCATAGCAGACAGTATCAGTGTGTATGTAGGGGAGCAGAAAGCACAAAAATAATATTAAAATGAGCACCTGAATCATACCTTTTATTTTCAGCCGATCAGAGCCCCCAGGCCACCGGGAGAAGAAAGAGACATTGTGGGTGAGAGAGGCTGGGGGTATGGGTGAGAGAGGCTGGGGGTATGGGTGAGAGGAGCTGAAGGTATGGGTGACAGAGGCTGGGGATATGGGTGACAGAGGCTAGGCGTATGGGTGACAGAGGCTGGGGTATGGGTGACAGAGGCTGGGGTATGGGTGAGAGCGTCAGGGGAGGCTGGGGGAGGCAGGCCAGGTGAAACTGTGTCTGTTCAGTAGGGGAGAGAGCAGTGCAGGTGTTACAGGAATAGGCTCATATCAGTGTTGATAAAAATCCCTTTCTTGTGAATGGGGGTCCTGTGGGCCTGAATGTGACCACTATCTGCAACAACAAGCTATCTTTATTTTCTGCAACAACAAGCCAGGTAATTACAGGCCGCAGGTCAGGCTGCTCCTAACATATTTATTACTGCTGCTTCTGCCAATGCCCAGCCACCCAGCCCAGCCCGGTCCAGCCACCCACACCAGCCCAGCCACCCAGCCCAGTCAAGCCACCCAGCCCAGTCCAGCCATCTAGCCCAGTCCAGCCACCCAGCCCAGCCCAGCCACCCAGCCCAGCCCTGCCACCCAGTTCAGCCCAGCCCAGCCCAGCCCAGCCACCCAGCCCAGCCCAGCCCAGCCCAGTCCAGCCACCCACCCACCCCAGCCCAGCCACCCAGCCCAGTCAAGCCACCCAGCCCAGTCCAGCCACCCAGCCCAGCCACCCAGCCCAGCCACCGAGCCCAGTCCAGCCCAGCCACAGAGCCCTGCTTGCACTCAGCCATGTGAAGAGGAGAGGCCATGGCAGTGCTGCTGGGAAAAAGAAGCCCAGTCCCAGGCTGCCCTGGGGCATTGCTACCTGACAGGCCCACAATGAGGCCGCTGAAGGAGCCACACACACACACCTTTACACCTCACCACTCACACACACTGGCTGCTTTGTCTCCTCCACTCCTTCACAGATCCCCCTCCTTCACAGAGCCCACAAAGTCATTTGAGCCATGCTCCCTCTTTGATCAATAGCTGACCGCCTTTGCATTGAGGGGCAAGATAATCCACAATGATAGTCATGCCCGTTGGCCAATATATGTCCCTGGTATGTGAGGGACAAAAACATTTGCTTATATAACATGAATGAGCCATTGTATTAGTCACTTCCATGGGGATTTCTAAGTTGTTTTTTTTTTTAAATCGGAACTATTTGAAGGGCAGGTCGACTGGTCGTCTGAAAGTACAAAATTGTTGGTCTTGAAACAAGGTGTATAAGTCCACTAGAAACTTAGATTTAAAACTGTATAAAATGCACGTAGGTGTGTATTACACTGAGAGGTCAGAATTGATCTGCTGAAACTGAGCCACCACAGGCCTGAGCAGTGAGCATCCGTCCACCCACACAGTACTGTGGTGTCAACCAGAGGATCTTCCCACTCATAACCCCAGCCTGACTCCAGAAGTCTGGGAATATCTGATTCCATAAGACACGTATAGAGATATGGTTTCCTTCAGACATGTAGCATGCTGTTCTGTCCTGTGCAGTGACATTATTATTCTGTGTTATCTGTGTACGGTGGAAAATACTGTGAGGCTCCCCTATAGCTGGAAACAAAATCCAATCAAACCGGAGCAATGTGACTTCGCTTTAGACAGTGAGATCAGGGAAGATCTGTAATCGTAACTTGTCTGCTTTTGTCCTCAATGGCGGCGGAGGGAGGAAGGCATAGGCAACGGTGCCAATGACACCAGACAGCTGGCTCTAAACAGGAAGAGGAGGCTGTAAAAGGCATGGGCGAGAAAAGAGAGAGAGAGTAAGAGAGAGAGAGAGAGAGAGAGAGAGAGAGAGAGAGAGAGAGAGAGAGAGAGAGAGAGAGACACCATTCCGATCCCTGGGCAGCATGGACAAACACGTGCCTGTGCCCCATCAGTCTGGAGGTAAGGAAGACACTGCTACTGCGATGCTGTATGATAAGAGGCGGCGCCATGCTGGTTGGAGCTCTGAGCCGATGAGTAATCACACTCAGACTGATAAGACCCATAAAAGGCAGCAGAGGATCCACTGGGACTGCTCCTAATTTGCCTGGAATGGGATGGGAGGCCTGCTGGGGAGGCCCCCTGTTTTAAAACAGGTAATAAATGTTTACAGCCTACTTTAGCAAAATAGAAGTGTTGCCAGTGTGTTGAAGGGCATCTGTCCATGGTCGTAGCCTGGGAACAGAGGAGATCTCATTGCTAACACTATTGACATCTCAATCATCAATTGAGGGACGCTTAGATTCAGCCGATTCGGCATGAAGAATTATGCATGGCACACGTGTTAATTCACACATTCACACACAGACTAGGGCTTGTGTTGTACTGCTGATGTATTGTACACATGTGTACATGTATGGCGAATATCCTGTCCAACAACCAGCGATCAAAGATTACAACAACAAAAAAACAGACAAAAGTGATTTGATTTTATCAGAGATCATTCAATTTCAAAAACCTCTTGTACGATGAGAACATAGCAGATAATGACATGAGCAAGAACTACCAACATCGTCTAAATGTCACAATAAATAGGTCATCCATAGACAGAAGCGTGGATGTGTAAAAAGAGAACATTTGTTGTGTTCTCTGCTGTTAACAGATATAAACAGATCTACAGTGATCTCCAGGGGCCTTTAATGGAAGGGTTTTGTGCTGTGAGGGAATACAAAGGGTACACCAGGCCTGGGGCTATTCTACAAACACTGTCATAATGGGAAATGTGTGCATTACCACACGCTCTTCCGGAGTCACAGCACAGACTTCCAGCAGGAAAAAAGTATTATAAAATAATTATCACTTCGGCTTGTGTTTTAGTTATTTTTTTCTCCACAGGCTTTAATGTCTCTGCAGCGATTGGATCAGAAACCAAGATGGCAGCTTACGGATTTCTGACATTGTATATGTACAATGCATCCTCAGCAGATGTGCAAATTAGGCCAGAGAGAGAGAAAGGGAAAGAGAGAGTGTGACATAGAGAGAGAGCAGTTGATAGAGGGATTTTTCTCAGTCTTTTTTTGCCGTTAACACCATCAGTATCACATTGCCCTGCAGATAAACAGATGTCACTGCAGTCTTGTCACTGTGGCTTTGGGGCCAGATGTTGGTTGACCGTCAGTCCGCTCCCCTCCGTTGTTCCGTCTCGTAGTGCTCTGACATATTGTCCCATGCTGACTGCTTACAGTACACTGCACATTATGTCATTGACGGCTCTTTATGTGAGGCACAATAAGGTCTCACGTTTCACAACACAATCTCCCTTTAGATTTCATTAAAAGCAGAAGACAGATTATATTTAAATCAAGTCCCTGAGGTTTTGTTGGTAATGTCACATATTCACTCTATTACCAGAAAAGATTTAACACATAGGCTTTTATGAGAGACTAAAGTCACATGCAGAGAAAAGAGCAGAGCAGGAAATAGGTCACACTGACACTGCTGTGTGCCGCTATAAGACTGGGAACCAACCAAATCTCTGGAAATGGATTTAATGCTAATACAATCGTACAAAACCCACTAAAATAATCATAAAACCATGGAAATCCCATTTCCCAACTGTATTATTTCTTATGTAGTTTTTTATTCACACTGAACATCCCCACACGACAGCCATTGTGTAATGTTAATCAAGTCCCATCATCAGACCAGAGCAAGTCAAAAGGCTACCATGTCCGTGGTCAGGTTGGGCCAGTTGCTATCTTTCCCCTTTTGTAGACATAGCAACATTTACAGTACTTATCCATAATACAATCAAAAACATAGCACACGCTGTGATCAAGGTACTTGTAATGTAAGGGGTGATGGAGTAGACACAAGCCAAGTCTGTCCTGTTATCAGTCAAGCCCCTTAACCCGTAACCTCTGTGTGTGCAGTATAATAGTGTTTCCACTGATGAATAATTGAAGTGAGTTGATGGTCAGTGGCCTTGCAGATCACTTTACATGAGTGTTAAAGGCTGTTCCATTACCTGATGGTCCCATCATATCCAGAAGATGGTCTGATGATGCTTGCTGGCTTTGCCTTGAAGATCATCCTCTCCTGCCTTCTCTGTCTAGAATACAAACAATAGAGTACAGTGTTAGATTTAAATCATCTGTGTTGTTTCAGTCTGTCTGAGGCACAGCTACTGTAACATTGACATACAGTATCTGTGTTTACAGCTCTAGGCCTACAGCTCTATGATCATGTCTGCTTTTCCCACTCCATATTGGTGCCGCAGTAGCACTAATAGAGATCCAAACCCACCGCAGTGATGATGATGCTTCACAGGTCCTTATTGAACCCAAATGTAGCTGGTCGGCGTGCTGATGTGATTGGCCTTATTAACACATTTGCTCTGTGTGCATACAGTTGCCTCCCATCACAGGGAGATACTTCACAGATCTGACACATACAGGGACATTATGGATAATTCACTGGAGTCTCCTACCCGCTAGCACCCCAGCAGCTGGGGCCTGCATAGAAGGAGGAATACACTGTGCAGCCTGCAGGGGCTGGAGCAGCTATTACACATCCATGTTTACCATCAGAGGCTGTATGCAATAGAGAACAGCATCTACTGAAGACTTAGTAGAGATCAGAGCATCCATATGCATGCTGGTCTGCCATGCCCCAATCCACTCAGCTGTCCACCTCAGGGTACCCTAGTCCTCTCCTCTCTTTGCATTACACCATGGCAAAGCCGTGCTAATTAGCTTACGTTGAAAGGCTGAGTTAACTCAGTCACACAGTGTCATGAAGTGGATAAGGACCTTATTGAGGGCCTAATTGAGAATGAGATTAACGCTTTGAATGGCAGCTAATTAACGCTGTTATCGGTTAGAAGAGAGTGGCAGAAGAAAGAGTGCCATAAAAAAATAAACAAATTAAACCTACAAACTAGTAACCATATACTGTATGTGCGTAAAAAAAATTATTCTGACAATATCAGAGCATTTCAGAACACACATATACTTTAAAGTTTGTTCACAGACTGCATTTGAAACCAAGGAAATGTTTTACAATGAAACTGGTCCCAATTCCTAACTGTACTGTGTCCCCTAAATCAGGTAGGCACATTCCTTCATATGATGTGGGAGTGCCCTGTAGTTAAATGCTTCTGGGGCAAAGTTACACAATTAATTTTGAAGGGCATGAATGTAAATATTCAATGCTTTGCATCTATTATATTACTTAACAATTATAGCTTTTTGAATCCCTCAATAAATCAGAGACGATTACTGCTGGCAGGCAGCACTGTCGCAGGGGTGACTGACAAGCAACTCTAGTTGCTAGGGGGGTGAGAGGGGTGGAAAACATGGTTTCCGGAAATGGGTGGTGGGAGGGTTGTATGGAGACAAGTTGGCTGGGTGGGGTTGGGGAAACAAAAAAGAACAACAAAAAACCTGCACATATATCGTTCTTCGCTGCAAGGAGTAAAGAGTAGTTAGTTAATAGAGCTGGAAATATACTCCCAGCGTGATGTGACCGCTTGTCTCTCTGGCGTAAGCTACAGTTGAATTGGTCCTGCTGTAATCATTAAGATGCTGTATAAGAAGCAAGTAAGCTTTAAGTCTATTTCAGGTCTATGAAGCATTCAGAGACGATAAAGTGTCTCTCGCCTTTGATTTCTTCCTCAGTTTTGTTTGAAGTATACCTCAGATACAGTGCTTCAGAAAGTATTAACACCCCTTTTCTACATTTTGTTGTCTTACAACCTGAACAAAAAATTGACTAAATGTCAATGTTTTTGTCACTGGCCCAATAATATCAAACTGGGGAAAAAAAATTGAATTTCTTTTTTACAAATGAATTAAAAATGAAAATCTTGAATGACAATCTCATCTCTGTATCCCACACATAGAATGATCTGTAAGGTCCCTCAGTCAAGCAGAACATTTCAAACACAGATTCAGCCACAAAGACGAAGGAGGTTTTCCAATGCCTCTCATTGGCACCTATTGGTAGATGGTAAAAACATAAAATATCCCTTTGAGCATGGTGAAGTTATTAATTACACTTTGGATGGTGTACAGTTCATACGGAAAGTATTCAGACCCCTTGACCTTTTCCACATTTTGTTGTGTTACAGCATTATTCATGAAAATGTATTAAATAGATTTTTCGCCCTCACCAATCAACACACAATATCCCATAATGGCAAAGCAAAAACAGTTTTTTAGAAATAATTGCAATATTATTTTTTTTTAATGCAACTGAAATATCACATTTACATTGGTATTCAGACCTTTTACTCAGTACTTTGCTGAAGCACCTTTGACAGCGATTACAACCTTAAGTCTTCTTGGGTATGACGCTGCAAGCTTGATACACCTGTCTTCTCCCAATCTTCTCTGCAGATCCTCTCAAATTCTGTCAGGTTGGATGGGGAGCGTTGCTGCACAGCTTTTTTCAGATCGCTCAAGAGATGTTAGATTGGGTTCAAGTCCAGGCTCTGGCTGGGCCACTCAAGGACATTCAGAGACTTGTTCCGAAGCCACTCCCGCATTGTCTTGGCTGTGTGCTTAGGGTCGTTGTCCTGTTGGAAGGTGAACCTTTGCCCCAGTCTGAGATCCTGAGCACTCTGAAGCAGGTTTTCATCAAGGATCTCTCTCTGTACTTTACTCTGTTTATCTTTCCCTCGATCCTGACTAGTCTCCCAGTCCCTGCCTCTGAAAAACATCCCCACATCATGATGTTGCCACCACCATACTTCACCTTAGGTATGGTAACAGGTTTCCTCCAGACGTGACCCTTGGCATTCAGGCCAAAGAGTTCCATCTTGGTTTCATCAGACCAAAGAATATTGTTTCTCATGGTCTGAGAGTCTTTTTGTGCCTTTTGGAAATCTCCAAGCGGGCTGTCATGTGCATTTTACTGAGTAGGGGCTTCCGGCTGGCCACTCTACAATAAAGGCCTGATTGGTGGAGTGCTGCAGAGATGGTTGTCCTTCTGGAAGGTTCTCACATCTCCACAGAGGAACTCTGGAGCTCTGTCAGAGTGACCATCGAGTTCTTGGTCACATCCCTGACCAAGGCCCTTCTCCCCCGATTGCTCAATTTGACAGGCGGGAAGCTCTAGATAGAGTCTTGGTGGTTCCAAACTTCTTCCATTTAATGATGGAAGCCACTGTGTTCTTGGGGACCTTCAATGTTGCAGAAATTTTTTGGTACCCTTCCCCAGATCTGTGCCTCGACACAATCCTCTTCTCGGAGCTCTACGGACAATTCCTTCAACCTCATGGATTGGTTTTTGGTCTGACATACACTGTCAACGGTAGAACCTTATATGAACAGGTGTGTGCCTCTGTTTTTTTTATGTATAATACATTTTCCAAAACTTTACACAAAATGTTTTCATTTTGTCATTATCGGGTATTGTGTGTAGATTGATGTCGATTTGTTTTAATTTACTCCATTTTAGAATAAGGCTGTAACGAAAAAAATGTGAAAAAGTCAAGAGGTTTGAATACTTTCCAAATGCACTGTATCAATATAACTAGTCACTACAAAGATTTGCCAGTTGCCGGATAGGAAGGAAACTGCACAGGGATTTCACCATGAGGCCAATGGTGACTTTAAAACAGTTACAGAGTTTAATGGCTGTGATAGGAGAAGACTGAGAATCGATCAACAATATTGTAGTTACTCCACAATACTAACCTAATTGACAGAGTGAAAAGAAGGAAGCCTGTACCAGAATAAAAAATATTCCAAAAACATGCATCCTGTTTGCAACAAGGCACTTAAGTAACACTGCAAAAAATGTGGCAAAGCAATTTACTTTTTGTACAGAATACAAAGGACAACATTTTGTTTGGGGCAAATCCAGGACTGAGTACCACTCTCCATATTTTTAAGCATAGGGGTGGCTGCATCATTATGGGTATGCTTGTTATCGTTAAGGACTGGGGAGTTTTTCAGGATAAAAAAAATACAGAATGGAGCTAAGCATAGGCAAAATCCTAGAGGAAACCTGGTTCAGTCTGCTTTTCACCAGACACTTTGAGATTAATTCACCTTTCAGCAGGACAATAACCTAAAACACAAGGCCAAATATACACTGGAGTTGCTTACCAAGAAGACAGTGAATGTTCCTGAGTGGCCTAGTTACAGTTTTTACATAAATCTACCTCAAAATCTATGGCAAGACTTGAAAATGGCTGTCTAGCAATGGTCATCAACCATCTTGACAGAACTTGAAGAATTTAAAAATAAAGTAAAAATACTGTACAATTTAGTTGTGCAAAAGAAAGACTCACAGCTCTAATTACTGCCTAATGTGATTCTACAAAGTATTGGCTCAGGGATGTGAATACTTATGTAAATGTGATATTTCTTATTTAATTTTCAATAAATTAGCAAACATTTGAACAACAAAAAATTTACAAAGTCGTCATTATGGGGTATTGTGTGTAGATGTGTGGGAAAAAAAAATTGAATTCAGGCTGTAAGACACAGTTTTAGGGAATAAGTGAAAGGGTATGATACTTTCTGAAGAGCTTAGATCAAAACATTAACACTCCAAAGCAAGAGCTTGGACTGCCTTTCTCTCAATTACACTGTCAGAACTAGTTAGCCTATCTCTGATGGCAATGTTATGTTTTAGCAATCCAAAAAGTTCCCTGGATGTTCAACAAGTTGGTCCCTCATGCAGGCCTACTGCCGTTTTTCTGCTCCTGAAAATGTACTACATGATGTTGTGTTATTACGCATGCCAGAATCCTTCCTTGTGAAACCAGATATGGGAAAGATTCTATGCTGTGATAGGGCACCATATGGAACTGATCAGAGAACAGTAGCGGCATGGAGTTCATGTTCAACGCCCTGAAAAAAAAACATCCCATTACTGCCATAAATGTCACTTTTCCAAATGTATTATGAGTAGGGTTTGTAGGGTTAACTTACCCAAGTTCCTGGGAATCTTCGGTAATGTATGGCAACTATGGTAACGTTGATAATTTATACATTAAAAATATACAGTCCCAGTAAAAGGTTTGGACACACCTACTCGTTCAAGGGTTTTTCTTTCATTTGACTATTTTCTACATTTTAAATTATAGTGAAGACATCAAAACCATGAAATAACACATGGAATCATGTAGTAACCAAAAAAGTGTTAAACAAATGTAAACATATGTTTTATAGTTGATCATCTTCAAAGTAGCCACCCTTTGCCTAAATGACAGCTTTGCACACTCTTGGCATTCTCTCAACCAGCTCCATGAGGTAATCACCTGGAATTCCTCAACATGTTCTTAGGAATTCATAGTTTTCTTAGGAACTTCATAAATATCTTTCTTACGAACTTCGTAGATATCTTCTTATGTGTCATTGACATTAGTGACGTGCTTGAAACCAATAAATAAGCTTACATGACAGGGATGATAGCAATTGGTTAATCCATTATTTTTCACACATTATAGCCATCAGACTAGCTATATCAAAATGAAAAATGGATAACCAAGGAAAGCACAATAAAAACTTCAGCAAACAAGCCCTTGAAGTGACAGTGGAGACTTGATAACTGCGGGGTCATTGCTGAGACCAAAAAGAAAGGATGGGCGAGAGTGGCCAAGCCTGTCTCTGCATCAGAGTATGGCAAGGGACAGTGATGCCGTAAAAAGAAGTGGTCCGACATCAAGTCGGCTACTAAGAAGAAGGGAGCTGAGAGACCATTTATGTGGACCAACTCGAGGAAAAGGTGTTTGTTTAATCAATAAACTCTGCAACTTTCACCAGTTTGGTGTCAAAACATTGACTATAAGAACATACTGACATTGTAAAATAATAACATTTTGTAAAAAATATAATTAAAGGATATTTCATGCTGAAGCAGTGTGGTCTTATGTCATGTATTAAAGATGGGGAAGGTTTGATAATGCTGTGGGGTTGCTTTGCTGCCTCTGATGCTGGGTGCCTTGAACGTATCAATCAATCAATCCAATGTATTTATAAAGCTCTTTTTACATCAGTAGACGTTATAAAGTTCTGTACAGAAACCCAGCCTAAAACCACAAACAGCAAGCAATGCAGATGTAGAAGCACAGTGGCAAGGAAAAACTCACTAGAAAGGCGGGAACCTAGGAAGTAACCTAGAGAGGAACCAGGCTCTGAGGGGTGGCCAGTCCTCTTCTGGCTGTGCCGGGTGGAGATAGTACAGTACATGGCCATTAAGGCCAGATTGTTCTTCAAGATGTTCATAGATGACCAGCAGGGTCATTCAGAGTTTGAGACAGCAGGTGAGTGAGAGTGAGAGTGAGAGTGAGTGAGTGAGAGTGAGTGAGAGTGAGAGAGAGTGAGAGAGAGTGAGAGAGAGACAGAAACAAAAACAGCAGGTCCGGGACAAGGTAGCACGTCCGGTGAACAGGTCAGGGTTCCATAGCCGCAGGCAGGACAGATGACACTGGAGCTGCAGCACAACCAGGTGGACTGGGGACACCCAGGAGTCATCAGGCCAGGTAGTCCTAAGGCATGGTCCTAGGGCTCAGATCCTCTGGGAGGGGAGGGAGAGTGAGAGAATTAGAGGGCACATACTTAAATTCATACAGGACACCAGATAAGACAGGATAATTACACCAGATATTACAGACATATGCAAGGCATCATGAAATAAACTGATTATCAGGTGTTTGGAGACCAATGTTCAACCCAGTGTCCAAAAACTGTGTCTCCATTGAAGGTTGTGGGTCGTCCAGCAGGACAACTACCCCAAAAACACATCAAAAAGCACCCAGGAATGGTTCAGGAAGAGATGCTGGACTGTTCTAGAATGGCCAGCGAAGGGGTCCAGATTTGAATCACATCCAAAAACCTATGGCAAGAGCTGAAAACAGTAGTTGGTGGAGGGAACCCTTCAAACATTGAAGAATTAGAGTTTGCTGCTGAAAAGTGGGCCAACCTTCCAGTAGAAAGGTGCAGCAAGCTCACTAGTGGCTACAAGAAGCGTTTGTCTGCAGTTATCTTGGCTAAAGGCTGTGCAACCATGTACTAGCTCCAGGATGACAATACTTTTGTCTATGCGATTTGTCTTTGTTTTCTCAATAAGAATTGTAAACTTACGTTTATTCAAATAGAATTGGTTCTGCAATACTGAAAATCAAATAAGGTATGGTGACCAATATTGTATATTTTTTTATGTACAATTATTTTAGAAGAAATAGGGAATAATTGAAGAAAAGTACAAGTGTGCCAATATATTTGTCAGGCACAAAAACATAAAAGAAAAAAAAACCTGGTGGTTTATTGGTAAACTTTGAAAGTATAAAGTCATATACCCACATTTGCAACTCTACTTATCACTTATCAAGGCAGCCTCACGTTTTGCCCACTGGCCACACGAGAGTAAAATAATGTTGCATACTGCCAAATCCATACATGATTCAACCAAGCCAGTGTGTTGTACTAGTCCAGTATCTGAGCTTTCTACACATTTGTGCCCATTCTGCCTGACCTGTCACTGCTAAGAACAATCGCTGTGCTATGTCCCTTCAACCTGTCAGCAAGTCACAAATGACCCTCACCACACACTCATTCAGCCAGACTGGCTTAAGTGAAAAGCCAGAGAGCAAAATTAGAGGCCAATGCATTCATTAGCATTGGAGTGAAAGAGAACAGACTGACTGCATCTCTGTAACACGGTGGTGATGATGATGAGCGGGGTGAGAGTGGAGAATGAGGCCAGTCCTAGACTCTCGACTGTTAGCATTTAGTGCTAGCTGTTAGCTGTTTCCAGCCTCTCCTCCAGCTGGAGATACTAATCAAACACTCGGCCCTATGACAGGATGTGGAGGGTTCACAAAGTGCAGCACACTGCTTCCTCCTCTCTTCCAATTTCCTAAAATGACATTCTCATATCAAAGCGCTGTAGACATAGAGCAGATAGGGGGTCTTGAGTATCCTTGATGTGAGGAAATCACTCTTTGAATAATAAACTCCCCCACCAGCCCGCAGGATAAAAAAAATAGAAAGTATCGGGATTCAAGATGGACTATAAAACTTCCCTCTGCACTGCTCCCTGTGCAAGGCTGAGGCTTCAGGGAAATTGAATGAGATTACCAGCTCTACTCAGGGTGGGTCAAATGCGGGACATTTTCAGGGGTTTGATTCAATCTTCAAATTACTGATGGAAACCAGCTTTATCATATTTACCCACAAAAGTTTGTGGTGGGCTGTTTTCAATAATAGGGAGAAATTATTATAGCAGAATGGGTCAGCATTAGTGTCAATACTGTCTTGCAGTGACATGGAACCCTAGGCACTAGGCAGCAATCCGAGCAGTGTAAAAATAGATTTTCCTCCAAGTCATTTGTTGTTTTTGGATTGAGCCCTCTAAGAAATAAATCCAAAAACAATATGGTTTAAATGTTCTGTTTTATTGGAATACATAAAGTAAGTACAACTACAAACTAGTATTCCCAACCACTTAGAGTATAACAAGACCTATTAAAACACTATGAGAGGAAAGGGCCGCTGAAGATTAGAACAGAGCATAGTAGAGCAGAACCAGCCAGCCTCCTCTCAGCAGTAGTCAACAGCCTCTGGTGGTCCTCTCTGGGATCTTGACCATCAGCTAGCATGGCTAGCCACACACTAACCTAAACCTCATACACCTCATATAACAATATCCTTAACACCCTCACATCCTCAAGACCAAGCAAAACAGTGTTAATGTTATGACACCGTGTGATTTGGCAATAGCATAACTGACCTTTGCACAGACTTAATTATTGAGCTACTAAGGCCACCACGTGTCAAAAAGAGAGCTTCGATCCTTCATCCAAAAGAGACTCGAGACTTGGATTTCCTCCGTCAACAGGGACATCATGTGATTCATTTTTTATGTGGCAATGTGAGAGAAGAGATGGGGGAAAGTTTATCTAACAGAGAAAGGTGATCTATCATTTATACATAAGTGATACAGTCATCATGGGCATTACTTCTAAAAGCTATATACATCCATTTGAAAAGACAGCATGGCCAACATAAGTCATGAAAGAGGATCCTTTAGGTAGGGATCAGTCCTCCATGATGAATTTTCATGTGCTCAGAAAAATAAGGTATAACGTTAGAGCGCCTTAGCGGGGATCCCAGGGTTAGGGCAATACATATATCTACTGCAATTGGATCCCTTTAATAAGTGTCGCTGTCATTGCACAATGATTATGAGATGCTTTCATTCTTTTAAGTAAATATAGCAATATTTACGTCAAATGATCCAATTCTGCAAAGCATGGGCGCAAACTCATTTGCTCTTATGAATCCATTAGGCTTTGACAATTTCAATCTCTAGGCAGAGACACACGCACACAAACAAACAGGCACATGCAATACACATACAAGCCCTAACCCCGCTCCCTCTTACTGCCCTGGATTTTTAAACCACTTATTATCCTATCATGATACAATAGTCGTGGCTTAAAAGCTGATTGCTTCCTGTATTATAATAATCTGGGCACATCTGTGAGGCCAGAGCGATTGCCTGATGCTGCCAGCCCTGCTCTACGGATCTCAGATGTGTCCTAAATATGCCTTTGGACTGGTTCTTTCTGTTTTTCTTCATTTTAAATATGTCCATTATCAGAAAGGTGCATAGTGTTTTATTCTGTTGGACCTTGACAGCGTGTATGCAAACACAAAGACACAAACATAAACACACACACACATAAACAGGCTAAATGGTGTGTGGCAGCTGCTCTCCTGCCTGCCTGAATCTACTTAAACAGGTAGAAACAGTTGTCTATGTGTCTAGCGCCCAGCACGTCTGCTCCAGTTGGACGTGCACACACACTCACTCTCACACACACACACACACTACAGTGAAAACCCACATGATATCATGTACTGAGAGTTAAAGCAACTCTCCATCCCTCAATTTTCTCAGTGTATCCAACACTGCCATCTTTCCCAATGGACACAGATTAGCTGAGGCAGCCAGTCAGTATGCTGGATGTTTGCTTTTGACACAGGTCCCCTCCAGACTTGCATCTTTCACAGTTCTGGGTTTAGTGGTACTGGAGTAAATGAAAAGTGCAGTGTTGCTCTACTCTAAGTGCTGTGAGCACACTGTCAGTCGGCTGCTGATGAGATGAGCTGAGGCACATCCAGAGGAGCAGATGGCTTAACACAGCAGCGGCTCTCCTCTCTTTTCCTCTCCACTCTGGCCTACCCCAGCCCTGCCCAGCTCAGCCATGGCCTGAGCCCGGTTCCAGATGTGCTGGACTCAGTCCCGCAGTAGTGGGGGGATTGTGGGGGAGGAAGAGTGTGAGGCTTTAACCTTCGGGATGAGCCAGAGCACGACTGGGGGGCTACGGGGCTGGGGCTACGGGGGAGGGGGGTATACACATTCCATCAGCTCTGGTTCTTCTTGGGCCGCCGAGGGGAATGCTTCTGGAAGTGTTACACAAGCCCTGATGTGTGAGCAGGAAGTAAGCATGTCAAAACCCTGATTATTAAACATCCGAATGGCCTGGATCATCCGGAACAGAGCTATCAGCACAGAATAGGAGCACAGAGCAGAGCAGAGTAGGAGGGGAAAAGCACTCTACTGTCTCCACAGAGACCAGGACAACGTGGAGCCACAAAGGACCAGGATGTTTCTACAGGGGACGTGGCAGCTGGATGGTGTGTTGTCTTGTGTTCTGTTGAAATGTCCCTCAACACAGGGTCAAAACCACACCAGGGCCTGAATGTTGCAGAGGTCACTGTGAAAACTGTTGCCAGTCACACACCATCTGATGACTATTGGCGATACATAGGGCATAATATATAATTGTTCATAGTGCACCTGTCCCAAAATACATAGAAATGCATGTACTGACAAAAAGACCAGCTGATCCACTACCACTACCAGATTGATAGGGCAAGGCAACAGGAATGGTGAAAGCAGAATGACACAAAAGTGTGATGAGCAGAGGTAGGGACTGCTCACAAACTGTCTGTTCTGCACTATGCCATATAGATCAGCAGAACGCAGGAAAAAGCAGAACACTTAACATTAGATGCAGGGGGTCTCCAGATGGTTAGAAATATGGAATGAGCATTATTCATTAGTTACAGGTCTAGATTTCACCCAGGTTTTGGACGGCTCAGTGATAATGTGATTAGGGTTTGCCCTGGCCTGTGTGTGTGTGTGTGTGTGTGTGTGTGTGTGTGTGTGTGTGTGTGTGTGTGTGTGTGTGTGTGTGTGTGTGTGTGTGTGTGTGTGTGTGTGTGTGTGTGTGTGCGTGTGTGTGTGTGCGTGCGTGCGTTGTGTGTTGGTGTGTGCGTGTGTGCGTAAGACTGGGGGCACAGGGCACGGTGCCCACTGCCCACCCTGTTCCAGGTATTTGGTTTGGAGCTAGTGGATGTGTGCCAACCATGGCACTAAACTACGCCAAGGAGTAAAGAAATAAAGTTCAGGTTTCCTCTGTGGTTTGGAGAAGCCAGACTCCTGGCTGTTAGTGTTAACTGGAGGGGAAACTAGACAAACATGAAAGTGTCCTTTGCAGCCCCCAACCTGGTACTCTCTCTCACAATACTAAAAGCTTAGTGAGAGACCACAGCAGTGAATAGCGGAAGGCTAAATCATTCTTAACAGGTAGCACTGCTGAAAAGAAGGCCGACTTTATACCGACTATAGCCTCCATTCCACGGGGCGGGCGGGTGAAATATAAAGAGCAAAATGTTGACAAACTGAATATTCCCATTCCCGATGCACAATTTACAGGCCATGTTGACCAGCACAACATGTCTGGCGAGAAAACAGACAGTATTTGTGTGGACACCTGTGTGCATCTCGACCTTGCTGGCGCCCAGACAGAACCTAATTGATGTGAATGGAGGAAGGCAACAGCATTGGAGGAAAACAGTGTCTCATAGCAGAGGGACGGTGGGTAGGAGCATCATGGGAAAAGCTCCACTCATGATCCGCTACATGGCCTTACAACAAGGTTCTTTGTGCTCTTCCCCTCCATATCATTGTGTTCTTACTTAAACCATTAGAATAATCCTCTGGGGGATGCCTGTCAAGGCCAATTACCATGCATCTCTCCAAGAAAAACATCCTAAGCTGTAAAATATGAGGACAGGAAGGGAATAGGTGTCTGTTGTTGCTAGGGCAACACAGCGTTTCAGGGCATCTTCTCTGTGGATGGAAGACCCTGAGCCTATGAGACAAACAGACAGACAGCTAGCTCTACTAAACAAGGCTGTCTATTAACTACTGTATGACAGACAATCAATACCACTTACCCATTTCACTCAACATCAGAACATACTGGGCAGAATATCCTCCACACAGACACAATTACTGGTAGAAGGACACATTTTGTTCCCTTTTGTTGCTGGAAAAGATTATGAAGGCCAAAAACTGTAGAGGAGAAAACAGAGACTGAAAGAAAGAAACAACAAATAAGAAGGAAACTAATAACAAAAGTGACTGCTCTGTTTATGCGGCAATGAAAGCAGTGAGAGCTCACAGGCCCTGGCCGTCTTGAGGGTTTAGATCGCTAACTCGCTGTACTGGCCTCCATTATTACAGTGAAATGCCAGCTTTGTCATTAATCAGAGAGGGCCTATTAAGAACCCCTAGCCTTCAAAAACTAAAGGGGATGCACACACACACACAGACAGACACGCACACACACACACACACACACAGCGGCCTTGGCCTCAGAGGGTCCTTTACGTCAAAATAGCCCTCCATCCAAGCCCCAGCCATTCCTCAGCGGAGCCACCTTTTGTATGGAAGAGGAACAGAGAAAGGAATCCGAGCAGGAAGCAGACTGAAAAGCCATAATGGTGCCTCAGATGGACAGAAAGTAAGAGGGGAGGAAGGAACAATCTTAATGAATATAGCATCCCCTCTGAAGAGACACTTCACCCTCCTCCCCTCAGTGCAAGGCCTTAACCCTATGTCACCCAGACTGGTCCCAGGCCAGTACACAGTACACACACTGCAGTCTGCCAGCCAACTCAACACAGGTCTGTAACACAGCATCTCACTGGCTCATCACCTTCATCTGGGAATGAAACACCAAAAGCTCTATGTCATTCCAACTGAAATAACAGGCTGATGTGCCCTTCATAAAACACTTTTAATAGCTGTGTAAACCATGCAAAACAAATCACGAGAGAGAAACGCACTCAGCGGTGAAATACGGTCTCAAACCATGTAAAAGAGAACTTCTAGGGCGGCCGGCCATTGTAATAAATGCTGTGGGTGACATATGAGTTTGTAGCTGGCTCTGTCACCAGGAACTCTGGCAGGCAGGTTCACACTATTGTCACCTGACCGTCCAGCCAGAGCCCCGGCAGGCCAAGCACACCCTTTGTGGCATTATATGCACTGCCACATCTGTCTGTCTGCAGATCACTCTACTCCTCTACTCCTCAGGCTCTTTTTGCAGTTTCCATAAGTTACATGATTCACATGCACTGTAGAAACATACAACACATTACAACACATGACTAACTATTTTGTTTCTGCAGTGAATGAAGGCACATGAAAAGAAGATTTCAATTGCAAGCATAGTTTCACTCAAGTTGTTCTGACAGCAATTACAAACTTGGCATTTCTTGCATTCATTTTCTTCTCCAAATACCACAGAATGGAGAGAAACAAAATGCAGTGTGGTGGGGTTTATGTTTGAGAGACTCTCAATATGTGGAGGTGGAAGAGCAGTGGGACCTCTGGGTTGCCATGGGGAAATCACTATCGTGTCATACTGACCCGTGTGAATTCCCACAAGCACCATTACAAAATGACTCAGTTCCACAGCTAAAAAGGAGGCAACATTGTGCTGGAAAAAAAAAAGAGCGCTCCCTTTGGACACAGTTAAAACAAATTAAAAGGGCCATTATAAAACTCAGATGCAGCAAAGAAAATAAGCTTCACAAGATTTACTGTGTTTCTGAAGACCTAAGCTATCTGTGCTAAAGACATTAGCAACGACAGATAATACCAGAGCAAGGCCTCTGCTTAGCTCCGTCACAGCTTTTGTTTTGTGTCAGTTCCCTTTCTTTTTCAAACTCTGACTGGGGTCAAGCCAGATTATGTGAAAGTGGCAAGCAGCCAGTCTTGTAATCACCAGGGATTGATACAGGCAGGCACCACAGCAATACTCCTTGTTTTATATCATTTGTTTTATTTAGGCTAGATAATATTAGATGGCACTTGTACAGTGAGTTATCATCAATTGTTTCCAGATATCGAGATAGCATAAGTATGCCAGACACACATGTACAGAAAAGTAACACTTTAATTCATAAAAATAAATAAAAAGGCGAAAGAGATGAGAATACAGGCCTAGCGCATTAGACTCATCACACCGTAGACCAGGGCTCCAGTCCGAGCTCCACCGAGCACGCCCAGAGCCTAGAGGCATAAATGCAAAGCATAGACATAATCAGTGGGCTCAGCATGTGGCTCTGATTAACAGACAGTAATCTGATCATGTCAACTTACTTAGGCAAAAGTGGTAACAATACTAAAGGCATGAAGAATTTCGTCTTCCAAAAACCATGGAAAAAGGGACCAGAGTACACGTACTCGGAGGCATCCTCCTGTGGTTGCACTGTAGTCCCACAGCGTAGTCCGAAGGAGAAAGCCACTGGGTCCTGCTGAGGGATCGGAACAAGCACACAGATGACCAGCACTGATAGAGGACCTGTCCCTCTGGGAAAGAGGGGGCAGACACTGGTACAAACATGTTAATAATACAGTCATAAAGACACCATGAACATAAGCACACACCATGTGCCAAAACCAGAGGGAGAGGAAAGTCAACACGACCTGTAAAAATCATTCCCACTGACAACAAATAGATAACTGGAGAGAAATAACCAGCTGGCTGGGTTCAAACAATCTCTGTTGTTCAAATGGCACATTTATGATCTCTCAGTAATGGAAGATGAAAGGAAACAAATAATACTGGACCAATGTGCACAGTGAGTTCCTGACTGTGGATCCAACACAGACCTGTAATCTACTTTAATGATTCCCGGAAAGGTATTCAAAGAGACAAAAACAGAGGAAAACTCCAGGACGTCCCTTACAAAGACAAGCAGCTGTTAAAACAGTTCTATGATAGTGAAATTGGCTACAAACAGCCAGAATGAGCAGACAGTATTTACATAACTCACAGAATAAAGTTTCTCCACTCAGAAGACATGGCCCCCATTAATGAAGAACAATAAAAGGAAGCCAAATAACATATCCTCCAGTTTTATCTAATGCGAGTCTGCTGATAGTGAGGACTACTTCACTTAACCACAACTGGTATAGTAAAGTGCCTGGCAGGCCACATTTACTTACATTTGTGTCTGCGCAAAGAAAAAAAAGACAGGTTTCTACAATTCATAAATTTGACCTTTACTTCACGGAAGGAACCGGCTCCATTAGAACTGAAGGAAAGCCCTTAGTAAATAATCACAACTTCCTTTCTGGAACATTCAAAGGTTTATAATGACTTGTCAGTAGGGTGGAAATAATGTACACTTCTACAGTATCCACAGAGTCATTAACTAGTAATTAATCTGTAAACGGATAGCTTTAGTCTTCACGTAAAAAGAGAATATACTGCAAATATTTCAGTGAGAATGCTGACGGAATCCGTCATGCTGTAACCATGATGAGAGTACATGATGTGTTAGTGACTCAGGTCATAACAACTGTCAAAAATGCACTTCTTTGCGGTGGAAAAGGACAATATTATAATCTATACAACCCACACACTCTAGATGCCCGCACAGACAAATACACGTAGACACACAGACACAGACATACGCACACACACACAGATGCACACACACACAATTTACATGAACTAAAATAGTTTTATTACACAACGCATTTACATTTTTTCGTAATTTGAATTATATCTAAATAGTAAAGTTTTATTTGTCATATTCAAAAGTACAGTGAAATCCTTTAAGTCCTATAAGTCCTCCCCAACAGTGCAGTATTCAATAGTTAATCATTTCAGAACATAATGTTCATACATGTATAACACTTGTAATGATGATATAGGAATGAATATAAAAATATACAGTATATATATATATATATATATATACAGTACCAGTCAGAAGTTGTGGAACACCTACTCATTTAAGGGTTTTTTCTTTATTTTTACTATTTTCTACATTGTAGAGTAATAGTGAAGACATCAAAACTATGAAATAACAGGTATGGAATAATGTAGTAACCAAAAAAAGTGTTAAACAAATCCAAATCAATTTTACATTTCAGATTCTTCAAACAAGCCATAATTTCCCTTGATGAAAGCTTTGATCACTCTTGGCATTCTCTCAAAAAGCTTCATGAGGCAGTCACCTGAATTCATTTCAATTAACAGACGTGCCATGTTAAAAGTTAATTTGCAGAATTTCCATCCTTCCTGTCCTTTGGTCTGATGAGTCCAAATTTGAGATTTTTGGTTCCAACCGCCATGTCTTTGCGAGACTCAGAGCAGGTAAACGGATGATCTCCTCATGTGTAGTTTCCACCGTGAAGCATGGAGGAGAAGGTGTGATGTTGTGGGGGTGCCTTGCTGGTGACACTTTCAGTGATTTATTTAGAATTCAATGCACACTTCACCAGCATGGCTACCACAGCATTCTGCAGCAAAGCGCCATCCCGTCTGATTTGCGCTTAGTGGGACAATCATTTGTTATTCAATAGGACAATGACCCAACACACCTCCAGGCTTTGTAAGGGCTATTTGACCAAGAAGGAGTGATGAAGTGCTGCCTCAGATGACCTGACTACCACAATCACCCAACCTCAACCAAATTGAGATGGTTTGGGATGAGTTGGACTGCAGAGTGAAGGAAAAGATGCCAACAAGTGCTCGGGAAATATATGTGGGAACTTCAAGACTATTGGAAAATCATTCCAGGTAAAGCTGGTTGAGAGAATGCCAAGAGTGTACAAAGCTGTCATCAAGGCAAAGGGTGGCTACTTTGAAGAATCTCAAATATAAAATATATTTTGATTTGTTTAACACCTTTTTGTTTACTACATGATTCCATATGTGGTATTTCATAGTTTTGATGTCTTCACTATTATTCTACAATCTAGAAAATAGTCAAAATAAAGAAAAACTCTTGAATGAGTAGGTGTGTCCATTCTCTTGACTGGTACGGTATAAATTTGTGTCAAAATTGTTATTAAAAAAGTCCATGAGAGCCTCTAAAAACCACATAATACTTCATGCAAGACAAACGCAGTCTATAAACCCCACTTTAAATTATTGTGAAGGTTATCAGAGTTTCTGAATTAGATTTGTATCAAGGGAAAGTTAATAGCACTGTTAAAACCTCGCAAACCTATGCTGCTACCTTCAAAGAAGGTGGAGGCAGTACCAGCCATTGCTGACAGCATTATCTCTCTCTCTGCTGGGTAAATCTACAGCGCCACACAGAGGACTTCACAAGTAATGCAAGCCAGAGGCTAAAGTTTTGATCTGAAACTGTGTGAAGAGAATGATTTGACATATTGATTAGATAAGTAGTATACATTAAAGAGAAAAATCTCTATTTCTAAATGTTGAAAGTGATAAATGGAATTCAAACCAATTAGATTGTCAGTTTAGACAAAGATTATGGCTCGTCCAAACAGAAACCTTGTGAAAAGAATAAGGTTCTTAACAATCAGGAAGTGCTCTTTCTATGAGATACACTGACCAGGTGTAAGCTATGATGCCTTATTGGATGCCACCTGTTAAATCCACAATCAGTGTAGATATATATTTATATATATATATATATATATATTTTTTTTTTTTTTAATTTAACTAGGCAAGTCAGTTAATAACAAATTCTTATTTACAATGACGGCCTACCGGGGAACAGTGTGTTAACTGCCTTGTTCAGAGGCAGAACGGCAGATTTGTATCTTGTCAGCTCAGGGATTCAATCCAGCAATCTTTCCGTTACTGGCCCAGCACTCTAACCACTAGGCTACCTGCTGTAGATAAAGGGGAGAAGACATGTTAAAGAAGGACTTTTATGCCCTGGGGGTGGCAGGAAGCCTAGTGGTTAGTGTGTTGGACTCGTAATCGAAAGGTTGCAAGATCAAATCCCTGAGCTGACAAGGTACAAATCTGTCATTCTGCCCCTGAACAAGGCAGTTAACCTGCTGTTATTGAAAATAAGAATTTGTTCTTAACTGACTGACTTGCCTAGGTAAATAAAGGTAAAAAAAAGATAGACTTGACACATGGATTTTGTCTTGAATGGGCAAGACAACATACTTAAGTGTCTTTAAACGGGTTATGGTAGTAAGTGCCAGGTGCACCAGTTTGAGTGTGTCAAGAACTGCAATTCTGCTGGGTTCTTCATGCTCAGCAGTTTCAATAGTGTATCAAGAATGGTCCACTACCCAAAGGCCATCCAGCCAACTTGACACAACTATGGTAAGCATTAGTCAACAGCATCCCTGTGGAACACTTTCAACACCTTGTAGTCCATGACCTGACAAATTGAGGCTCTTCTGAGGGCAAAAGGGGGTACAATTCAATATTAGGAAGGTGTTCCTAATGTTTTGTACACTCAGTGTATGTTATTGACATTGAGAAGTGGTCAATATTATAATTACCTAGATATTATTTTAGAAGTACAGCCTATAATATGTATGCACATATACAGTACCAGTCAAAAGTTTGGACACACTAATGTTTATTCTTTATTTGTACTATTCTCTAGATTGTAGAATAAAAGTGAAGACATCAAAACTATGAAAGAACACATATGGAATCATGTAGTAACCAAAAAAGTGTTTGAAATATATTTTAGATTCTTCAAAGTAGACACCCTTTGCCAAGATGACAGCATTGCACACTCTTGTAATTCTCTCAACCAGCTTCACCTGGAATGCTTTTCCAACAGTCTTGAAGGAATTTCCACAAATTCTGAGCACTTGTTGGATGCTATTCCTTCACTCTACGGTCCAACTCATCCCAAACCATCTCAATTGGGTGGAGGCCAGGTCATCTGATGCAGCACTCCATTACTCTCCTTCCTGGTCAAATAGCCCGTTCACAGCCTGGAGGTGTGTTGCGTCATTGTCCTGTAGAAAAACAAATGATAGTCCCACTAAGCGCAAACCAGATGAGCTGGTGTGTCGCTGCAGAATGCTGTGGTAGCCATTCTGGTTAAGTGTGCCTTAAATTCTAAATAAATCACAGACAGTGTCACCAGCAAGGCACCCCCACACAATCACACCTCCTCCTCCATGCTTCACGGTGGGAACCACACATGAAGAGATCATGCGATTGTGTGGGGTGCTTTGCTGGTGACACTGTCTGTGATTTATTTAGAATTTAAGGCACACTTAACCAGCATGGCTGATATATTGGTGTCCTTTCACCTACTCTGCATCTCACAATGACACGGCGGTTGGAATTAAAATCTCCAAATTTCCATTGGTCTAATGTCCATTGCTCGTGTTTCTTAGCCCAAGCAAGTCTCTTCTTCTTCTTGTACTTTAGTAGTGGTTTTTATGCAGTAATTCGATTATGAAGGCCTGATTCACGCAGTCTCCTCTGAACAGTTGATGTTAAGATGTGTCTGTTACCTGAACTCTGTGAAAAATGTATTTAGGCTGCAATCTAAGGTGCAGTTAACTCTAATAACTCTGGGTGTTCCTTTCCTGTGGCGGTCCTCATGAGAGCCAGTTTCATCATAGTGCAGATTGACTGACCTTCATGTCTTAAAGTAATGATGGACTGTCTTTTCTCTTTGCTTATATGAGCTGTTTTTGACATAATATGGAGTTGTTCTTTTACTAAATAGGGCTATCTTCTGTATACCACCCCTACCTCATCACACCACAACTGATTGGCTCAAAAGCATTAAGAAGGAAAGAAATTCCACAAATGAACTTTTAACAAGGTACACCTGTGGTGCAGTGGTCTAAGGCACTGCATGAAGTGTCCCTATCGTACCTGGCTATATCACATCTGGCAGTGATTGGGAGTCCCATAGGGCAGCACACAATTGGCCCAGCGTCGCTGGATTCGGACAATATTGTAAATAAGTATTTGTTCTTAACTGACTTGCCTAGTTAAATAAAGGATGAAAAAATATACACCTGCATTCCAGGTGACTACCTCATGAAGCTGGTGGAGAGAATGCCATAAGTGTGTGAAGCTGTCATCAAGGCAAAGGGTGGCTTCTTTAACCTCTTGAACCTATAGGGGCGCTGTGTCATTATTGGATAAAAAGACGTGCCCGTTTTAAGCGCAATATTTTGTCACGAAAAGATGCTCGACTATGCATGGAATTGACAGCCTTGGAAAGACACAACTCTGACGTCTCCAAAACTGCAAAGATATTATCTGTGCGTGCCCCAGAACTAATGCAACAGGCGAAACCAAGATGATGTTTCATACAGGAAATGCCGCGGATTCTGAAGGCACTGTGTTCCAATGTCTCCTTATATGGCTGTGAATGCGCCAGGAATGAGCCTGCGCTTTCTGTATATTCCCGAGGTGTCTGCAGCATTGTGACGTGTTTGTAGGCATATCATTGGAAGATTGACCATAAGAGACTACATTTACCTGGTGTCCCGGCCGGTGTCCTGTGTGCGTAATCAGTAAGTCCATGCGCGTTCCATTTCTTCAGAATTGAAAGTAAACTGCCACGATGGATTTTATCGTCGATAGATATGTGAAAAACACCTTGAGGATTGATTCTAAACATCGTTTGCCATGTTTCTGTCGATATTATGGAGTTAATTTGGAAAAAAGTTTGCGTTTTAATGATTTTATTTTATTTTTTCTTACCCAAACGTGATGAACAAAACGGAGTGATTAGTCGACACAAATAATATTTTTTGTAAAAACGGAACATTTGCTATCTAACAGAGTCTCCTCATTGAAAACATCTGAAGTTCTTCAAAGGTAAATTATTTTATTTGAATGCTTTTATGTTTTTTTGGGGAAAATGTTGCATGCTGAATGCTAGGCTTAATGCAATGCTAGGCAATCAATACTCTTACACAAATGCTTGTTTAGCTATGGTTCAAAAGCATATTTTGAAAATCTGAGATGACAGTGTTGTTAACAAAAGGCTAAGCTTGAGAGCAAATAGATTCATTTCATTTCATTAGCCATTTTCATGAATAGTTAACGTTGTGTTATGCTAATGAGCTTGCTGATAGATTTACACAATCCTGGATACAGGGTTTTTTTCGTAGCTAAACGTGACGCAGAAAACGGAGCGATTTGTCCTAAACAAATAATCTTTCAGGAAAAACTGAACATTTGCTATCTGAGAGTCTCCTCATTGAAAACATCTGAAGTTCTTCAAAGGTAAATGATTTTATTTGAATGCTTTTCTGTTTTTTTGTGTAAATGTTGCCAGCTGAATGCTAACGCTAAATGCTACGCTAAATGCTACGTTAGCCATCAATACTGTTACACAAATGCTTGTTTTGCAATGGTTGAGAAGCATATTTTGAACATCTGAGATGACAGTGTTGTTAACAAAAGACTAAGCTTGAGAGCTAGCATATTTATTTCATTTCATTTGCGATTTTCATGAATAGTTAACGTTGCGTTATGGTAATGAGCTTGAGTCTGTATTCACGATCCCGGATCCGGGATGGGGAGATCAGAAAGGTTAAAGAATCTCAAATATATTTAGATTATTTTAACACTTTTTTGTTTACTACATGATTCCATATGTGTTCATAGTTGTGATGTCTTCACTATTATTCTGCAATGTAGAAAATAGTAAAAAAAATAAAGAAAAACCCTGGAATGAGTAGGTGTGTCCAACCTTTTGACTTGTACTGCATGTGTAATATTCAGTAGAGCTGGTTTCTCATTGAGTATTTAGTCAGATTTCCTGTATAATGGAATAGTTAATAAATTCTTCATAAGCACAACTAAATTGTTCATTTAATCATACATATCTGGTAAAAAAAAAAAGGCAGCTTTTAATAGGAAAGTTTTTGAATTTTGAGCGTGGACTCAGCTAGAACAATAATGTTGCATTTGGGACAACTTACCTGGCAAAGGCCAGGAATATTCTGCCCCGTACACACATGCTATTTCCATTCTGCCACCCAATTTACATCAACAAAACAGCACACAGGCAAAGTGTAGATGTAAATTCTGATGTTGTTTTCTGGGGTTTGTGACCATGTAAAAACTGTGAACGTTTAGTGATTTATGGAATAATCTAGGGCTTTAACTCCAAAATAGGTTCACAGATTGTGTGTTCGTCACATGAAACTTTAACTGTCCTCTTTTTTTTCTTCATTTTTAGCATCAAAGCTGATGCTCAGACAAATCTCACATTTTGGCTGATGATTTGTGAGAAGCGTCAGGTTTTATTTTGGAAAGTAATTAATAATAAACAAGTACACACAATGTTTGAATTATCTAACCATCACATCATCTCCTAGTGGCTGGTGGATAGGGAGGTATTTTTCAAACCAAAAAATGTACTTCTATTCATGTGGTGTTTATAGAAGTGCATGCAGCACAAATGCCATTTTCGCAGGAATATGTATTTTAGAAATCTTTTAGACAGACACCTTTAGGAGGATAACAGCTATATTATCAAGGCACAAGGTGAGATGCAGAGGCAGACACAGGAGGCAGATGGTTGGAGTCTTACAATGCTTATTAATCCAAAAAGGGGTAGGCAAGAGAATGGTCGCGTACAGGCAAAAGGTAAAAAACAGTTCAGAGTCCAATAGGTACTGAAGGGCAGGCAGGATGATCAGGCAGGCAGGAAAGTAGTCCAGAGTCAGGCAGTGGTCAAAACCGGGAGGACTAGCAAAAGAGAATAGAAAAGGATTACGGGGAAAAGCACGCTGGTTGACTTGACTAAACATACAAGACGAACTGGCACAGAAAGACAGGAAACAGGGATAAATACACTGGGGAAAGTTAGCGACACCTGAAGGGGGTGGAGACAATCACAGGGACAGGTGAAACAGATCAGGGCGTGACAGTACCCCCCACCCCTGCATAGAGTCGCCACCATCCTACCTGGGTATATACCTGGCTGACCGGGGTGTCAGCGGTGGAATTCGGCGATGAGGGCCGGGTCCAAGATGTCTTTAGCAGGAACCCAGCACCTCTCCTCTGGGCCATAACCCTCCCAGTCAACCAAGTACTGGAAACCCCTGCCCCATGGTCGAACCCTCAGGAGGTGTCTCACCGTGTACGCTGGCTGGCCATCGATTACCCGGGGTAGAGATGGGCCTGGAAACAGAAGACAAAGGACAGTGAAACACGGGCTTAATTCTGGACACATGGAAAGTAGGGTGGATACGGAGGGTACGGGGTAACACAAGATGGACAGCAGTGGAACTAAGGACTTTAGCGATGGGAAAAGGACCAATGAAACTGAGAGACAGTTTGCAGGACTCTACCCGCAGGGGCAGGTCCCGAGTGGAAAGCCATACCCTCTGCCCAATGCGGTAGCGGGGAGCTGGGGTTACGCGGCGGTCCACTTGTCAACGATACCTGGAATTGGCCGCCCTGGCTCTTCTCCAGGTACGTTGACAGTGGCGGACAAACATCTGGACCAAGGGTACGCTGACCTCCTGCTCTTGTTCCAGGAAGAGGGGAGGCTGATACCCCATGGAGCACTCGAAAGGGGAGAGTCCCGTGGCAGAACAGGGAAGGGTGTTCCAAGCATACTCCACCCAGACCAGTTGACAGCTCCAAGTAGTGGAGTTGGTTGAGACCAGGCATCTGTGGTTTCCAGGTCTGGGTTGACACGCTCCGACTGGTTTGGGGATGGAATCCAGATGGCAGGCTGGCCGACGACCCAATAAGGGTGCAGAATGCCTTCCAGAACTGAGACGAGAACTGAGGACCCCGATCGGAGACCATGTCTATCGGGAATCCATGGATACGGAAGACATGCTACACCATAGGCTGGGCCGTCTCCTTGGCAGAAGGTAGTTTGGGGAGAGGGATAAAATGTGTGGCCTTGGAGAACCGATTGACTACCATCAGAATGACAGTGTTGCCATCAAACGGAGAAAGCCCAGTGACAAAGTCGAGAGATATATGATACCAGGGACGATGAGGGACCGGTAGTGGCTGAAGGAGGCCAGAAGGAGCTTGCCGTTGAGTCTTGTTCTGAGCACACACTGTGCATGCGGCGACGAAGGCAGAAACGTCAGGAACCATTGTGGGCCACCAGAAACATTGTCGGAGGAAGGCTAGGGTACGACGGGACCCTGGATGACAGGTCAGCCTGGAGGAATGAGCCCATTCCAGGACCCGGGGCCGGACTGGGTTAGGGACAAACAGCCGGTTAGCCGGGCCCCCTTCAGGTCTAGGCTGGGAGCATTACGCCTCGCCTACCAGGTTCTCAATACCCCAATCCACAGTGGCAGCAAGGCATGAGTTAGGCAGAATGGTTTCGCAGGTCGAGGGTGAGGCAGAGGAACTGTATATGCTGGAGAGAGCATCAGGCCTCACATGTTTTACCCTGGGCGGAAGGAAATGTTGAAGTTCAATCTAGTAAACAAGAGGGCCCACCGGCCCTGCCTGGAGTTGAGGCGCTTGGCTGTACGGAGATATTCCACGTTTTTATGGTCGGTCCAGACCACAAATGGCTGTTCTGCTCCTTCCAGCCAGTGCCTTCACTCTTCCAACGCCATCTTAACTGCCAGGAGTTCTTGGTCCTGGGAAGATCGCTGGGACAGGATGGCCCTCACTCCAACATCAGAAGCACCAACTTCCACCAGAAATTGATGTGAGGGGTCTGGATAGATGAGGATGGGTGCTGTTGTGGACCGATGTTTCAGGTCCACAATGGCTTTCTCGACAGCTGGAGACCATTTGAATGGTACCTTGGGAGAGGTGAGTGCCGAGAGGTTGGGTGCCAGGATGCTGTAATCCCGAATGAAACGGCGGTAGAAGTTAGCAAAACCAAGAAACCGTTGCAACTGCACCCTGGACTTTGGATGAGGCCAATCCACCACTGCTTTCACCTTTCCAGGATATATCTGAACATTGCCCGCAGCGATGACATATCACAGAAAGGTGATTGTAGAGCGGTGGAACTCACACTTCTCGGCTTTCACAAACAATTGCTTCTCCAGGAGGCGTTGAAGGACCTGCCTGATATGAAGTACATGTTCTTGGGTAGGTCGGGAGAAAAACAGGATGTCATCAAGGTAAACTAACACAAAACGGTTTAGCATATTCCGGAGCACATCGTTGACCAAAGCCTGGAAAACAGCGGGGTGAGTCCAAATGGCATGACCCGCTTCTCATAATGTCCACTGGCTGTGTTGAAGGCTGTCTTCCACTCATCCCCCTCGTGTATCCGAACCAGGTGGTAGGCATTCCGAAGGTCCAACTTGGAAAACATGGTGGCCCCCTGGAGAGGTTCAAACGCTGAGGAGAGGAGAGGTAGGGGGTAAAGATTTTTAACAGCAATGTCGTTAAGTCCCTGGTAGTCAATGCATGGACGCAGGGTCTTGTCCTTCTTCTCCACAAAGAAAAACCCTGCGCCAGCAGGAGATGCAGATGGATGGATGGCCCCAGTGGCCAGAGACTCCTCTATGTACTCCTTCATAGCTTTGGTCTCTGATCCGGACAGAAAATACAACTGACACGGAGGTGGTGTAGTTCCTGGGAGAAGATCAATGGCACAATCATAAGGATGAACACTTCCAGGAGGTCATTGTATTCAGTGGGAATAGCAATGACATCCACAGTCTTGCTAACATCCTGAGGAAGACAACTTGGGGAAGGCTGTGCTGCTTGAAGGCAGTGGGAATGGCAAAATGGGCTCCAACCCAGGATGGCGCTTGTGGTCCAGTCAATCACAAGATTGTGCTTTTGGAGCCAGGAAAATCTCAAAACAACCAGAACATGGGGAGATGCAATGAAGAGGAACAGTATGGACTCGCTGTGGTTACCAGAAACCCGTAATTGAACGGGCACAGTACTATGGGTGACTTCTGCTATAGAGCGGCCATCCAGTGCCCTAGAATCCATGGGAACAGAGAGAGGCTGAGTGGGAATACCAAGCTCTGAAGCAATAGTAGCATCCATAAAACTTTCATCAGCCCCAGAGTCAATGAGCACTCAGAGAGACTTAGATTGGTCTCCCCACAGCACAAGCACAGAAAAGGGTGTGCAGGTGTGCGGGTGATGGGAATTAGGGACCTCCCAGTCTGACTCACCATAGTACTGGTACCCACTAGAGACAAGGCTTTCCTAATAGGGCAGGTAGCTATAAAATGTCCTGCCCCTCCACAGTACAGACAACAGTTACTATTCATCCTCCATTAGCATTCCCCAACTGATAACCTAGCTCTTCCAATCTGCATAGGCTCAGGAGTATCCAACTCACCCTTCATAGATTCACGAGAGGGCTGGGTGGCTTCAAATCCTCTCGTCTTCGAATCCTTTGGAAACTTGCGGATTCCCTCGAAGGTGAACAAGCCATATCGGGTGCACGAGTGTGCCCGAGACCAGACCTCCTCTCACTCCTGCGTTCCCTTAGGCGTCCATCGATTTTAATGGTTAGGGCGATAAGGGAGTCGAGCTCCACCGGAAATTCCCGAGCAGCTAGCTCACCCTTTACCTCCACAGATAATCCGTGCAGAAAAGTATCGAAAAGAGACTCCGGATTCCAGGCACTCTCTGGTGCCCAACTTGCAAAAATCAACCGCGTAGTCTGCCACACTACGGGAGTTTTGACGTAAGTCAAGCAATTTACAGGCCGCCTTTCTCCCGGATACCGGAGACTCAAATACCTTTCTCACCTCTGCCATAAATTCGTCAAGATGACTACAAATGGCAGATTGTTGCTCCCAAACTGCCGTAGCCCAGGAGAGCGCACTTCCCGACATTAGCGTAATAATATACGCTATCTTCGATCGATCTGAAGGAAACGAAGATGGCTGTAGCTCAAAAATAAGCGAGCACTGAGAAAGAAAACACAGAATATTGCTCCGGGCGAGGTAAGCAGGGTTCTCGGGGACCCGGGATAGGATGTACAAACTCACCACAGATATGGAAAAAATTACTGGGTGATTTGGGTTTTTCAGAGGTGGCAGGCAGCCTCTGAGCTAACTCCCTGATTTTCTCCATAATAGCCTTTATTCCATGGTTGTGGCGTTCCGTCAAAAAACTGAGCCCTTCCAAAAGGCCCTGGAGCAACTCCTCATGTCTCCTAATGGTGGCTCCCTGCAGGGAGACAGCGTGGTGGAGCTGGTCCAAGTCTGCTGGGTCTGTCATGGCCAGTTTGTACTATCAAGGCGAGACGCAGATTCAGACACAGGAGGCAGATGGTTGGAGTCTTACAATGTTTATTAATCCAAAAAGGGGTAGGCAAGAGAATGGTCATGTACAGGCAAAAGGTCAAAACCAGGCAGGATGATCAGGCAGGAAAGTAGTCTAGAGTCAGGCAGTGGTCAAAACCGGGAGGACAAGCAAAAGAGAATAGAAAAGGAGTACGGGGAAAAACACGCTGGTTGACTTTACTGAACATACAAGACAAACTGGCACAGAGAGACAGGAAACACAGCAATAAATACACAGGGGAAATAAGCGAAACCTGGAGGGGGTGGAGACAATCACAGGGACAGGTGAAACAGATCAGGGCGTGACAATAATGATCTATCAAATAAGTCCTTTGGGAATTAAGTTATAACTAAGTTATTATTGTATTTAAATTAATATTTTATAAAAAATTATGATTGTGAATATATTCTATAACAAAAGACAAAGCTCCAAATATTACGTGAAATTATGATATTGATAATTTCTAACGGTTACAAAGCATTCCTTCACTCCGTTTCAGTGTGGCATAGGGGAGAAGTGATTGTCAACACAGAGGCTTTTCCATTTTTCCGTTGTTGACAGGTGAACCTTCCGGCATCTCTTTGAAACAGAATCTGATTTACAACACACAGGGACACAAAACGTTGCTAGGAGACACACAGCATTCCACTGCCATGATGACACTCAGGCCCATTCCACATGTTACGTCCACTCTGGTCATTCATTTAGCTAAGGAAAACAGAGGAGAGATAGAAGATGCTGTTTCTGGGAATTATGGGGACATTTATCTGTCTGTTCACCTGCTCTGTATACTGGACATTGACAAATCCTAAACCTCTGCCTGTTCAGGTTCCCCACTCTCAAAATGATACATTGCTGCCTCGTCGATGATAGTGAGCGTCATAGTAATCACATATCATCTATCAATAAAAATTATGTTCACAGATCTATTAAAAATACTTTACCTGCAGGAAAAAGTGTGCGCGTCAGGAAATGAGATGTAGAGGACAGACATTGATAATGAAGCACATCACTTCTTTGGGGGTTCAAATGAATGGCATATATGAAGCTTTGATTGGAAAATGACACTAATATTGCCTAGTTGTAATGTTATGGCCTCATTGCTGTGATATAGCAAACCCAATAGTTGCCCATTCAGACTGACACAGGGGCAAGAAAAGATGAGGACAAAACTAAAGCTAGCAGGTCAGGAAAACACAACACTAATATCCACCACAATAAATGTCCATCCCCGTATCTAATACATCTCTCTTCTACAAGTTTCTCAAAAAAACAGATGTTGAGACATGAATAGTATTATATAGTAAGACATACTGTGTCCATGGTGTAAGGTTGTCTTTGACCTCCATAATCCTGTTTTTGTAATGGCTGCCGAGGCTGCCACTCAACAGTCTTTAGACTGGCTACCAGGACAGCCGGACTTCTCAACTAACAAAACACAGCAGATAAAATCTCTCCAAATATTCCAGACATGCAGCAGACACAAAGGTGAGAAAGGGTGGGGGTGACCAGACCATCTCAGACAGAGCATTTCTTTTTCCAGTAAAATGAGTGGCTTCAGTCAACCCGGCCAATCCCTGGCCCTGGCGAGACAAAGTCAGATGTGAACCTGTGCTTTTCATGTGGGCCGGCCTCAGACGATGAGGAAATAATTGCCTGGGCAGTGACAAATAATGGCTCTATCCCTACAATCACATTCCACAAGGATTGGCTTTCTCCCTTTTAAAAAGGTAGCTGTTACATTGGACAGGTTTGAATACGCTGAGCAGTCTTAATAGTGTGGCCCCTAGTTTCTCCCCAAACGTCCCCATCATAGAGTTGATACTCCTGAACAGAGTGATACACGATACTGTACATGTACAATTACTATGTGAGTATTAAGGGATGCTGTTTCATATAAGTGGGACATTTTGATATACAGTGCATTCGTAATGTATTCGGACCCGCATACACTTCCATTGTTACGTTACAGCCTTATTATACAATTACAGCCTTATTATACAATTACAGCCTTATTATACAATTTCTTAAATAAAAACATTTCCTCATCAACCTACACACAATACAAATGACAAAGCGAAAACAGGTTTATAGAAATTTTTGCCAATGTATTAAAAATAAAAACAGAAATACCTTATTTACATAAATATTCAGACTAGAAGTCATGCTTTAGATGTTTCTACAACTTGATTGGGGTCCACATGTGGTAAATTCAATTGATTGGACATGATTTGGAATTACACACACCTGTCTATGTAAGGTCCCACAGTTGACAGTGCATGTCAGAGCAAAAACCAAGCCATGAGGTCGAAGAAATTGTCCGTAGTGCTCAGAGACAGGATTATGTCGAGGCACAGATCTGGGGAAGGGTACCAAACAATTTCTGCATTATTGAAGGTCTCCAAAAATACGGTGGCCTCTATCATTCTTAAATGGAAGAAGTTTGGAACCACCAAGACTCTTCCTAAAGCTGGCTGCCCGGCCAAACTGAGCAATCCGGGGAATAGGGCCTTGGTCAGAAAGGTGACCAAGAACCTAATGGTCACTTTGACAGAGCTCCAGAGTTCCTCTGTGGAGATGGGAGAACCTTCCAGAAGGACAACCATCTCTGCAGCACTCCACCAATCAGGCCTTTATCGTAAAGTTGCCGAAGTTTGCCAAAAGGCACCAAAAGGACTCAGACCATGAGAAACAAGATTCTCTGATCTGATTAAACCAAGATTGAACTCTTTGACCTGAATGCCAAGCGTCAGATCTGGAGGGAACCTGCCACTATCCCTATGGTAAAATATGGTGGTGGCAGCATCATGCTTTGGGGATGTTTTAAGCGGCAGGGCTGGGAGACTAGTCAGGTATGAGGGGAAGATAAACAGAGCAAAGTACAGATAGATCCTTGATCAGAACCTGCTCCAGAGCGCTCAGGACCTCAGACTGGGGCTAAGGTTCACCTGCCAACAGGACAATGACCCTAAGCACACAGCCAAGACAATGCAGGAGTGGCTTCGGGACAAGTCAGTCTCTGAATGTCCTTGAGTGGCCCTGCCAGAGCCCAGACTTGAACCCGATCTAACATCTCTTGAGAGACCTGAAAATAGCTGTTCAGCAATGCTCCCCATCCAACCTAAGAGAGCTTGAGATGATCTGCAGAGAAGAATGGGCGAAACTCCCCAAATACAGGTGTGCCAAGCTTGTAGGGTCATACCCAAGAAGACTTGATGCTGTAATCGCTGCCAAATGTGCGTCAACAAAATACTGAGTAAAGGGTCTGAATATTTATGTAAATGTGATATTTCAGTTTTTTATTTACAATACATTAGCAAAAATGTATACAAAACTGTTTTTGCTTTGTCATAATGGAGTATTATGTGTAGATTGATGAGGGAAAACATTATTTAATCAATTAGAACAAGGCTGTAATGTAACAAAATGTGGAAAAAGTCAAGGGGTCTGAATATTTTCCAAATGTACTGTACATTATGGCCAGAGGCATCCTTTGCATAATAAAGCTACTATCAATCAGTTCATAGACTCCAGCATCTTCCAATCCCTATCTTCAAAGGACTGGGACTATTCCAACTCAAGGACATGAAGTCATTCCAGGGTCTAGAACAGAGAGTACAGCATATAATGGCAACCACTAGCCTGACCCACTTGGTAAGGAAGTTTACAGCATTTTAAAAAGGTTTACACAGAGTTACCACCCTAGCTCTACATTACCCCCACCCCCGCTCCCATGGTTGTCAGCAGGGCCCAGGCCATTTCCCTCCAGAGAGTACCCTCTCTGAAACAAAACAAGAAAGATAAGGCACGGTTTCCAGAAAGATAAGGCACGGTCCCAGCCATCCGCCGGTCACCATTATCAGTTTGCTGTAGGAGAGATAACGCAGCTTTCAGGACACTTTCTATCTTCTCGCTGTTTCTACTATTTACTGGGCCCAGGATCAAAGCCTGACGCATGAGCAGCCTGCAAACCTCTGCTGTTTCGTCACTGACAAATTAACCAACGCTCATCTGGACTGAGATCTGCCCTCCCCTGGTCGGCCCCTTCCATTCTATCCTCTCCAAGGGCTTTGTACACAAGCAGTCCAGCTCCCTGACGGGGCATTGAGGTGTTTTACACAGTAATTACTCTTGGCTAATGACAGCCCACACTACACCAGGTTGTAAACTACAGGAGGGTCGTAAAGTTGATGCAAACAGCAGAGGTGTGAGCATTGTGGCATAAGCCTGCAGCTATGTGGACAGCCCACCCACACACTCTCCCTGTGCTCTGTACCTTGCTCTATAGGTCTAGCACAAAACATCTCTGGTCAGGGAAAATACAACAGCTTCCCACTCAGTCACCTCTCAGATGCAGATTTTATACAACTAAATAATGCTGATCAAGTCAATGAACTGTAAACGGCAGTATCTCCACCGGAACATCTGACTGTGCCAGCTACAGAGCTTGTTTTTCTGTGTGAGCATGAGTGTATGTACGTGTGTGTGTATAATATAAGACTACCATACAAACATCCATGGCCCTTTGGGAGTAAATATTTGTTCTGCTGAGACAAACATAAACTCATAGGTTAGTGAAGTCACAAAATACAGGTTACAGAGAGCGTGATTGTGAAGCGACCAATAGTCTACATTTCTGCAACATAACAATAAGACTTAGATACTTGTTTGAAATAGCGACTCTATCTAAACTACATCTAAACATAGTCTCCAAGATCGTCTCATCAAGCAAACATTTTTCAGGTCAATTGTTTCTGGGACAATGACCAAGACTTCTTACTTACCATGTCCTAGTCACCATCTACTTCCTATTTACCATTAATTTCCAACAGAGAGACAGTCAACTATTTACTGTCATTGTAAACCATGCTTAATAGAGGCCAGATATACTAAATATGTCTCACTGCTGTCATGCCATATTAATTAAAGCAGGACAAAGTATCACTTGGGGTGAGTGAGTACATGCAGAACAAATCCATGTATTTCAATACAATAAATAGCTAATTAAACTACGGAGGCGAGTAAATAAACCGCCTCTACTCTCTGTTCTATTGGTGAATGTACAATCACTGGAAAACAAACTGGACGAGATCCGTTTGAGAGTATCCTATCAATGGGACCTGAAGAACTCCAATATCTATGCTTCAGAGAGTCGTGGCTGAACAAGGACATGGATAATATAAATCTAGCTGTTTGAATACTTAGACTACCTCAATCATCTAAACTGGAACAACCATCTCAGTAATGGGTGCTATAAACCCAATTACTAACAGATTGGATTAATTTAGAAAACTGCATGTTATTTATGTTTGTGTAACATAAAATGAATCAACCATCAATGTACATGCCAAAACACACATATTACAATAAAACAAACCAATCTGAAAATCTCCCTGCAATAGAGCATGCTAGGTAATATTATAAATGGTTCTATGTAGAACCCTTCTTGTCTTCCAAATAATTATTCTAGCCTTTATCAAAAATAATTTCTTAGGATGTTAAAGGTTCTAGGTAGAACCCTTTGCCATTCAAAGAACCCACTTCTAAAAAGTGTTATTCTGATCAAATCGGTTGTTGGTAGAACCCTATCACTCTGCAAAGAACACTTTTGGAATCCTTTTTTCTGAGAGTGTAGGCAAAACATCCTCCACGCTGACCCTCAACACGGGAGCCCCTCAGAGTTGTGTGCTTAGTTCCCTCCTGTACTCCCTGTTCACCCATTACTTTTTGGCCCCCCACGACTCCAACACCATCATTGAGTTTGCCGATATGGGAGGGCTGCAATTAAATTTTAAAAACAAGAAACAAATAAATAGGTCATTAATAGTATGAATATTGATACAATTACAGTCAGGACCGTGTCCTTATCTCTAACTTTGCTTCTGCCACAGTGCAGCCCCAGGTCCTCTTATCTCCCTCACACAATCACCTGGGGAATCTCAACTGTCTGCCGACCTGCCTCCTGCTGTCACCTCACTGTCCAGTGGCCTGAGTGGGACCTGGTTTACCTATGCTTTATTCAGTTTCTATGGGAGCATTACAGATGGCACATCAGGTCCCTAGACACTTTACCTGGTCAGCACTGACAATGGCTTAAGTATGTCCTAGGGAGAGACTCAGGAATAACCCAAAGTACTGGGCTGTCTCGAGTTCTGGTCTCAGGCACTATGGGACAGAGAGTATTGCTCAGTATTTCATGTTCCTTGTTCAAGCTCTGAAAGCACAATAGAGAGAGAACATAAAGAGGAGAAACTCGGGTGGCGTCTTCTGAATGAACTGACACACAATCAGCCACTCATCACCAATTTCTAGTCATCACACTAATTGTTTCGGCTTTGAAATAAGTTTGCTTTGGTTGGCAATGACTTGATTCGGTACAATGCTCCACAGCTGCAAGACATTTGGTCTCACACAAAATTCTATGTAAAAAGCCGTCTCTAGGTCTAAATTATGACTCCTACAAATCAATCCAACTCTTTCTTTGGAGAAAAAGCTCTGGGATTATTTTCATCTCTATGGATCTTCATGGCAGTCCAGCGAGAGAATGTTAAACAACACCGCCCGCCATCTGGGCAATGAGCCTGTGTGTGTGTGTGTGTGTGTGTGTGTGTGTGTGTGTGTGTGTGTGTGTGTGTGTGTGTGTGTGTCTGTGCGTCTACTGTACGTATTTCATGTACGTGTACATGTGAGCGTGTGATGCACAAGTGTGTATATGTGTGTATTTGATGTTTATTCTGCTCTAGTACAGATACGGTGATTCTCAAGTGTGTCTTGGAGTCATGTCTCTTGGCAGTATTTAAAAAACACAGGGAGATACAGTGGAGGATGAAAGGCATTGTGTGAATAGTCATTTTCAGTTATCGTTGAGACACAGAAATGCCGTAAACACTGCACTGCTGGGTGGCCCTACCATAACCTAAACTCACAGAGAAACCCTGCAATAGAACATTTCTCCTGTACCCAAGCACTGTTACAAAACCTGAGAGTAGGGTTTCTTAACATTGTTCCAAGATCTTCTGTACCTCCTACACACAGACCCATCTCAAATTCCTTACTCTGTGTTTGTTTCTATTTCAGAGAAATTAAAGAAAATGTGATGGGAATGACCTCCACTGAAAAATATGTTGTACTTTGGTGGTGCAAGTAAGATTCCTTGCCATGGTTGGTCAACCAAAGTGACTTCAAGATTTGAGTGGGGTTTTGGAAAAACAATGGCTAAAATAGACTTAGGTGTTATTGATATTGTGTATTTATAAGACGGAGCTACCATGCAGACTACAGGAAGTCAATATACCAGTTTGTCTGTGGGGATATGAGCCATTCAACGGTTTCCACTAGTTTCCATACAGCCTTTTGGGGGCCCAAACATTTAGTGGCCCTCCCCCTTGATAACAGAGAGAATTATTAAAGTTTTAAAGTGAATCTCCTGCTATTCTAAAAATGTTGCCACGGCTTATGCCCATGTTAAGGATATCTTAGTAAGAGTGACTAACAAAATCAATGGTGGCCTCCTGGAGGTCAGGGCCCCTGGTTGGTATTCAGCCATGATTACTACACGTTTAGATAGCTGGCCAGACTAACTTACCAATCAAAAAAATTCTTAGCTGACATGGCTAACTGTCAGTAATTGACATAACAAAATAAAAATTACTGATGCACAAACAAATTTCTAATTTTCATCTTGTGTATTCTACTATTCTAACTCTCAACAGTAAATTGAGATCCCGGCTGAGTCAATAATAATAATAATTTTGGGGTTGGGGGCACCCTAGCGGCCTGGGGCGCTAAGCGATGTCTCATGTCGCTTATACCTGGAGCCAGCCCTGCTTTTATAGCCACAAAGTCAGATTCCACAGCCCAAAAATGTGCTTTATGGTCTTAATTGGAGGTTAGGGTAAGGCACAAGGTTAACAGTTTGATTAAGGTTAGGGTTAAGGTTAAATCACATTTTAAGAAGATAAATTGAAGTAATGGCCGGGGTTTATGACTTTGTGGGTAGTGACAACCTCATTAAAAGGTACTACATGTAACAATTCAACAATTAACTGTCTCTTGTTGTCAAATTAACTGGGGCCCCGCAAATCTCTTGTTTTCAAATTGACTGGGGCGTTGTTGAATTGACAACAAGAGATTTGCTGGCCCCAGTCAATTTGACAACAAGAGACCATCCGTCCTTTGTTGACCAATAAGAAGGCTGCACCATTAGAATGCAATTGTGTGTGGGCACAATAAAAAAAATTGGGAAACAATATTGTGAAACAATATCGTTCCACTATTACCGTAAATATATTAAGGACATTTTCTAAAATTACAACGCAAACATATTACATATAGCTCCTTTGATGTTAAACATTTCCAAGTATAAAGTCCTGGGGTGAGGAACAACTTTCATTATCATGATTTCTTATAGTCACATGGTTCCAATATTCTAAAACATTTGATGAATCTAATAAATAGTTGCAGGATGTTTCAGATAAAGAAATGTTTCCACAGCCTCTCTCTCTCTCTCTCTCTCTCTCTGCTAGACTAAACCGATTGGAAACAGCAGCTGAAAGAATAACCTATGTCTTATAGGCAGCAGTGACAGCATTTTACATTGAAGTGTTGACTGTTGACAGACATTTTGAAGAGAAAAAAGGAGTCTGGGAAAAAAAGTAGTCTCTCAGAGGTCGGAGCACTTTGCTGGATTCACCCAGTTTTGTCATTCAGGCCAATTGTCTCCACTCTATGTCACACTGTGGAGTGTGCTGTAAACACACAATGTGGAGATACAAAGACCTGGGCCCGTATCCACAAAGCGTCTCTGAGTAGGAGTGCTGATCTAGGATCTGTCTATATGATCATATTCATTATGATCTAAAAAGCTAAAATGATCCCAGATCAGAACTCCTACTCCAAGTGGCTTTGTTGATACGGGCCCAGGAATGTAGTTAGAGACCAGGAGAGAGACCATGCAGGACACCAGAGAGGTACCACAACCAGTGTTGATACTGACTCACCCACACCTTATTACAACCAATCTATCCCTTGGTCACCCTAGTCTGGGATCCCAGACAGACTTATCATAGAGCAGGGACTGTTAGTTGTTAATGGTTTACCGACAAACCTGACTCACAGTTCCGTCACTTCACATAATTTTCTAAACAAGGAGTTGCATGCTATTCTACTGTTTGTTTGTTTATTTGTTAGTCTTAACAAATGGTTTCCACGCATTAACTGAAAGATGCCTAAACACCCATTCTCTCTCAGTGACTCCACAGTGACTCACAGGGAACACAGTAGAACAGTGATGATTACTGGACCTGCACATGCTACTGTGGGCGGCTGGAGCCTAAATTAATCCCAGTAGTGGGAACCATCATGAGTGAGAACCAGGGGACAAGTCTGGATGATCCACAGCAGGGTGGCACACACACCACCTCGGGGCTCTCACAGTGACTAGTCGGGCCGGGCCGCAGCATGCCAGATAGGCCCAAGTCATGGCGAAGTGGAGCATTGTTAAGCATGGTTCAGTGGTAATTGAGGGCCATGATACATCCTCAACACCATGACACCAGCTACAGCGATTTATGAAAACCACACCCAAGTTCCCTTTGAGGACAAACAGAGAGAGAGAATAGAAAAATAGCACTTATAGTTTCCTTGAGGCACACTGAAGACCACCAGCATATTTTCCACTGTTAAATAAACATCACTGCAACATCTCTACAGTTTTCCCATGTTTCCAACTCAACAAGGCCACCCAAATGTGTCTAAAACCAAAGTGGGTCATCTTAAGATTCTCACAGATGTTTTCTGCATTTCTAGTAAAAATAACACCATTTCAAAAGGCTTTAGAGAGTGTGTAACTTTTTACTTCCCCACAGATCCCTAGCATATCACCAACCCTCTATATCCCAGATTATATCAAATATCTGAACATAGAAATCCAGTTGACAATCAGGCAGGGTGTGGTAATCTCTTCATATCTAAACTCTCCTTTATGTATCAGCGTGTTCCGTTAACTAATTCATACTCCCAAGCATGCTCAACACACAGGGACAATTTCACAGTCCTTACCATTCTCCTGTTTAACACTGCATAGTTTCCATAGAACTTCATTTGTTTTGATGACATATGCAAATGTATGCCACAATTCTGGCAAACACAAGTGACAAGGCAAGTGGCAGAGCCAAATCCTGTTGTAGAGAGAAACTGTCGCCAAAGATGCAATCACAGATAAAATAGTCCACACCTCATGTATAAACAACTCCAAATAACCAAACACACTCAGCAGTTTGTGAGGAAGTTAACTTGATGAAAATGTATTTTTACTGAGCCAGATGTGGTGTGTATGTTGCATCAAACCGTGCTGGGTTGAGTGACAAAGTGACATCCAAAGACAACACTTTTACGATCTTTAATTGAGACACCAGAAAAGAAAAGGGGCTTGGAACTTAAACATTGTCAAGGGACATTACCATCTAGGCCACAGGAAAAGCACCTATTTCTTTTTAAGAGACCATGGCCAAACAGTCCAAAAGCAAGCCAGTTTCTGTCTGATTGCTCTTCTGTGGAGGAGAAAATTCCATGATTCTTATCGGAGAGGTAATTGAGGGGAATTAGAGTGTCAGAGTCTCCTGGGCAGCAAGGATCTGTCCACACCGCCACCACCCCCTCCACCACCACCAGGCTCCATGGATTTACAACTAATTCAGTTCAGGCTTTTCCCTATCATCTCTAACCCTCTGACCACTCCTCCTACAAGACCTTTTTGATCATAGTATGAGTATTAAGAATGAGGGAGGCTAAACCACACCATGCATGGCATGCAAGTCAATTTGCATCCTCCATAGCCTTGTTAGGCTCACAAGCGCAGGTATAACTCATGTCTGGCCTCCTCTTTTTCTTTGTTCTTTTGGTGCCAAACTATTTCATAACTCAAAACAATTATTGGGAAGGTTTTTAGATTTATGCTGAAGCAAATGAGGTGATAACAGACACGTCTCATTATTTCTAATCAGAGCTGACAGTGGAGGCTGGGAGCGTTTGAAGTCCTCATCGTCCTGCTGTTATCTGAAACTAGCCGCCTGCAGACCTCTCACCATGGGGCATCTGTGTTGGCGGCACTGAGCTTACCCCACTGTTTTTCAGGCCTTTCACAGAGATTAACGCAGTTCAGAAAGGTAAGTCATAGAAAGTGCTCGCCACTGTAAATAAAATTGGTGCCAGAAACTATAGCCTAAAAAAATATAGCCATGTGTTATAATTGCATAGTCAAAAAATAAATAGCTCAAATGCTTCATTTTGACTATTAAAAAGGTGACAACTAATTGCAGCACAAGTACATTTGTATTTGATGTGCATGTAGCCTACATGCAAAATAACTATTTATATAATTCCCATTCTATTTCCCAGTTGAATGTGGCCATCTACAAAAGCAGTGGACATACACTACTGGTTAAAAGTTTTAGAACACCTACTCATTCAAGGGTTTTTCTTTATTTTTACTATTTTCTACATGGTGGAATAAGGGTGAAAACATCAAAACTATAACACATATGGAATCATGTTCTAACCAAAAGAGTGTTAAAATAGACACCCTTTGCCTTGATGACACCTCCATGCTTTATGGTGGGAAATACACATGTGGAGATCATTCGTTCACCCACACTGCATCTCACAAAGACACAGGGTTTGGAACCAAAAATCTCCAATTTGGATTCCAGACCAAAGGACATATTTCCACCGGTCTAATGTCCATTTCTCGTGTTTCCTGGCCCAAGCAAGTCTCTTATTATTATTGGTGTCCTTTAGTAGTGGTTTCTTTGCAGCAATTCTACCAGGAAGGCCTGATTCACACAGTCTCCTCTGAACAGTTGATGTTGAGATGTGTCTGTTACTTGAACTCTGTGAAACATTTACTGCGGCTGCAATTTCTGAGGCTGGTAACTATAATGAACTTATCCTCTGCAGCAGAGATAACTCTGGGTCTTCCTTTCCTGTGGCGGTCCTCATGAGAGCCAGTTTCATTATAGCGCTTGATGGTTTGTGCGACTGCACTTGAAGAAACTTTAAATGTTCCGTATTGACTGACCTTCATGTCATAAAGTAATGATGGACTGTTGTTTCTCTTTGCTTATTTGAGATGTTCTTGTTATAATATGGACTTGGTATTTTACCAAATAGGGCTATCTTCTGTATATCCTCCCCCCCTTTACCTTGTCACAACACAACTGATTGGCTGAAAATTGACCACAACTAAGCCAAATAAGAGATTGTTCGTGAAAATGATAATTTCATACCCTGGTTAAATTAAGACACTATTAAGAGACATTAAGTCTCTTTTTTATTCGTGTGAATTCTTGGGAACAGATTTAGAAAATTAAGCACATTTTTTGCTGAATTCCTCGTGATTTTTCAGTCTTTTTTCACCAAAAAAAAATTATAAATAAAATATATATATATTTTTAACTTTCTGGACGATTTTGGCCCAGGGGCTGCTTGTGGAGGGACCAAAGATTGACCAATAGCGCTCCCTGGAGATAATGCTACAATGTCTTAGGCTGAGTCTCTCTATATAATCCCATTCTTTTAAATTATCTTTATTTAACTAGGCAAGTCAGTTATTTACAATGATGGCCTACCCCGACAAAACCCTAACCAGGACGACGCTGGGCCAATTGTGTGCCGCCCTATGGGACTCCCAATCATGGCTGGTTGTGATACAGCCTGGTATTCAACCAGGGTCTGTAGTGACACCTCTAGCACTGAGACGCTAGTGAGGTCGGGCACTGATGTTGGGCGATTAGGCCTGGCTCGCAGTCAGCGTTCCAATTCATCCCAAAGGTGTTTGGTGGAGTTGAGGTCAGGGCTCTGTGCAGGCCAGTCAAGTTCTTCCACACCGATCTCGACAAACCACTTCTATATGGACCTCGCTTTGTGCACGGGGGCATTGTCATACTGAAACTGGAAAGGGCCTTCCCCAAACTGTTGCCACAAAGTTGGAGCACAGAATCATCTAGAATGTCGTCATTGTAAACACGTTGAAAGTCACTGAGCGCTTCAGTATGGGCCATTCTACTACCAATGTTTGTCTATTGAGATTGCATGTCTGTGTGCTCAATTTTATACACCTGTCAGCAACAGGTGTGCCTGAAATATCCGAATCCACTCATTTGAAGAGGTGTCCACATACTTTTGTATATATGGTGTATAAACAATGCTTTGATCCAGAAACAATAGCCCTAGTTGTGATGCTGATTTGTAAGCTGATATAATAATAATAATATTAATATTGATATTCTTCAATGCTCACATGATAAAAGGGGATATCTTAAAGGAACAATCAGACTAATTAACCCCTAGGCTAAATGTTTCAGATCAAATTCCTTGTCAGCAGAGCTGCATTAAATATGTGACCTTTAGCTTCAACAACATCATTATCACGCAACAATGGCTGAGAGCCACAGTTTATCTGTGCAGTTTTTCTTCTCCCATTCAAATTCTTAATATCCCTCTAGAAGACTTCCTGTCTGCCTGTATAGAGAACATCAATGAAGACCAAGATCAAAGAATGAAAGCGATGCTTTCTTTTTTCAGAACAACAGTAATTTCCAACATGACATGAGTGCTTAGAGAAAGCAGGGCAGCAGGTTTAAAGTAGAAGGTCTGCTCTCACCTCATTAACCTGGATTAACATGCTGCACTGACAACAGATGTGATGATACAACATCACAAAGGATGTGGGACTAGTTCGAATCAAAACACATATACTACATTATTTAGCAAATAAATGACTGATAACACATCAAGAATCAACTGAGATGAATCACTTTATACAGTAGCAACAGACTAGAACGTGTTTAATGATTTGAAGCATTTTGTATTGTGTTATAAAGTGTGCCTTGCAGTGGAATAAACTCTTGAAAGTCTCAAAGGGCTTTGTGCTCACAATGCACAATGTTTCCAGGCCTATCTTTTCCTGGAGGTAATATTAATTTTGATTACCAAGAAATAAAATTAAAAAATAAATAAAATAAAATTCTGTTGTGAAGCATGAGGGCTCAATCTCGGTAAAATCGGTCCAGAATGAGCCCAATGTGTTTCTATGGGTTAATATGCAACCTAAACTTGTCGCCTGCCTTCCCGCCTTTGGGATGACTCCCAGTTTTTGGGCGGAGACATGAGCATCACGTCATTATATACAGATCTCTGATACCGTTAACAATTGCAGTTACCTTTTTGCAAAGGAAGGAAGCAAAGTCTCCTCCCTCGCAAATGGAAACTCTCGGCCAAACCGCTCCCTTACGCTAATTGCACCTATGTGTATCATGGCCAAAAAGCTAATTTCTTAAGATATAGACAATTTAGATTTTGTGGCTGTGGAATTTTGTGGAAACCATTTGTAATTTTTTATTTCACCTTTATTTAACCAGCCAGTTGAGAACAAGATCTCATTTACAACTGCGACCTGGCCAAGATAAAGCAAAGCAGTGTGACACAGACAACAACACAGAGTTACACATGGAATAAACAAGAAACAAGCAAATAACACAATAAACAAGTCAATGACACAGTAGGAAAAAAAGTATATATACAATGTGTGCAAAAGGCATGAGGAGTTAGGCAATAAATAGGCCATAGGAGCGAACAATTACAATGTACAAAGATTAACCCTGGAGTGATAAATGAGCAGATGATGATGTGCAAGTAGAGATACTGGTGTGCAAAAGAGCAGAAAAGTAAATAAAAACAGTATGGTGATGAGGTAGGTAGATTGGGTGGGCTATTTACAGATGGACTATGTACAGCTGCAGCGATCGGTTAGCTGCTCAGATAGATGTTTAAGGTTGGTGAGGGAGATAAAAGTCTAAAACTTCAGCGATGTTTGCAATTCATTCCAAAAAAAATCCTGGCAGCAGAGAATTGGAAGGAAAGGCGGCCAAATGAGGTGTTGGCTTTGGGGATGATCAGTGAGATATACCTGCTGGAACATGTGCTACGGGTGGGTGTTGTTATCGTGATCAGTGAACTGAGATAAGGCAGAGCTTTACCTAGCATAGACTTATAGATGACCTGGAGCCAGTGGGTCTGGCGAAGAATATGTAGCGAGGGCCAGCCGAGTAGAGCATACAGGTCGCAGTGGTGGGTGGTATAAGGTGATTTGGTAACAAAACGGATGGCACTGTGATAGACTGCATCCAGTTTGCTGAGTATAGTAATGGAAGCTATTTTGTAGATGACATCGCCAAAGTCAAGGATCGGTAGGATAGTCAGTTTTACTAAGGTAAGTTTGGCGGCGTGAGTGAAGGAGGCTTTGTTGTGAAATAGCCGAATCTAGATTTGATTTTGGATTGGAGATGTTTAATATGAGTCTGGAAGGAGAGTTTTCAGTCTAACCAGACACATAGGTATTTATAGTTGTTCACATATTCTAGGTCGGAACCGTCCAGGGTCGTGATGCTAGTCAGGGGGGCGGGTGCGGGCAGCGATCGGTTGAAATGCATGCATTTGGTTTTACTAGCGTTTAAGAGCAGTTGGAGGCCACGGAAGGAGTGTTGTATGGCATTGAAGCTCGTTTGGAGGTTAGTTAGCACAGTATCCAAGGAGGGCCAGAAGTATACAGAATGGTGTCGTCTGCGTAGAGGTGGATCAGTGAATTGCCCGCAGCAAGAGCGACATCATTGATATATACAGAGAAAAGAGTCAGCCCGAGAATTGAACCCTGTGGTACCCCCATAGAGACTGCCAGAGGTCCGGACAACATGCCCTCCGATTTGACACACTGAACTCTGTCTGCAAAGTAGTTGGTGAACCAGGCGAGGCAGTCATTAGAAAAACCAAGGCTATTGAGTCTGCTGATAAGAATACGGTGGTTGACAGAGTCGAAAGCCTTGGCCAGGTCGATGAAGACGGCTGCACAGTACTGTCTTTAATCGATGGCGGTTATGATATCGTTTAGTACCTTGAGCGTGGCTGAGGTGCACCCGTGACCGGCTCGGAAACCGGATTGCACAGCGGAGAAGGTACGGTGGGATTCGAAATGGTCAGTGATCTGTTTATTAACTTGGCTTTCGAAGACTTTAGATAGGCAGGGCAGGATGGATATAGGTATGTAACAGTTTGGTCATCCCCCTTTGAAGAGGGGCTTTCCAATCTTTAGAGATCTCGGATGATACGAAAGAGAGGTTGAACAGGCTGGTAATAGGGGTTGCAATAACGGTGGCGGATAGTTTTAGAAAGATAGGGTCCAGATTGTCTAGCCCAGCTGATTTGTACGGGTCCAGGTTTTGCAGCTCTTTCAGAACATCTGCTATCTAGATTTGGGTGAAGGAGAAGCTGGGAGGCTTGGGCGAGTAGCTTCCGGGGGGACGGAGCTGATGGCTGGGGTTGGAGCAGCCAGGAGGAAGGCATGGCCAGCCGTTGAGAAATGCTTATTGAAATGTTCGATTATCATGGATTTATCGGTGGTGACCGTATTACCTAGCATCAGTGCAGTGGGTAGCTGGGAGGAGATGTTCTTGTTCTCCATGGACTTTACAGTGTCCCAAAACTTTTTGCAGTTAGTGCTACAGGATGCAAATTTCTGCTTGAAAAAGCTAGCCTTTGCTTTCCTGACTGACTGTGTGTATTGGTTCTTGACTTCCCTGAACAGTTGCATATCGCGTGGACTATTCGATGGTATTGCAGTCCGCCACAGGATGAGGCAGTGATCGCTGAGATCCTGATTGAAAACAGCGGAGGTGTATTTGGAGGGCAAGTTGGTCAGGATAATGTCTATAAGGGTGCCCATGTTTACAGATTTAGGGTTGTACATGGTGGGTTTCTTGATGATTTGTGTGAGATTGAGGGCATCTAGCTTAGATTGTAGGACTGCTGGGGTGTTAAGCATATCCCAGTTTAGGTCACCTTACAGAACCAACTCTGAAGCTAGATGGGGGGCGATCAATTCACAAATGGTGTCCAGGGCACAGCTGGGAGCGGAGGGGGGTTGATAGCAGGCGGCAACAGTGAGAGACTTATTTCTGGAGAGATTCATTTTTAAAATTAGAAGTTCGAACTGTTTGGGTATAGACCTTGAAAGTATGACAGAACTTTGCAGGCTATCTCTGCAGTTGATTGCAACTCCTCCCCTTTGGCAGTTCTATCTTGATGGAAAATGTTGTAGTTGGGTATGGAAATCTCAGAATTTTTGGTGGCCTTCCTAAGCCAGAATGCAGACACGGCAAGGGCATCAGGGTTGGTGGAGTGTGCTAAAGCAGTGAGTAAATCAAACTTAGGGAGGAGGCTTCTGATGTTAACGTGCATGAAACCAAGGCTTTTTCAATCACAGAAGTCAACAAATGAGGGTGCCTGGGGACACGCAGGGCCTGGGTTTACCGCCACATTGTAACCACCATTGGTGGAAGAAGGTGAGGAGCAAAGCACAGCGTGGTACGTATTCATCATTTTTATTTAAATGAACACTGAATAACCAAAACAACAATGGAACAACCGAAACAGCTCCATCAGGTGCGAAACACACTAAACAGAAAATAACTACCCAGACCACACAGGTGGGAAAAGGCTACCTAAGTATGGTTCTCAATCAGAGACAATGATATACAGCTGCCTCTGATTGAGAACCACACCTAGGCCAAACACAGAAATCCAAAACATAGAAAATTAACATAGAATGCCCACCTTAGTCACACCCTGGCCTAACCAAAATAGAGAATAAAAACCTCTCTATGGGGCGTGACACACATCACCCGAGGAACAGAGGAGGAGTAGGATGAGGGTATGGCTAAAGGCTATCAAAACTGGTCGCCTAGAGCGTTGGGGACAAAGAATAAAAGGAGCATATTTCCGGGCGTGGTAGAATAGATTCAGGGCATAATGTGCAGACAGGGGTATGGTGGGGTGCAGGTACAGCGGAGGTAAGCCCAGGCACTGAGTAATGATAAGAGAGGTTGTATCTCTGGACCTGCTGGTTATAATGGGTGAGGTCACCGCATATGTGGGAGGTGGGACAAAGGAGGTATCAGAGGTATGATGAGTGGAACTAGGGTCTCCATGGTAAACTAAAACAATGATAACTAACCTAAACAACAGTATACAAGGCATATTCGCAATTGTAAATGAGAACTTATTCTCAACTTGCCTACCTGGTTAAATAAAGGTGAAATAAATAAAATAAAATATTGACATTTGAGAGAGACATACAGTGAGGCATAAAGTAATCACAGGTGTTGATTGGGAGAGCTAGCAAAGACAACAACAGCTAATCAGCTAAAACGACAACAACAGGTAAAATGGCGATGAATGGGCAGAGAGGGTCGGTTAACAACCAGTTGAAGGAGGTTGAATGCGGTTGAAGGCACAGCGGAAGGAGTATTCGTCGGCAGACCAGTCGTGGTGGTGCTGCGGGGCGCCATGTCGACAAAGGATCCAAGCCAGATGGCGAAAGAGGTACTGTGGTTGTAGTAATTTAGCTTGCTAGCCGGGAGATGTGCCTGGCTCACGGCTAACTGGTGCTAGCTTCGGGGCAGGGGCATTAGCCACTATAGCCACTCGGTAGCAGCGGGGATCCGGTTCCAAGGTCCAGAGCTTACGGCAAGGATCCGGTGGAGTAGTGGGTTCCAGCCGTGTTTGGGTGGAGTCCGGGTGAACAATTGAGTAGGCCGGGAGGTGGGCCTCAGGGATAGCTTCGGTACTGGGTAACTCCGTGGGTGCTAGCTAGCTGTGAAGATCAGGATTAATGGTCCAGGGATTACGATAGGAATCCGCCGTTGTAGTGGAGAGACAGCCCGATACTGGTAGGCTGCCGAGTATTATCCAGGCTAAAAAAAAGGACTGGTATCTGTGCAGAAGGTAAAGGCCGTAAAAAATGTAAAATAATAGCGGTTCCGTATCACATTGGGTGAGACAGGTTACAGGAAGGTATAATTGAATTAAAATGGAAAAGAGATTTAAAATAAAATTGAAATATGTACAAAAAAATACAAAAAAATACAAAAGTACACGAGAGGACGAACAAAACACATCTGCACTGCTACGCCATCTTGCAGTGCACTCCGCTTGAAAATTACTGCACCAGTTTAAGCATTGCCTTCGCCCCATCCTTATTTGTTCAAAAAAATCAATGTTGAAAACCCCAAACCAGGAATTACAGCTGCTCGTTATCACATAATTTTATGTGAGCCTTGACAGGTTCTCGCTGTTTCATGTCCTCGAGAATCAGTCCACAAGAGATTAATTACTGTAATATTAACATGCCCTAATAAGGATGACAGAGCCAGTTAATATCTGGGTTCGTAGCAACAAACCCATCCAAACAAACCCAACTGCAAACCACAATATAATCAATAAAATAATTTTTATACATAATAGATCTGTGACAATACCAGAATTGCGATATTTTTCCGTGGCAAATATGAAAACACAAGGCAAACCTCAATCTTGGTTCCTTTAAAAACCTTCTGTATGTAAAATATTGTGTGCTATACAGTAGCTTGGAAAATAAATACATTTGACACTGGATGACAACATAATGACGGTGCCTTGTTAAATGAAGGTTCAATAAAAAATAAAAAACGTTAAATGTTTGTTTGCAACAAAGAAGTTAAATCCACTTTGTGTTTTGTTTCCTTGTGAGTATCGCGATACTGGTATCGTCCCGACCCTAATACTGTAAATAATAGATTAATTCACTTTGCAATACATTTCCGTTGGAAATATAATTGCACCATAAAGTCTGTTGAATGTTAAGCGGCAAGTGGTTGCCTTACCAATGTTACTTAACAAATAAATCTAGAGTCGGCTTTCTATTCCGCAACAAAGCCTCCTTCACTCACGCCGCCAAACTTACCCTAGTAAAACTGACTATCCTACCAATCCTCGACTTCGGCGATGTCATCTACAAAATAGCTTCCAATACTCTACTCAGCAAACTGGATGCAGTTTATCACAGTGCCATCCGTTTTGTTACTAAAGCACCTTAAACCACCCACCACTGCGACCTGTATGCTCTAGTCGGCTGGCCCTCGCTACATATTCGTCGCCAGACCCACTGGCTCCAGGTCATCTACAAGTCCATGCGAGGTAAAGCTCCGCCTTATCTCAGTTCACTGGTCACGTTGGCAACACCCACCCGTAGCACGCGCTCCAGCAGGTATATCTCACTGATCATCCCTAAAGCCAACACCTCATTTGGCCGCCTTTCGTTCCAGTTCTCTGCTGCCTGTGACTGGAACGAATTGCAAAAATCGCTGAAGTTGGAGACTTTTATCTCCCTCACCAACTTCAAACATGTGCTATCTGAGCAGCTAACTGATCGCTGCAGCTGTACATAGTCCATCGGTAAATAGCCCACCCAATTTACCTACCTCATCCCCATACTGTTTATATTTATTTACTTTTCTGCTCTTTTGCACACCAGTATCTCTACCTGTACATGACCATCTGATCATTTATCACTCCAGTGTTAATCTGCTAAATTGTAATTATTCGCCTACCTCCTCATGCCTTTTGCACACAATGTATATAGACTATTTTTTTTCTACTGTGTTATTGACTTGTTAATTGTTTACTCCATGTGTAACTCTGTGTTGTCTGTTCACACTGCTATGCTTTATCTTGGCCAGGTCGCAGTTGTAAATGAGAACTTGTTCTCAACTAGCCTACCTGGTTAAATAAAGGTGAAATACATTTTTTTAATGAAAAACATAACTTTATTTCTCTACAGCAACAGCTGCAGCAGGTGACCCCAGCCTCTCTTCTCACCTCCTCTCTTTTCCTCTCCCCCTTCATCCTCCTCTCCTCTGTTCGTGACAACATCCCAACAAACACTCAGCACACAGCCTCACACCTGCAGAGGCCTGTCTACCACGTCAAACGGCACTCGGCCATCTTCTCACCCATTACCAATCAGATCACTGTCTCAGCTGTGCGCCTACAAGCCCCACACCTCTCTCGTTCTGTGTCTGTCTGTGTGTCTGCCCACAGACAAGACTCATCGGAGCATGGCTGCCCCTGCCTCCCCCTGCCTTCCAGACCCAGTGGAGAGGAGAGGGACATGGTGCAGTGCGCTGGGGGAGAGATAACCCCCCTCTGACAGTAGTGAGGAGCCAGCTCTGTCTGCTCCTAATGGACACCCGGTCTATGGGCTAACGGCTCAGAGCAGGCACCGATCCACTTAAGAAACCCACAGAGATGTGTGGGAGAGGCATACTTAGCCTTAAGTGCACCAAAGAGCTGCCTCTTGAAGACAGAAAGACCAGGGAGAAGAGGTGTGGATGAGATTAAATGACTGTAGGACTACAGTCTGCCTGTCGTTGGTACAAGTGTGTTTGTGTAAAAGCTTTTGTCTTTCCATTTTAAATGAATCGACTCCCAGCTCTGGTGTTCTCAAAGTGTTCTCTGTTGAATACCTCTAAAAAGACTGGGGTGCCATGCCCTATATCCATCTATACAACAGTGAGTAGCTACGGCTCCTATAATCTTTGTGTCTTAAGTAGGCAATTTAGCCCGTGTATGAATAAATTAACCTATGGTAAGTTACACTACAGTTTTCAATAACAAAAGTCCAAGGTATTCTTTGAAAAGTTGATCCAAAGCAACTAAATTCAAACATCTACAATTTGAGTTGAACAGGTAATACATTTGTGGCCACACTGCAATTACGGTCCAAGCGTCTTATAACAGGATCCACTCAAAATAACAGCAAAAGCACCACCAGATGCTAAAACACAGAGGTTTATTCCAGATGAAAACAGATCCCTTTATTACAGATGGTAAGACTATGTTGTTCTGTCGGGAATCCTGTCGTTCCCTTTGAAAGAGAATTAGCGGCGGCCCAAGTCTGTGAGGTAATCCAATTACACAGGAGACAGGGGGCTCACTGCGCTCAATCAGAGGGTCAGTACTCTCCTCTGCAGATGCCGCCCCTGTGGGGACAAAGGGCTGAGGAATGGCGCTAAGAGGCCTGGGAGAAGGCACTGCTGATGTGACCTAAACGGCTGATGCTGAAGGCCCCCTCCCATCTCTCCTTTCACAGCAGCAGAAGGCTGTTGATCCTGACAGAACCCAGGCCTGCACATTGACAGAGCAAGTCTGTGAGTGCTGGCACCACTGGCAGGGCTGAGGCTGAACTGGGTGTTTGAATGGCAGTGGTCCACCATGATGTAGGTAGAGACAACACAGACATCCGCCCCAGCTGCCAAACCTACAGGGGAGCCAAAAAGACTATTCCTGCTCTAACCTCTAACATGGGCATTGGCCACACAAAACTATGTTTTAAAGGGAAGGAAAATTAAGTCACTACCAGGACATAACACTCCATTTTGAAATATAACATTCTTGATTCTGAATTCAGTTTTATTTTCACTAAGCATGCATCACAGTCTATATATGAAAAATGTTAAAAGAGGCTTTTCTACTGGTGAAAAGGTGTGTGTGGTCTGGTGGTGTTTGCATTAGGGGTATAACTCAATTCTCCCGAGCAAATAAAAAGCTCAGCTCACACCAGCTTTTAACAACCCTCGGACCAGAGGTCTGCGTTCCTGGGGTCATGTAGCTTCACCACTGGAGAAGGGAGAAAGGCTCTGTTCTTACTCAATTAGCCGTGTGTGAGCGCAGCAAACATTTAAACAGCACACAGTCAAAGGAGCTCCATGTTAGAGTTCATTTTTGTAGGGTGTGGTGTAGGGTGTTTCAGGTGGTGGTGGTGGTGGTGGTGGGATATTTTGTGGTCTGGAATTTTTTTGCACAAGTTACAAACATTGCAAGACATTTTTTTTTTACAGTTTTCAGTCCTCAGACCAAACAGCAGGACAAACCTCTCTGAAAATAACATATTTTTAATCTTCTGATGACTCACTGCCAGCCTTCATTCAGCATAGTGAAAGATGACATGCGTGACCATATCTGGAGGAGATTGTCAGCCTGTGCTGAGATGACTAACGAGCATGTACAGTACAGTGTGTGTTTATCTGGGGGATTGGTAGAGAGAGCCTCCTCATGACAAGGTGATGACAGTCCTTGCCGCACGGAGAGAACGCAGAGATGTAATCTCCACTGAACAGGACAGACGCACAGTCTGATTTAATACAAGGTGCAAACTAAGTGGACTGAACGTGGAAAGTCTCTACAAATTGTCACAATATCACCTGACTCACCACCATTGAAGTATATACACTGCTCAAAACAATAAAGGGAACACTTAAACAACACAATATTGTTACATTTGAAGATATGGTGTCTTTGGCCAAGTCAATCACACTTCTGTGAAATCAAACTGTCCACTTAGGAAGCAACACTGATTGACAATAAATTTCACATGCTGTTGTGCAAATGGAATAGACAACAGGTGGAAATTATAGACAATTAGCAAGACACCCCCAATAAAGGTGTGGTTCTGCAGGTGGTGACCACAGACCACTTCTCAGTTCCTATGCTTCCTGGCTGACGTTTTGGTCACTTTTGAATGCTGGCAGTTCCTGCAAGAGGAAGGCATTGATGCTATGGACTGGCCCGCCCGTTCCCCAGACCTGAATCCAATTGAGCACATCTGGGACATCATGTCTTGCTCCATCCACCAATGCCACGTTGCACCACAGACTACTACAGACTGTCCAGGAGTTGGCGGATGCTTTAGTACAGGTCTGGGAGGAGATCCCTCAGGAGACCATCCGCCACCTCATCAGGAGCATGCCCAGGCGTTGTAGGGAGGTCATACAGGCATGTGGAGGCCACAAACACTACTGAGCCTCATTTTGACTTGTTTTAAGGACATTACATGAAAGTTGGATCAGCCTGTAGTGTGGTTTTCCACTTTAATTTTGAATGTGACTCCAAATCCAGACCTCCATGGGTTGATAAATTAGATTTTCAATGGATAATTTTTGTGTGATTTTGTTGTCAGCACATTCAACTATGTAAAGAAAAAAGTATTTAATACGAATATTTCATTCATTCAGATCTAGGATGTGTTATTTTAGTGTTCCCTTTATTTTTTGAGCAGTGTATATAAAAAATACTGTTTTCAAGCAGAAAGTAAAGAGAGATGCCTCAATACCAAATACGAATTCAAACCAAAAGATCACTGAAGTAAGGATTAGAATAGACAGTATACTACAGTATGTAACCTGACCATGCCACATTTCCAAAGACACCATATCTTCAAATGTAAAATTCCAATCGTCTATTTATACGGGACTGTATTTGGTCACGTTGACAGCATATGATGACCCAGGTTAGAGCCTATCTTCTACCAAAAGTTAGGTGAGGTGAAGGGGTACCACATAAGACAGTGAGTGACTTGCTGTCAGTCACCCTGGCGCCGACTGAGCAGCAGTGAGACAGTGACATGATGGGAGTGATGGATGATGAGAGAGCTAGGCAGCTCCATGCCTAGGCCCTAGTCTGGCTCCAGACCGCTCATCAATACTACTGACTACTCTGATTAGCACTAAACACTTGTAGGTGCAGTGATTAGAAAACACACTACAGTTGATCAATCCAGGGGTTAATGCTGCTCTGAATAATTGATGACGGACGATTTACAAACAGTCAGTGTGGTTAGAGGCTTCACAGACAGAGAGCCCTGCCAAGGCCGGCCAAACACAGGCGCCATGCCATATTGACCACTTTGTCAAATATACTGCCAAGAGTCCCCCTGATTCAGTATTTATCCTGAACTGCATCAGTAAAGTATCAAGATGGATAAATCACTAATCTATATAGGATAAGTTACATTGGTTAAAAGCAATTGCAATGTAAAAGTACAGATTTCCAATTATTTTGAGTAGTCTGATTATAACTTTGGGTGTTGGTCTCCTACAGTTGGAAAGAGAAAGAGAGAGCAGGAGAGAGCACAAGAGAGCACGAGAGAGCACGAGAGAGCAAGAGAGAGCACGAGAGAGCAAGAGAGAGCAAGAGAGAGCACGAGAGAGCAGAGAGAGCAAGAGAGAGCACGAGAGAGCACGAGAGAGCGCAAGAGAGCACGAGAGAGCAAGAGAGAGCAAGAGAGAGCCCGAGAGAGCATGAGAGAGCACAAGAGAGCAAGAGAGAGCAAGAGAGAGTGTGAGTTAGGAGGGGGAGGCTGAGGCTCACCTCGGGGGCATCGTTATGAATTACGGCGCTGTGCTGCAGACGGGCAGTCTGCACGCTTAGTCCCTCTAACTTTGTTTTCTCCGTTCACCTACATCTCGACGCGGCCTCTTTGATCTGGGCCACCATTAAGGCTAATGGCCCCTGCCTCGCACAAGCTGTTGGGAGCTCATTAGGGGGCCATGGAGTGGCAGGGGGATATAGACATAGCCTTAATAAATCATTGATAATGCTTGAGAGGCTGAGAGAAGACTGGAACCATATGGGAAGCACAGTGATGCTGATTCATCCACACACAGAAGAATAAAGTGTTGTACAGTAAGACATGTTAAGTTACAGGACACCGCTGTTCCTGACCCTCCTGAAGAGTTGGATATTAAAGGTCAGGTAGCCTGACATTCTACCCACATAGATCTTAAGAGTAGTCTGAAGGCCTCCTGTACTCTAATATCTGGATATCAATATCTGCGGGAGTATCTGATCTGTAGGGAGGAGAAAAGAACCACTACTCAATGGTGAAAAAGCTAAGTTGTGACTAGGGCTGTGGCGGTCATGAAATTTTGTCAGCCGGTGATTGACAAGCAAATAACCGGTCTCAAGGTAATTGACCGTTAATTAACATAAACACATTTAGCATCTCCTGGTTTCCACCAATAGCCTACAAGCCACTGATGCAGACCTTTGGAACATCTACATTTAAAAAAGAATAATAAATCCATGTAATATAGCGTACAGCTATTATTTATTTTAGACAGGTCTAGAGAAACATGACACAAAGAAAATGTAGTCTATTTCAGAAGAACAGAATAGCATACTCTGAGTCCTTATGTTAGGCCCTGACCTGGCTATGCCATATGGCTGTGGGCTACACTAGTTCATTTAGCAGGCAAGATTTGCTTAGAATTCCATGGCATTGTTTTATATTATTTTATAGTATGAAGAATACAATTGAACATAGCTGAATAAAATAGAAAGAATACTTTCTCCAAAACAATGAGGGAGTTTTGAGCGGTTAACAAATTAGCAGGTCCTCCTGTATGCTTAATTTAGAGTTATTTATGCAACTTTAGTTGTAATACAAACGTTGGGATATATGTTTAGATTTTTTATTCTAAGGCTGCATGATACGACTAATGAAGATTTGAAAAAAGTTGTATGAGAGGAATGAACTCTGCTTTGTTTTTTGCGCAGGCTGCACACACTTCATCAGTCTCCCATTCACAATTTGACAAGCACTTGCTAATGCCTCAAATTTCCCGGCGGCATCCCCTTTGTGTGGCCGTAATTCCGACCCCCCCCCCCCCAAATCCATGCCTTTTGTGTCCAGTGGCCATTGTGCCCTTGGGCTAAATATAATAATTATAATTCCCTTCTCCCGGCTACATGCTCCGAAGCACCTCTCACTCACATGGCTCTCTCAGATATCTCCATTCTTATTAGCCAATGTCCATCATGTGATCGGGTCCTTCTCAAAGGCTACAAGTGAAGACAGACACATCGGGGATGCAACTGCATGTGTCCTTATCAAATTCCAAGGAGCATATTGAAGATGTTGGAAGAAGTGTCCACATTTACTTTTCGTCTTAGCAAACAAGATGAGTAGAAAACTTGAAACTCACGCTCTGCATACTGTATGTACTGTATGCCAGTTAGACTCTATGTATGCCAGTTAGATTCTGTCACAGTGACCGCTGATGAAGTAAGCATGAGGGACTCACTTTTCAGACACGAAGGCTGGGCAGCATCCGGGGATGGACCATCATCATAGACCCCCGCCACCACCATGCAGGCACAACTGGACCAAAAGAGAAAGAGTAAGGATAGAGATACACATCACACAGAGACAGTGATCCTCTTGGGTCAAACAGACAGATACAGTATTACACCAAGTTTGGGCAAGACAGACAATGTATTGTGTCCTGGGGACAATTAGGGCAGAAGCCATTAAAATAAGTGTGTTCATCTAAACCTATTACGGGTCTTAAGTGGCAGCCAAGTTAGTCAGTGGCTGGAGATTGGCTCCTGTGCTGATTAACTGGCAGACATATTGACCCCTGTGACCCCACTAAGCCCAGAGGGGGGAAACCACTGTCATGAGTGATCAATTTTACCATCCCACTGCAACAACTGAGTATGGAGCTCTGCTGAGCTAATGCATCAAAGACACACAAACACACATTTAGGCACACACACACACACACTGTAGGCCAGCGTTTCCCAAACTCGGCCCTGGGAACCCCAAGTGGTGAAAAAAAAAGCTCCCTTGTGGTACAGCTGATTCAAATAATCAACTGATCATCAAGCATCGATTATTTATATCAGCCATGTAGTGCTAGGGCAAAAACCAAAGTGCACTCTTTGGGGTCGCCAGGGTCGAGTATGGGAAACGCTGCTGTAGGCTAACTGTAGGCTATAGTAAAACAACTGGTGGCTCTATAGTGGCTCCATGTGTAGGCCTATTTCTAGTAGGCTATTCGAACCACGACAGTTTGGTGAATAAGCAGCTGAAGTCGGCCTACAGAGAGAAAAGCTAATAATTTTGAGCGTGGGAACATAAACTCACGCCGAGATAGTCATGGCCGTGGCCACGTTGGTGGTGGTGAAAACGGGTTATCACGATTGCTATCGAAAATGTAGCAATAACCCAAAATATAAAAAGCAATGTAACTAATCCACATTGAAAAATACTATGGTATAATATGGTATAAATACTGAAGTTAGGGTTGCAACTCTACCGGTAATTTACCAAAGTTACCGGAATTGTCTGTAATTTTGGTAATTAACAGGTAATCTATGGTAACTTTAGTATCTTGCACATAAATAACTTTTAAAAGCATAATATTCATATATACACACATATATATACACACACACACACACACACACACACACACACACACACACACACATATATATATATATATATATATATATATATATTTAAAATATATATATGTATAATATATATACAGTGGGGCAAAAAAGTATTTAGTCAGCCACCAATTGTGCAAGTTCTCCCACTTAAAAAGATGAGAGAGGCCTGTAATTTTATCATAGGTACACTTCAACAATGACAGACAAAATGAGAAGGAAAAAAATCCAGGAAATCACATTGTAGGATTTTTAATGAATTTATTTGCAAATTATGGTGGAAAATAAGTATTTGGTCACCTACAAACAAGCAAGATTTCTGGCTCTCACAGACCTGTAACTTCTTCTTTAAGAGGCTCCTCTGTCCTCCACTTGTTACCTGTATTAATGGCACCTGTTTGAACTTGTTATCAGTATAAAAGACACCTGTCCACAACCTCAAACAGTCACACTCCCAACTCCACTATGGCCAAGACCAAAGAGCTGTCAAAGGACACCAGAAACAAAATTGTAGACCTGCACCAGGCTGGGAAGACTGAATCTGCAATAGGTGAGCAACTTGGTTTGAAGAAATCAACTATGGGAGCAATTATTAGGCAATGGAAGACATACAAGACCACTGATAATCTCCCTCGATCTGGGGCTCCACGCAAGATCTCACCCCGTGGGGTCAAAATGATCACAAGAACGGTGAGCAAAAATCCCAGAACCACACGGGGGGACCTAGTGAATGACCTGCAGAGAGCTGCGACCAAAGTAACAAAGCCTATGCCACCAGGGACTCAAATCCTGCAGTGCCAGACGTGTCCCCCTGCTTAAGCCAGTACATGTCCAGGCCCGTCAGAAGTTTGCTGGAGAGCATTTGAATGATCCAGAAGAAGATTGGGAGAATGTCATATGGTCAGATGAAACAAAAATATAACTTTTTGGTAAAAACTCAACTCGTCGTGCTTGGAGGACAAAGAATGCTGAGTTGCATCCAAAGAACACCATACCTACTGTGAAGCATGGGGGTGGAAACATCATGCTTTGGGGCTGTTTTCTGCAAAGGGACCAGGACGACTGATCCGTTTATAGGAAAGAATGAATGGGGCCATGTATCGTGAGATTTTGAGTGAAAACCTGCTTCCATCAGCAAGGGCATTGAAGATGAAACGTGGCTTGATCCTAAACACACCACCCGGGCAACGAAGGAGTGGCTTCGTAAGAAGCATTTGAAGGTCCTGGAGTGGCCTAGCCAGTCTCCAGATCTCAACCCCATAGAAAATATTTGGAGGGAGTTGAAAGTCCATGTTGCTCAGCAACAGCCCCAAAACATTGCTGCTCTAGAGGAGATCTGCATGGAGGAATGGGCCAAAATACCAGCAACAGTGTGTGAAAACCTTGTGAAGACATACAGAAAAAGTTTGACCTCTGTCATTGCCAACAAAGGGTATATAACAAAGTATTGAGATAAACTTTTGTTATTGACAATTGGTGGCTAACAATTGGTGGCTGACTAAATACTTTTTTTGCTCCACTGTATATACACTGCTCAAAAGAATAAAGAGAACACTTAAACAACACAATGTAACTCCAAGTCAATCACACTTCTGTGAAATCAAACTGTCCACTTAGGAAGCAACACTGATTGACAATAAATGTCACATGCTGTTGTGCAAATGGAATAGACAACATGTGGAAATTATAGGCAATTAGCAAGACACCCCCAATAAAGGAGTGGTTCTGCAGGTGGTGACCACAGACCACTTCTCAGTTCCTATGCTTCCTGGCTGATGTTTTGATCACTTTTGAATGCTGGCGGTGCTTTCACTCTAGTGGTAGCATGAGACGGAGTCTACAACCCACACAAGTGGCTCAGGTAGTGCAGCTCATCCAGGATGGCACATCAATGCAAGCTGTGGCAAGAAGGTTTGCTGTGTCTGTCAGCGTAGTGTCCAGAGCATGGAGGCGCTACCAGGAGACAGGCCAGTACATCAGGAGACGTGGAGGAGGACGTAGGAGGGCAACAACCCAGCAGCAGGACCGCTACCTCCGCCTTTGTGCAAGGAGGAGCAGGAGGAGCACTGTCAGAGCCCTGCAAAATGACCTCCAGCAGGCCACATGGAGGTGTGCATGTGTCTGCTCAAACGGTCAGAAACAGACTCCATGAGGGTGGTATGAGGGCCTGACGTCCACAGGTGGGGGTTGTGCTTACAGCCCAACACCGTGCAGGATGTTTGGCATTTGCCAGAGAACACCAAGATTGGCAAATTCGCCACTGGTGCCCTGTGCTCTTCACAGATGAAAGCAGGTTCACACTGAGCACGTGACAGACGTGACAGAGTCTTAGAGACGCCGTGGAGAACGTTCTACTGCCTACAATATCCTCCAGCATGACCGGTTGGGCGGTGGGTCAGTCATGGTTTTGGGTGGCATTTCTTTTGGGGGCCACACAGCCCTCCATGTGCTCGCCAGAGGTAGCCTGACTGCCATTAGGTACCGAGATGAGATCCTCAGACCCCTTGTGAGACCATTGCTGGTGCGGTTGGCCCTGGGTTCCTCCTAATGCAAGACAATGCTAGACCTCATGTGGCTGGAGTTTGTCAGCAGTTCCTGCAAGAGGAAGGCATTGATGCTATGGACTGGCCCGCCCGTTCCCCAGACCTGAATCCAATTGAGCACATCTGGGACATCTGTCTCGCTCCATCCACCAACGCCACGTTGCACCACAGACTGTCCAGGAGTTGGCAGATGCTTTAGTCCAGGTCTGGGAGGAGATCCCTCAGGAGACCACCCGCCACCTCATCAGGAGCATGCCCAAGCATTGTAGGGAGGTCATACTGGCACGTGGAGGCCACACACACTACTCAGCCTCATTTTGACTTGTTTTAAGGACATTACATCAAAGTTGGATCAGCCTGTAGTGTGGTTTTCCACTTTAATTTTGAGTGTAACTCCAAATCCAGACCTTGATCAATTTGATTTCCATTGATAATTTTTGTGTGATTTTGTTGTCAGCACATTCAACTATGTAAAGAAAAAAGTATTTAATAAGATTAATAAGAATATTTCATTCATTCAGATTTAGGATGTGTTATTTTAGTGTTCCCTTTATTTTTTTGCAGTGTATATACACACTACCGTTCAAAAGTTTGGGGTCACTTAGAAATGTCCTTGTTTTTTAAATATATATTTTTTTAAATTCCATTAAAATAACATCAAATTGATCAGAAATACAGTGTAGACACTGTTAATGTTGAAAGTGACTATTGTAGCTGGAAACGTAGATTTTTTATGGAATGTCTACATAGGCGTAGAGAGGCCCATTATCAGCAACCATCACTCCTGTGTTCCAATGGCACGTTGTGTTAGCTAATCCAAGTTTATCGTTTTAAAAGGCTAATTGATCATTAGAAAATCCTTTTGCAATTACGCTAGCACAGCTTAAAACCGGGCCATCTTAAGACTAGTTGAGTATCTGGAGCATCAGCATTTGTGGGTTCGAATACAGGCTCAAAATGGCCAGAAACCAAGACCTTTCTTCTGAAACTTGTTAGTCTATTCTTGTTCTGAGAAATTAAGGCTATTAAAATGCGAGATATTGCCAAGAAACTGAAGATCTCGTACAACGCTGTGTACTACTCACTTCACAGAACAGCAGAAACTGGCCCTAACCAGAATAGAAAGAGGAGTTGGAGGCCCCAGTACACAACTGAGCATTTGTTTACCTATGGATAACATGAAAACAGCCAAACCAGCTCTGATGGCAACAATTTCATTAAGCTTTTTTGCAGACGTTTACTGACACCGGCCATCTTCAACGGGTGTTAAACACATGTCTTGTAACGTTAGCTAACGAGCCAGCCAGCTAACGTTAGCTAGTTTAACAACAATGAACAGTGCCAACAATGCCACAGTGCTGGGAGCTAACCAACCAGGTTCAATGTTAGCTAGCTAACATTAAGCTCTAACTAGAAAAGCAAACGGCTCTGGGATACAAATAATAAGGTTGGCTAGGGAGGCAGCTAATGTTAGCTAGCTAGCTAACAGTACACTTTATCTTAAGACAATCCACAAAAACACTACATCAATTATTATAATATTAGCCTCGTCGCACAGCCTATCCAGCCGTAGCCTAAAACGGGAAGCCTGGGGAAGTTCCATGGCAGAAATCAGCTAAAGACTGGTCGGAACCCGGTCAGTAACGCCTCGCAACACGTCTAACCAATCAAATGATTTGCTTGGGGCAGAACTACAAAGGTGCTCACCAATTAAAAACGTTTGCAGCATGCTGGTTTTCACTGCATGTCACTGCACTGTTATTTCGAGATGAGCTAAAGCTGCAGCAAGAGGGGAGAAATTATCTACAATGCTGGCCATATCAATATTATATATATTTGGCTGTAAAGGTTAGCATGAGGTACAATTAGTAGCTAGCCAGATTGAAGTTTGTTTTGAGAAAAGTCAGCTAACCTTGTAAGCTACCTAGGTATAACTAACTAGCTAGTTAAATTCTCTCATGATTAAAAAACCAACCAAATGTAATTTAAAGATTAGCTGTGTTAGCCCTGTCGCTAGTTTATCCAGGTTCAGTGATGCATAGAGCAACCATGTCGTGTCTATCTATGGGAACAACAGTTCTGCAAACAACATTGCTAAAGGAATAAAATAAAATGAACGTCATAAAATGTTGCCTGTTACCCTCATCTCCTGAAGCCTAACTGACATCTCCTTATTCTCATACCGTACCTAAATTACAATGTTTGGATTTTCACTAAACAATTCTATATGTCAGCACTTAAATTGCATGCAAAAAATGTTGGTATATGGTTTGTCTCGTATATATTGTCTACTGGTATCATTTTAAATTGAGAACATGTAGCTCAACATGTAACCGATGTGTGAGTTTAGCTATTCTTTGCTTCAGATGACCATAAGGCCAGATGATAAGCTGCAAAATGTATTCACATAGCTGATATACTGAGAGAACAATCAAATACAACTAGACAAAATGGACATTTGAGAATACAACACAGAAACATTACAGACAGACCCCCTTCCCCTCTTTATTGCAGGATTGTGATGTGATTAATCAACTAGTTCATTTTGAAAAGTAGCTTAACAATTAAAACAAGTTTAAACACTTCACTTCAAAGAATCAACACTTCATCACTTCAAAATGTACAAATACGCTAACTCGTATGTAAAGATTAGACATCTTAGTCTAAACAACAATAGAGTGCATTCGGAAAGTAATCAGACCCTTTGAATATTTCACATTTTGTTATGTTACAGCCTTATTCAAACATTTCTCTCATCAATCTACACACAATACCCCACAATGAAAAAATTGTAATTAAAAGGTAATTTACCAACTTCACGAGTGCAGTCTCAGTGGGGAAGGCAGTGAGTTGCTGCGCAGTAGCTTTTTATAATCATTTTGAGAGGAATGGAAGATTAGATATAGGCCAATAGTTTTTTTTTACGTTTTCCAGGTCAAGGTTTGGCTTTTTCAAGAGATGCTTTATTTAGTGAGTTTGGTACACATCCAGAGGATAGGGAGCCATTTATTATGTTCAACATAGGAGGGCCAAGCACAGGAAGTAGCTATTTCAGTAGTTTAGTTGGAATAGGGTCCAGTATGCATCTTGAAGGTTTAGAGCCCATGACTATTTTCATGAATGTGTCAAGAGATATAGAATTAAAAAACGAACCATCTTAAATAAACATGCCCCATTCAAGAAATTTAGAACCAGGAACAGATATAGCCCTTGGTTCTCCCCAGACCTGACTGCCCTTAGCCAACACAAAAACATCCTATGGCGTTCTGCATTAGCATCGAACAGCCCCGTGATATGCAGCTGTTCAGGGAAGCTAGAAACCATTATACACAGGCAGTTAGAAAAGCTAAGGCTAGCTTTTTCAAGCAGAAATTTGCTTCCTGCAACACTAACTCAAAAAAGTTCTGGGACACTGTAAAGTCCATGGAGAATAAGAACACCTCCTCCCAGCTGCCCACTGCACTGAAGATAGGAAACACTGTCACCACTGATAAATCCACCATAATTGAGAATTTCAATAAGCATTTTTCTACGGCTGGCCATGCTTTCCACCTGGCTACTCCTACCCCGGTCAACAGCACTGCACCCCCCACAGCAACTCGCCCAAGCCTTCCCCATTTCTCCTTCTCCCAAATCCGTTCAGCTGATGTTCTGAAAGAGCTGCAAAATCTGACCCCTACAAATCAGCCGGGCTAGACAATCTGGACCCTTTCTTTCTAAAATTATCTGCCGAAATTGTTGCCACCCCTATTACTAGCCTGTTCAATCTCTCTTTCGTGTCATCTGAGATTCCCAAAGATTGGAAAGCAGCTGCGGTCATCCCCCTCTTCAAAGGGGGGGACACTCTTGACCCAAACTGCTACAGACCTATATCTATCCTACCATGCCTTTCTAAGGTCTTCGAAAGCCAAGTCAACAAACAGATTACCGACCATTTCGAATCTCACCATACCTTCTCTGCTATGCAATCTGGTTTCAGAGCTGGTCATGGGTGCACCTCAGCCACGCTCAAGGTCCTAAATGATATCTTAACCGCCATCGATAAGAAACATTACTGTGCAGCCGTATTCATTGATCTGGCCAAGGCTTTCAACTCAGTCAATCACCACATCCTCATCGGCAGACTCGGCAGACTCGACAGCCTTGGTTTCAAATGATTGCCTCGCCTGGTTCACCAACTACTTCTCTGATAGAGTTCAGTGTGTCAAATCGGAGGGTCTGCTGTCCGGACTTCTGGCAGTCTCTATGGGGGTGCCACAGGGTTCAATTCTTGGACCGATTCTCTTCTCTGTATACATCAATAAGGTCGCTCTTGCAGCTGGTGAGTCTCTGATCCACCTCTACGCAGACGACACCATTCTGGCCCTTCTTTGGACACTGTGTTAACAACCCTCCAGGCAAGCTTCAATGCCATACAACTCTCCTTCCGTGGCCTCCAATTGCTCTTAAATACAAGTAAAACTAAATCCATGCTCTTCAACCGATCGCTACCTGCACCTGCCCGCCTGTCCAACATCACTACTCTGGACGGCTCTGACTTAGAATACGTGGACAACTACAAATACTTAGGTGTCTGGTTAGACTGTAAACTCTCCTTCCAGAGCCATATCAAACATCTCCAATCCAAAGTTAAATCTAGAATTGGCTTCCTATTTCGCAACAAAGCATCCTTCACTCATGCTGCCAAACATACCCTTGTAAAACTGACCATCCTACCAATCCTCGACTTTGGCGATGTCATTTACAAAATAGCCTCCAATACCCTACTCAACAAATTGGATGCAGTCTATCACAGTGCAATCCGTTTTGTCACCAAAGCTCCATATACTAACCACCATTAAGACCTGTTGGCTCACGTTGGCTGGCCCTCGCTTCATACTCGTCGCCAAACTCACTGGCTCCATGTCATCTACAAGACCCTGCTAGGTAAAGTCCCCCCTTATCTCAGCTCGCTGGTCACCATAGCATCTCCCACCTGTAGCACACGCTCCAGCAGGTATATCTCTCTAGTCACCCCCAAAACCAATTCTTTCTTTGGCCACCTCTCCTTCCAGTTCTCTGCTGCCAATGACTGGAACGAACTACAAAAATCTCTGAAACTGGAAACACTTATCTCCCTCACTAGCTTTAAGCACCAACTGTCAGAGCAGCTCACAGATTACTGAACCTGTACATAGCCCACCTATAATTTAGCCCAAACAACTACCTCTTTCCCTACAGTATTTAATTTATTTATTTATTTTGCTCCTTTGCACCCCATTATTTTTATTTCTACTTTGCACATTCTTCCATTGCAAATCTACCATTCCAGTGTTTTACTTGCTATATTGTATTTACTTTGCCACCATGGCCTTTTTTTGCCTTTACCTCCCTTATCTCACCTCATTTGCTCACATCGTATATAGACTTGTTTATACTGTATTATTGACTGTATGTTTGTTTTACTCCATGTGTAACTCTGTGTCGTTGTATGTGTCGAACTGCTTTGCTTTATCTTGGCCAGGTCGCAATTGTAAATGAGAACTTCTCAACTTGCCTACCTGGTTAAATAAAGGTGAAATAAAATAAATAAAATTTATGAGACAGGCAAAAGTAATAAATACATCTCACACCCATAAACTATAGTACTATAGTAGGCTACACTATGGTAAAATGTCTTATGGGACAGCTCTGACGATTTAAGAAGATGCCACTTGTAGCCTAAGACACAGTAATTTTGCACTAGGGCTTTGAATCAAATGTTTATAGATTCCCCTCTTCAGATGAACAATTTCCCTTTACAGTTGTAATGTAATTTACACAAACTGACACAAAAGCAACAATTTAGATTGCAGCGATTATTATGAATAATGTCTGAATGTAAGATCCTGAGCAGCATCCTCCGATCCTGTCTAATATCTGTTGTGATTGCATTATATTAATGTATCAACTATGGTGAATCTGATTGCCCTTTGACTGGATATCACAGAGGACCAGCAGGAGACAGATCATTGGATTAAACTGGGGTGATGGCTGCAACAAATACAGGGCCATTAAAATTAGTTTGCTGTGAGAGCTTCACAAGAGCATTGCCCTTTATAACAAAGATCAGCGTAGCGTTGTCAATGGCACATACTATATTATATCTAAGCAGACAAACATCCATCCCCTTAAAATACCTAGTTGGTCCTAATTCAATTTAGAGTAGACCAGCACATCTCTGAAAATCCTTGGTAATCATTTAATCCCAAAGCCTATGCCCACATATTTGCATGACTATCCACAGTAAATGATTTATTAATACAGTGATGAGTATTCATAAACATTGATAGCAATAGTGCAAGTGCTCTACTCAGTTAGGAAATATATTTCCATTGGCAATTGTCATGAATTCTAGATAAACAGAACATCACACATGCTTTTTAACTTTTTCAGTTTCCTTATTTTTTTCATATATCTTATAATCTTTGCCCAAAGCTGAACAAATCAACGTGTAAACCCAACAGAGCCTCATTGGCCCACAGCTAAAATCTGTTTTCCATCCATGTGTCAAGGCTGCATCTTTTTAAGTGGTCAACAAAAGCCAAACGTTTGAAATGATTATACCTTCAATTGTGTGAGGACCTTTGCAAGTTTATGAGTTGGTTTATTTGGAAAGGATAATTCCCTCTTGAGGCTCAGAAATAGAAGGTTATTTTCCGAGCTCTTGTGTTGAAATGTCTCTGGTTATTCCAAGGCCTGCTCTGAAGAGAGGACCAAAGCATCAGATGTGGTTTCATTCAAAATAGTAATTTCTTATGCGGTCGTTTGAGGAGACACATACAGTAAGACAATGTCACGTTGCTTTGGCTATGATGAGGGCTGGAATGGGTTGGGATTTAGGAGGAACACTGCCGCTGAGAGATCTAGGCCAGAGAAGTACAGTGGCGGGCCCACAATTGAATGATGGATGTAGCTCATGGCCCTGACAGCTGTGCACTGTGTTTTATGTGTTTCTTTCATATTATAGGAATATGTTATATGTTGATTGAATGAAAGAATGAATGTCAGACCTGTGGAGAAATTGAGGTCTGTGTATTGTCAAAACTTACAAGAAGTGGTGTCGCCTATAGGGTGGTCTTGTCATTGCCAAGCTGCCGCCGGTTTCCAGAGTACCCGTGAAGGGCACAGGATAATCCAAAAGTCTAAACAAAGAGGGTATTCTGCTTTAAAAGCCTTGTGAAGTCCCTTGTCTGTAGTGTCCTCCACTGAATTACTACAGGCGGCAGGAAGTAGAACTAAGTCACAACAACAGTGGCTCTTTGATCAGATTAGGCTCTGAAATGTCAAGCACAAATATGGCAAAAATAAATCAGTCCAGTCTTTCCCTTTCCTGTCAACTTACTAACTCATCTTTCCTGGCCACAAAATTATGCAAGGTTTTGGAATTTAAAAGGCAGCATTCAAACCCACTGAGAAGAGACAGAGAACAGGCATAGCACTTTATTGAACTGGAGCCCTTAGTTTCAATGATGGTGCAGACAGGAAAACCGTGAAGAAAAAAAGATCCCCAATAGCTTCCCAATGGTTCACAAAGAAAAAAATTCAGAAACCTATTCAGATGTTGCCTAGTACACCATAATCATGCTGGCTAATCCTGGTCATTTCGACAGTGTCCCTATTGCACAGGAAATTGTGTTTTCAGGCAATCCACAAACCTCAACCCCTATTCATAGATTTGACTCCCTTTGTGTTTCAGTCATCCAGCCTTAAATTAGGCAGGAAACCTGTTGAATTGTTAAGAAAACCATGAAGTTCAGATTTATTGAACTGTTATATGAATTATTTGAATTGATGACATGGGCTAGGACTAATATTCCTCTTGTGTGTGCCTTGTCCTGGCCTTCTTTAGGCGTGTGTAAAAACATCATTACTGACACCTCACCTCTGTGTCTGAACATGTCATTCCCAGCAACACCTCATCTCAACACGTTCTCAATTAGCCCAGAAAATCCTCCCACCTGTCTTCCAGTGGGGACGTACCCCTCACCAGTCAGACATCCTTTTAGGTGGGGATATTAATGCACAGTCAAGGTAAATAGAGGCACACGCTCCAGCAGAGATGTGGGGGAGAAGTGTTTCCTTATCAATTTATCGCCATTACCGAGGGTGTCTGCTCACTGGCTGTCATGAACACTTCACTATCACTCATACACTTAAATTGTCTCGCCTTCAACACATTCCAAAATGGAAAAAACATCATAACCATGAAAAAAATGTCAGGTGAAATTAAAACATCAGCACAAAAAATGATGACCACTGTCATATTCCATGACAAGAATCATATATAATGTATATATATACAGTACTAGTCAAAATATTGGACACACCTACTCATTTAAGGGTTTTTCTTTAGTTTTACAATTTTGGGGGGGAATCATGTAGTAACAAAAAAAAAAGTGTCAAACAAATCAAAATATATTTTCTATTTGAGATTCTTCAAAGTAGACATCCTTTGCCTTGATGACAGCTTTGCACACTCTTGGCATTATGTCAACCAGCTTCATCTGGAATACTTTTCCAATAGTCTGAGCACTTGTTGGCTGCTTTTCCTTCACTCTGCGGTCCAACTCATCCCTAACCATCTCAATTGGGTTGAGGTCGGGTGATTGTGGAGGCCAGGTCATCTGATGCAGCACTCCATCCACTCCTTTTTGGTCAAATAGCCCTTATAGAGCCTGGAGGTATGTTAGGTCATTGTCCTGTTAATTCACAGAGTTCAAGTAACAGACACATCTCAACATCAACTGTTCAGAGGAGACTGCGTGAATCAGGCCATGGTTGAATTGCTGCAAAGAAACCACTATTACAGGACACTAATAATAAGAAGAGACTTGCTTGGGCCAAGAAACATGAGCAATGGACATTAGACCGGTGGAAATCTGTCCTTTGGTCTGATGAGTCCAAATTTGAGATTTTTGCTTCCACCCGCCGTGTCTTTGTGAGACGCAGCGTAGGTGAATGGACGATCTCCACGTGTGGTTCCCACCGTGAAGCATGGAGGAGGAGGTATGATGGTGTGGGGGTGCTTTTCTGGTGACACTGTCTGTGATTTATTTAGAATTCAATGAACACTTAATCAGCATGGCTACCACAGCATTCTGCAGCGATACGCCATCCCATCTAGTTTGTGCTTAGCGGGACTACAATTCGTTTTTTTAACAGGACAATGACCTAACACACCTCCAGGCTGTGTAAGGGCTATTTGACCAAGAAGTAGAGTGATGGCTGCATCAGATGACCTGACCTCCACAATCACCCGACCTCAACCCAATTGAGTTGGCTAGACATGAGTTTGACTGTAGAGTGAAGGAAAAGCAGCCAACAAGTGCTCATTATATGTGGGAACTCCTTCAAGACTGTTGGAAAAGCATTCCAGGTGAAGCTGGTTGACGGAATGCCAAGAGTGTGCAAAGCTGTCATCAAGGCAAAAGGTGGCTACTTTTATGAATCTCAAATAGAAAATATATTTTGATTTGTTTAACACGTTTTTTGTTACTATATGATTCCATGTGTGTTATTTCATAGTTTTGATGTCTTCATAATTATTCTACAATGTAGAAAATAGTACAAATAAAGAAAAAACCCTGAATGATTTGGTGTGTCCAAACTTTTAACTGATACAGTATATATATATTTATGTCAAATGGTTCAAACCATACTGGTTCAAATGTGCACTTGTCATCCACATGCCATTCTTTAGATGTGACAGTGTGCTGTGTAGTGTGTGCACCTCCCTTTGAATTATATCCATCACTCTCGTAACCATCGAATGAAGCCAATGTACTGTCTTTGTTGGCATCTAGTGGAGAGAATATGACAATACAACCCCCAAGAGCAAATCCACTTCATTTATGCAGTGTGCTATGTTTGTTGTTAAGTAATAATAATGACTTACTTGACTTAATGGCTCCTATAAGGAGCATAGGTCATTGTCGCATGTAATCAAATCTCACTCAGTTAGGGGAAATTCTTTCAAGGTCCCACCAGTTGAGGTCGCTCTCTGTCATCTCTGCCTGGACGTCTCTCCTCCGAGTGTTTCTGGGTCGAGCTCTCTTTAATGATAGCAATAAATAAAACATAAATGTATTTGAAATGACAATGTATTTATTCAACACACATATTTACAGTCACATTCATGGCAGGGCATACATTGCCAGGACGTCTCTCCAAGACTGGGCATACGTTGATTATCACTGTAATGGATTTAAAGTGGAAACTGCTATGTAATAGCAAATAATTATGGCCATTAATAAAGCCATCACGTTATACACTTTATAACAAACAGAGCTGATGTAAAACCCAAAATCCTGGTTTTGGTTAATATGTACTGTACAATTTTACTATAGCACTTCAGGGTAGCCTAGCCAGGTAGCCGGGTAGCCTAGTAGACTAGTAGCTGGGTAGCCTAGCAGCGTAGCCTAGATGTTAGAGTGTTAGACTAGTAACCGAAAGGTTGCAAGTTCAAATCCCCGAGCTGTACAATTCTGTCGTTCTGCCCCTGAACAGGCAGTTAACCCACTGTTCCTAGGCTGCCATTTAAAATAAAAAATTGTTCTTAACTGACTTGCCTAGTTAAATAAAGGTAAAATAATAATGCTGCTTTTGTGGAAATATTTCTGCATTCAAAATAACACATAATTTTATTAATATACGCCTGTACAAGATCAACATTATTCTGCAGAGTGTCAATGGTACAATGATTGTTGGTGTATGTAAAGCACAATTAATCTGTGCTGCAAATGTGCTATTACAATGAGGCATGGTAATATTTAAGAGGGGTATTCTAATGTGGTCTAGGTTATGAAAACTCAGCTTTGTAAATATAGCACTTTTTTGATTGATTCAAGTTTGGGTAATTATAACACATTTTAGCTGAGTAAAATATTCTAACTCCAAATATAATGTCTTATCATACAAAAAAGGCTAATTTTTAAAAACTGCTGGAGTCATGAGCTTGAAAATAAAAGAGAGCCGCACACTCTAGGAGCTCAGATGCAAAAATGTAATTACCAACGTTTCGACAGCCAAGCTGTCTTCATCAGGGTATAATCACTAACACTGTGGGATGACTCGTTTATATAGTGTCAAAAGACAAGGGTGTCTGTAATCATGGCCACGAGTGGCCTAATATCATTGGTCAATAATCAAATATTAAAATGTCATACAAAGAACAGTATACAAACAACAAATGGATAGCATCATGAGCTGTCATTTCTTGATTGTTTTAAGATATAATCCACACTTAAGGATTCAGAAATCGAAATATGTCATTATAAAACTGTGACAACAAAATAACTTCCATAATTTCCATTCCACTGTAGTATATGTACCTGGGATATTTATCCACATGCAAAGTAAATCTCACAGCACACTCACCATGTTTAAATTGCAGTGGGTGCCCTCCAGTGGATACTGAAAACAATCCATGAATCCCTTCTCATTCAAAACACACTTATTTGGCATTCCTGACTGCTCTTCACCTGTCCAGTGATGGAAATGAGGCACCCTGATCTCTGCATGCCAAAACCACAGGAGGTGTGGAGCTTCTCACCAAAGTCAAGAAGCATTCTAGCTCTGGTTAAATTCAGGATAGTCATATTCATTATGATTTAAAGATAGTGTATGACGTGTCCTTCCGAAAATATGCATATTTCTAAGTATGAAAATAGAATGTACAGTTTTGAAATTATTTTATGTAATTTTTCTCCATTGGTATTGGGAAAATACATTTGTATACATAAAGGGGTATAAATAAATATAAACCAGATACAGTATGTTTTACATTAAAACAATAAATAAATATCAGAAAAACATGAATGTGTAATGTTCGTCGTCTTCCTCTGATGAGGAGTAAGATAGATCGGACCAATTTGCAACGTGGTATGTGTCCATTTTAATATTTAAAAAAACTGAAAACTACAAAATACAAAATAACAAAGTGAAACAAACGAAACAGTCCCGTGTGGCCCAAACACTCACACAGAAACAAACACCCACAAACCAAAAGTGAACCCAGGCTACCTAAGTATGATTCTCAATCAGGGACAACAATTGACAGCTGCCTCTGATTGAGAACAATACTAGGCCGAACACAAAAACCAACATAGAAAAACAAACATAGACTGCCCACCCCAACTCACGCCCTGACCATACTAAAACAAAGACAAAAACAAAGGAACTAAGATCAGAACGTGACAGAATGATCTAAAAGTTGGTATATACACACACAAACATACAATTTTGACATCTTTACAAAAATATGAGATGGTACCAGACTAAACTATAAAACTTTACTGAATCTATGAATAGAACAGTGAAATACTGTTGATATCTGTGACCACACAATGTTAAGCTGCCATTGTGCATTTCTCTATGCAGAATGATATAGGTAATCTGTTCAGCACACACACACACACATAAGGCAGCTTTGTGGTTCTGTGCTAGGATTACGGGAACATTGGAGGAGCGTCTCTGTCCCGTCACACCTCAGAGGGGTCCTGACGAGAAGTTCTAAGGGACAAAGGACTGCGTGGAGAACGTGCCAGGTTGCGGAGAGGCATCCTGGGGGACAGGGGACTGTGAGGGGACCGACCAAGGCTGTGGTGTGCTGGTATGGAGGAGAGGGGACTGTGTGGGGGCCTACAAGGTCTCCTCACAAGAGGGGTGGAGGGTGCCGAGACCCCTGGAATCCCTGTGCCTTCATTTGCACAAACGTTCAAGGATTTGTCTGTTGGGGGAGCTTTCTGAGCTTCCACCTCTGCCAAGGGCTCTAAATGGAAACAGAGGGCAGCCTCACACAGGCTATTCCTCCACTCCAGAGCTAGGAGGGGGAGAGGTCCACCCACAGAGGGCACAGTGTCTAACTCTGAGCTCTGCTGGAACAGGGCCGATAAATGAACAGACAAAGGTTAACATTCTACATTCCATTACTCTTGATAAGTAGCAAACAAAGCATCCCTGAGTAGATTCTAGAAATTAAGGATTATTGCAACACATAAATGAGAAAACAAGGTGGATGCCTTCATGTCTAATCTATCTGCGAAGGACATAGACATCCTCCAGATCGACTCCTGGAGTTCTGGTCAACATAATTTAATCAGAATGATAAGAGGATGCAGATATGCAATTAACCAAGATCCATCAACTAGCCCTAAACCAGAGGGCTGGACTGGATCCAGATGAACAACCATAGCCAATCCCCAAAGCTGCCTTTTTAGCTTTTCTATGTCTAATTGTTGTTTTTTCAATTTCACATTACCAGAACTGCAACAGCACTACAGGGAAAATAGGGGAAGATCAAAGAGTCCCACCCCCTTCTCCTAAAAAAGCCCCAGCTCCACTTAAAAATGATTATTTTTATTTGTTGTACATCTGCTTACTCTCCAGGTTTCTTCTCTTACCAACACACCAGATGGCTGATGCTTTGAGTGGATCAACAGTACACAAACTAGATGCACAGGTCTTCTGTTAACAAAGTAAAGAAGCCCTCGGGAATATGTAAATACAAAAATTGGGGCCCACTCATCATCAGTATTTTTGTGTCTCAATGGGCAAAAACAGCATCCATATAAGGGTAGCGACACTCCAGTTGCTTGGTGTGATCACAATAACCTAAATGTAGCCTAGCAGGAAAAGCTAACGGTTTAGGCTAAGGACACTGCTAAATGTTTCAATTCACCGGCTGTATACGTCTATTGTTTTTACAGTTCCCTGCATCTGTAAATACCTTTCAAATGTTTTTAATTACAACAAATGTTAATTTGTATGCTCTTCTGTTGGACTTCACTTGAACAGATGTCAATCACACACTGATACACTTTCATTCACAATTCACTGAATGGCCAGTCACCTCACTCCCATTCTAGGTGTCGCCATTCCCCATGTTCTTTATCAAAATAGACATCCTCCAAAACAAACTTCCCCCTGTGAGGCCCGAGATGCAGGCCGAAGGGACTCAAAAGGTATACCCTGCTGTCTCCCTCTAAGCATGAATGCCGCTTTCAAAACAACTGGGAACTCGGATCTTGGAAATCTCCGACTTCCTTATTGAGTGCGTTAAAAACAAATGGGAACTCAGGATGAAACGAGCTCCGACTGTGAAAATTGTTTGAACGTTCATCCAACTTGGGTTCTTGGGCCTCTTTCTAGAGCTCTGACTTTCCAACCTAAATATCACTGACTGACATAATGATTTGATCACATATTTTTCGGAGTTCCCAGTTGTCATGAAAGCACCATAACACTATTGGTAGACTACCCTTCGCCAGCTTTTCACATGGGTGGGGTTCTGTGAATTTTCAGATATCAAAATGGGGTCGTTGGCCTAAAGAGTTTGGGAACCCCTGACTTCTCTTGCACAAAACTCACCTGTGCTCCACTGGCCTCTCCTTAAAAAAACACTTCTTAGCTCTTGGAGTCCCAGGTAAAGCTAGCCTAGAATAGCTTGCTTGACATTTAAAACAATATATAATTTCTTATACCAATAGACTATTAGAAGAGGGATGCAAGCTCTTGTTTGCTGAATGTTAAATACAGCAGCCAATATAACTCACGGGTAGTTTGAAAGAAGACTCAACGCGCGATGGCGGTAGGCTATAGCAGTTATCTATTCAGACCCATAACCATCAGTCTTTGTGAAGAGACGTGAAAGCCGTCTGCATCTTATCCTAGTCCTATATTATTCAAGCATGTCATTACAATGATGAAGATAAAGACAATTAAATTCATATAATTTAACTGTTGAAAGGAATGAATCAACAATAGAGAGAAAAATAGGAGGTAGGCTAATAACATTAGGGGAAATATACTGAACCAAAATATATACGCAACATGTAGTGTTGATCCCATGTTTCATGAGCTGAAATAAAAGACCCTAGAAATGTTCCTTATGTACGAAAAGCTTATTTCTCAAAAAATAAAATATATTAAGCACCATAAAAGTAATGGTGGGCTACCCTTCGCCAGCTCATATCTGTGTGAAGCTCTCGTTTGTATTAAAACCAAATATCGATCGAGGTTTTTCAATTGACTGCCATAGCCCCAAATAAAAAAGTAAACATTGGCTGTTAAATTAGGCTACATATTTTTTTCTCGAGTCTAGCGTATAGAACAGTTATTCTTATAAAGAGTGATCATTTGAAACGGGGCTCAAATTTGCACGTTGAAAGACAAATCTTTCAGTGTTATATACCAAAATCTGTCTTATTTTCGATATACAGAAGTTCGATTGAGTTTATTATGCCTATTCCTTGGTAAATTGTAATTGGATGAACAATTATATATTGAACACTACATGGGGATGAATTATGGCCAGGACATCTGTCTGGTGAGAAGGCCTAGGCTTAATGATCCTGATGAAAATATGCTCTTTGTCTTTATAAAACTAATGTGTTTGCATATTTTCCATGTGGAACCTGTCTGTGTTTAGGGAGGTAATAGCTTAGGCTAACCAATTCTAAATGACACTAGTAGGCTACTTCGCAAAGTAGGCTCGTCACTAACGTTAGTTACTCCAGCCACAAAGTCACAAACCCTGCCTGTTTCTACAATTTCGCTTCTTAAAATCTGATTTGAAACCTAACCATAACATTCACCACACTGCTAACCCTATGCCTCACCTAACCTTAAATTAAGACAAAAAAGCAAATGTTTGTTTTCATGAATTTTTACGATAATTATAGCCAATGTTGACTTGGTGGCTGTGGTAACCAGTGACAACCACAAAGTAGCCTAAACGAAAATGAAGCAATTATTCCAAACCACAGCTCATGTCGGAACACATATTTCCATACTTCAGATAACCAGTCCATTTTGAATTTGTGATAAAATTGTCGTTATTTGGCAAGGAATGTAGCTCGTGTATCCCATCAGTTTTTATAGGCATTTATTTATGTAGGTGCACTCAGCACGCATGTGTAGAGGTTGCGGTCAGAACGCAATTGAGTGAGTCAGACTTGAATGAGAAAAGGACGTTTAGGGAGCAGAGGTGTGACTCTTTGCTTGGTTTCTTTTTTGTCATGCCCCGCAAATGCACATGTACAAATGATTCAAAGCATGTTATCTTGTCTTCAAGACAACATTTCGACCAAATAGTTTTACAGTATTTGAACAAAATGTGATCTCTGGTTAAAGATCGATGTTTTACTTTGTTGAAGTAGTGGTTATTATATTTGTAAATCAAACTGCAAATTCATGGTGATGCTTTGTTTTGGCTCTTTCTTAAGCAGGACAGTTTTTTGTTATTGTTCAGTGTGATTTGTCTTGCCTTGCTTCTTTCCAGCTGTTTTTTTTATGCAGGGCAATTTTTATTTCTGCCTTCTGAGTGCTTGGCTATCTATTGCTCTTCCAGTGCCTTCTTGACTGGTGTATCCAACAAAATCACTGTTGTTGTAATTTTCCTGGGCCCTGCTTTTGGGAAGGGGCGTACATTAACTGGGTTAAAATCAGAAGAATAATCAGGTGTTTCCCAGCCACAGTCTGATATATGTGGGGAGGTTCCTTGTGGAGACGTGGCCTGGAAGGCACTTGGAAGGGTGGCCTGGGAGGCAGCTGGAAAGGTGGCCTGGGAGGCAGCTGTAGAGGCGGGCTGGGAGGCAGCTGGAGAGGTGGGCTGGATAGCAGTGGGCACAGTGGCCATAAATCAGCTGCCCTCAAGAGATACTCTGACAACTTCTGCTCCTGCTCATCCATGAAGACCCTGTTTCCACTACGGTAGCCTACATGAGGAAGCTCTCTCGACCCCTTCTCCAGTAGCTTCTTTCTCTCTTTGCAGAATCTGTACAGCATCACATGACATATGCTTGTTTCAAAGTGTGGAGAGGTACTCCCCTGTCTGCCTTTATTTTCCTTTATCTAGGCATGCTGAAAGTAAAACAAAACATGTACCAAAAACATTCAGTTTTACTCAGGGTTAGTTATAACATTTTCTCACAAGTTGTTACCATTAACCCTGATCCTTGTGTAACAGTACAAATTTAAACCGTCCCCTCGCCCATACCCGGGCGCGAACCAGGGACCTTCTGCACACATCAACAGTCACCCTCGAAGCATCGTTACCCATCGCTCCACAAAAGCCGCGGCCCTTGCAGAGCAAGGGGAACTACTACTTCAAGGTCTCAGAGCAAGTGACGTCACTGATTGAAACGCTATTTAGCGCCCACGCTAACTAAGCTAGCCGTTTCACATCTGTTACACTCACCCCCCTTTTGACCTTCCTCCTTTTTCCGCAGCAACCAGTAATCCGGGTCAACAGCATCAATGTAACAGTACAAGTTTAGACCGTCCCTCGCCCATACCCGGGCGCGAACCAGGGACCTTCTGCACACATCAACAGTCACCCTCGAAGCATCGTTACCCATCGCTCCACAAAAGCCGCGGCCCTTGCAGAGCAAGGGGAACTACTACTTAAAGGTCTCAGAGCAAGTGACGTCACTGATTGAAACGCTATTTAGCGCCCACGCTAACTAAGCTAGCCGTTTCACATCCGTTACACTTGCAGACATTAGCTAGCTTCCATTTTAGCTAAATGTTAAAACTTTAGCATTACTAACTTGCATCAAATATCTCTACACAGACTGGTTATAGACCTGATATAAGTTTGGTGAATGGAACTACAAAGCAGTTGATACCATCACAAAAACACATTTGGTCAAAATAATTGCTTTCTTCCCTCAAAATCACATTTCTGTGATGGACATTTATCACATGGACTTGCTTTTTAACATAAGGGTTCATGACTAAACTGAGCATGTGCACAGTGAATCACATGATTCTACCGCGCTCCTGGTTGGAGGAATTGCAAGTGTTAGAACGATCCTGTTACAACCATCCCCGGTCTCCCCTACTCCAGTCCTACTCCATTACTCATTTTTTTTCTTATGCCTGTTTTGCAGGTTATTTTGGCATTAATACGTATATCATAATAATAATAATATTAATAATATATCAGTTGGCAAACAATGTAAAAAAAAATATATATATATATATGTCATTGAGTTAATAAAGCCTTATACAAACATGGTCTCTTTTTGCTTTCTTGAGTAAGGCAGCTCCATAATGTAGGTGTTTCAGCCTGGTTCAGTGCTTTCTGTGGTGGTGGGGCAGCCAGCGGAAAATACAGAGCGTTGCACCTGATTGGCTCAGTTTTCTGTCACTCATGGGATAGTACATCATTCCCAATTCTTAGAGCTCAAAGATGTTTGCCCCTTGGGTTCTGCCATAGAAGTGCCCATCCAAGAAGGCTCAAGGTCTTGGGCCACAGATAGAATGACATCACGTTATACAGTGCCTTGCGAAAGTATTCGGCCCCCTTGAACTTTGCGACCTTTTGCCACATTTCAGGCTTCAAACATAAAGATATAAAACTGTATTTTTTTGTGAAGAATCAACAACAAGTGGGACACAATCATGAAGTGGAACGACATTTATTGGATATTTCAAACTTTTTTAACAAATCAAAAACTGAAAAATTGGGCGTGCAAAATTATTCAGCCCCCTTAAGTTAATACTTTGTAGCGCCACCTTTTGCTGCGATTACAGCTGTAAGTCGCTTGGGGTATGTCTCTATCAGTTTTGCACATCGAGAGACTGAAATTTTTTCCCATTCCTCCTTGCAAAACAGCTCGAGCTCAGTGAGGTTGGATGGAGAGCATTTGTGAACAGCAGTTTTCAGTTCTTTCCACAGATTCTCGATTGGATTCAGGTCTGGACTTTGACTTGGCCATTCTAACACCTGGATATGTTTATTTTTGAACCATTCCATTGTAGATTTTGCTTTATGTTTTGGATCATTGTCTTGTTGGAAGACAAATCTCCGTCCCAGTCTCAGGTCTTTTGCAGACTCCATCAGGTTTTCTTCCATAATGGTCCTGTATTTGGCTCCATCCATCTTCCCATCAATTTTAACCATCTTCCCTGTCCCTGCTGAAGAAAAGCAGGCCCAAACCATGATGCTGCCACCACCATGTTTGACAGTGGGGATGGTGTGTTCAGCTGTGTTGCTTTTACGCCAAACATAACGTTTTGCATTGTTGCCAAAAAGTTCAATTTTGGTTTCATCTGACCAGAGCACCTTCTTCCACATGTTTGGTGTGTCTCCCAGGTGGCTTGTGGCAAACTTTAAACAACACTTTCTATGGATATCTTTAAGAAATGGCTTTCTTCTTGCCACTCTTCCATAAAGGCCAGATTTGTGCAATATATGACTGATTGTTGTCCTATGGACAGAGTCTCCCACCTCAGCTGTAGATCTCTGCAGTTCATCCAGAGTGATCATGGGCCTCTTGGCTGCATCTCTGATCAGTCTTCTCCTTGTATGAGCTGAAAGTTTAGAGGGACGGCCAGGTCTTGGTAGATTTGCAGTGGTCTGATACTCCTTCCATTTCAATATTATCGCTTGCACAGTGCTCCTTGGGATGTTTAAAGCTTGGGAAATCTTTTTGTATCCAAATCTGGCTTTAAACTTCTTCACAACAGTATCTCGGACCTGCCTGGTGTGTTCCTTGTTCTTCATGATGCTCTCTGCACTTTTAACGGACCTCTGAGACTATCACAGTGCAGGTGCATTTATACGGAGACTTGATTACACACAGGTGGATTGTATTTATCATCATTAGTCATTTAGGTCAACATTGGATCATTCAGAGATCCTCACTGAACTTCTGGAGAGAGTTTGCTGCACTGAAAGTAAAGGGGCTGAATAATTTTGCACGCCCAATTTTTCAGTTTTTGATTTGTTAAAAAAGTTTGAAATATCCAATAAATGTCATTCCACTTCATGATTGTGTCCCACTTGTTGTTGATTCTTCACAAAAAAATACAGTTTTATATCTTTATGTTTGAAGCCTGAAATGTGGCAAAAGGTCGCAAAGTTCAAGGGGGCCGAATACTTTCGCAAGGCACTGTATCTACAGTAGCTTTGATTGGACTGATCATGTCAACATCATACTTTCAACATTTTAGCTAGCAAGCTAGCAGTCGTCACCATGAATTAAGTCGACACTCAAATCCTTTTCAATCCTTGTCATATGAAGATATAAAACATCTCGGTGCTCATCGACCATTGAACATAAACATTACACAACAAGTTGGAAATCGCAAATTCAACAATGAGTGATTTGGGAAGGAATCAGTGGCTAACTGTGAGTTCACGACAACTGGGAACTTGGGAAAAACGAGCTACGACTGGGAAAATACGTTTTAACAGTCATTTAACTAATTATTGTAAATCTGTCGTCTTTCTCTTTGATAACAAAATTTTGCCATGAAGAATCTGCCGCGCCACTTTCCTGTTCAAGCACATCACAACAACGTGAGTCCAAAAATGTCTTATAGTGCTTCATAAATTATGTATGATGCCAGAGAGATATGTATACTGTAGCTAATAAAGTAATACTATGTGTATGTTGTGTAGTAAGCTGTTAGTAGCCCATGTGCCTCACCCTAATAATTTGGTGCATCACCAACGCGATATTGTAAAAAACATCTTTCGTGGCCGGCGTTCGCTTGTTTGCCTGTAACCTGTTTTAGAGAAATGTAATCATTGAATATTGTAAGAGATTTCATTGTATATATACTGTATATATATAAATATATATTTATATGTAAGAACAGACCATATTCTGAATTCTGTCGCTGTACATGTCAAAGGTGTCGTCCCCTTATGCCATAGTTTGTACATCTCAATTGTCAATAGAAACCACATTTGTTTAAGCAAGTCAGCCATCTCAGCTCTGTTTTTTTAAAGGCAGTAAATGAGGCTGAATGAACTGTAGCAGTGGTAAGGTGTTGGGACTGCTGTTGGGACTCTGCTGTTGGGACAGCTTTATGTAGGCCCTGACAGTTTGTGGGCACCATTTGGCATCGTCATAGGGCAATTAATATATTGTTTAGTGTTGTGTTGTGGCTTTGTTGGCATGCATCCCACATTTCTTTTGTTTGCCCCACCAAGATTTACATGCTGACCTCACCACTGTATCTTCCGTAGCTTTGATAAGGCTGATGTCAACATCATACTTTCAAAATCTTAGCTATTGAAAATCTTAGCTTAGCTAGCGAATCACGTCGACAATCTACTGGCAAATCCTTTTCACTCCTTGTCATATGAATAGAAATTATACAGTGGGGCAAACAAGTATTTAGTCAGCCACCAATTGTGCAAGTTCTCCCACTTAAAAAGATGAGAGGCCTGTAATTTTCATCATAGATACACTTCAACTATGACAGACAAAATGAGAAAAATAAATCAAGAAAATCACATCTCCAAGATCGCATAGCAGTTCAGACGTCTTTTGTCCTCATCTTGTCGTGTTCTGTATATATATATATTTACAACTTTTTTTCACATACATTTTATTTTTATTTTCCATCAACTCATCTTCAAAACACTCTCCTGCAACCAGCCTCACCAATTTATATTTATAAAAAAGCATTATTTACCTCAGATCTGTAATCCTCCAAGAAGCTAGCCAGAAACTCCAAGAAGCTAGCCAGAAACTAGCCAGGAGCTAGCCCAGAAGCTAATACAGAAGCTAATCAGAAGCTAGTTAGCTTCTTTACTGGCAAATCGTTAGTATTCAGCTAACCACGGTTTGTGGTCATCAGCTATCCTTTAGCTCGAAAATCTATCGCCAGTTTTGTACGGCGCAGCGCGGCTCGGAACGGAACATACCGGACCAATTTTTCTCTCCATGTCCCTGGATTTCAACTGCTCTCTGGACATTCATACCCGGATCTCACAGCTAGCTAGCTGCTATCCGTGTGACAGTCGGCTTTCGTCGATTCCGGAGCAAACATCGATTGTTCCAGTGCTAGCCAGCTCCGTCAATCACTCCTGAGTTCCATCATTCACTCCTGGGCTGCAGTCACCTATCCGGACCCGTTTTACTGCCTACGCGGAGCACCACCGGGCCTTCACAACTGGACTGCCGACGTTATCTACCTTTTTTATTTTATTTTATTTTACCTTTATTTAACTAGGCAAGTCAGTTAAGAACAAATTCTTATTTTCAATGACGGCCTAGGAACAGTGGGTTAACTGCCTTGTTCAGGGGCAGAACGACAGACCTTGTCAGCTCGGGGATTTGAACTTGCAACCTTCCGGTTACTAGTCCAACGCTCTAACCACTCGGCTACCCTGCCGCTCCTGAAGGAGATCCGGCTGGCTCCTCCGTCGCGACGTTACCTGAACGCCCATCTGCGGCCCGCTAACCGTTAGCTGTCTTACCGGCTGCTATCTGAATAGACAATCGGAAAATTTATTTAATTTTATTATTATTATGTTTTCTTCTCGGGCCTCTATAACTATATCTATTGTTCTTATCTTTGTTGTTGTTGTGTGATTTGGATTAATCCCCTCTACCACACGGAACCCCACTAATCTACTGACCGAATGCAAGAGGTGGCTAACAACATACCTCCATCCTATGCTAGCTTGCTACCGATGGCCTGGCTAGCTGTCTAAATCGCCGTGACCCTCAACCAACCTCTCCACTCACTGGACCCTTTTGATCACTCGACTAAGCATGCCTCTCCTTAATGTCAATATGTCTTGTCCATTGCTGTTCTGGTTAGTGTTTATTGGCTTATTTCACTGTAGAGCCTCTAGTCCTGCTCACTATACCTTATCCAACCTATTAGTTCCACCACCCACACATGCAATGACATCTCCTGGTTTCAATTATGTTTCTAGAGACAATATCTCTCTCTTCATCACTCAATACCTAGGTTTACCTCCACTGTATTCACATCCTACCTTACCTTTGTCTGTACATTATACCTTGATGCTATTTTATTGCCCCCAGAAACCTCCTTTTACTCTCTGTTCCAGACGTTCTAGACAACCAATTCTTATTGCTTTTAGCCGCACCCTTATTCTACTCCTCCTATGTTCCTCTGCCGATGTAGAGGTGAATCCAGGCCCTGCAGTGCCTAGCTCCACTCCTATTCCCCAGGCGCTCTCTTTTGACGACTTCTGTAACCGTAATAGCCTTTGTTTCATGCATGTTAACATTAGAAGCCTCCTCCCTAAGTTTGTTCTATTCACTGCTTTAGTACACTCTGCCAACCCGGATGTTCTAGCTGTGTCTGAATCCTGGCTTAGGAAGACCACCAAAAATTCAGACATTTTAATTCCAAACTACAACATTTTCAGACAAGATAGAACTGCCAAAGGGGGCGGTGTTGCAATCTACTGCAAAGATAGCCTGCAGAGTTCTGTCGTACTATCCAGGTCTGTACCCAAACAATTTGAACTTCTACTTTTAAAAATCCACCTCTCTAAAAACAAGTCTCTCACCGTTGCCGCCTGCTATAGACCACCCTCTGCCCCCAGCTGTGCTCTGGACACCATATGTGAACTGATTGCCCCCCATCTATCTTCAGAGCTCGTGCTGCTAGGCGACCTAAACTGGAACATGCTTAACACCCCAGCCATCCTACAATCTAAACTTGATGCCCTCAATCTCACACAAATTATCAATTAACCTACCAGGTACCTCCCCAAAGCCTTAAACACGGGCACCCTCATAGATATCATCCTAACCAACTTCCCCTCTAAATACACCTCTGCTGTCTTCAACCAAGATCTCAGCGATCACTGCCTCATTGCCTGCATCCGTAATGGGTCAGCGGTCAAACGACCTCCTCTCATCACTGTAAAACGCTCCCTGAAACACTTCAGCGAGCAGGCCTTTCTAATCAACCTGGCCGGGGTATCCTGGAAGGATATTGACCTCATCCCGTCAGTAGAGGATGCCTGGATATTTTTTTTAAATGCCTAACCATCTTAAATAAACATGCCCCATTCAAGAAATTTAGAACCAGGAACAGATATAGCCCTTGGTTCTCCCCAGACCTGACTGCCCTTAACCAACACAAAAACATCCTATGGCGTTCTGCATTAGCATTGAACAGCCCCCGTGATATGCAGCTGTTCAGGGAAGCTAGAAACCATTATACACAGGCAGTTAGAAAAGCCAAGGCTAGCTTTTTCAAGCAGAAATTTGCTTCTTGCAACACTAACTCAAAAAAGTTCTGGGACACTGTAAAGTCCATGGAGAATAAGAACACCTCCTCCCAGCTGCCCACTGCACTGAAGATAGGAAACACTGTCACCACTGATAAATCCACCATAATTGAACATTTCAATAAGCATTTTTCTACTGCTGGCCATGCTTTCCACCTGGCTACTCCTACCCCTGTCAACAGCACTGCACCCCCAACAGCAACTCGCCCAAGCCTCCCCCATTTCTCCTTCTCCCAAATCCATTCAGCTGATGTTCTGAAAGAGCTGCAAAATCTGAACCCCTACAAATCAGCCGGGCTAGACAATCTGGACCCTTTCTTTCTAAAATTATCTGCCGAAATTGTTGCCACCCCTATTACTAGCCTGTTCAACCTCTCTTTCGTGTCGTCTGAGATTCCCAAAGATTGGAAAGCAGCTGCGGTCATCCCCCTCTTCAAAGGGGAGGGACACTCTTGACCCAAACTGCTACAGACCTATATCTATCCTACCATGCCTTTCTAAGGTCTTCGAAAGCCAAGTCAACAAACAGATTACCGACCATTTAGAATCTCACCATACCTTCTCTGCTATGCAATCTGGTTTCAGAGCTGGTCATGGGTGCACCTCAGCCACGCTCAAGGTCCTAAACGATATCTTAACCGCCATCGATAAGAAACATTACTGTGCAGCCGTATTCATTGATCTGGCCAAGGCTTTCGACTCTGTCAATCACCACATCCTCATCGGCAGACTCAACAGCCTTGGTTTCTCAAATGATTGCCTCGCCTGGTTCACCAACTACTTCTCTGATAGAGTTCAGTGCGTCAAATCGGAGGGTCTGTTGTCCGGACCTCTGGCAGTCTCTATGGGGGTGCCACAGGGTTCAATTCTTGGACCGACTCTCTTCTCTGTATACATCAATGAGGTCGTTCTTGCTGCTGGTGAGTCTCTGATCCACCTCTACGCAGACGACACCATTCTGTATACTTCCGGCCCTTCTTTGGACACTGTGTTAACAACCCTCCAGGCAAGCTTCAATGCCATACAACTCTCCTTCCGTGGCCTCCAATTGCTCTTAAATACAAGTAAAACTAAATGCATGCTCTTCAACCGATCGCTACCTGCACCTACCCGCCTGTCCAACCTCACTACTCTGGACGGCTCTGACTTAGAATACGTGGACAACTACAAATACTTAGGTGTCTGGTTAGACTGTAAACTCTCCTTCCAGACCCATATCAAACATCTCCAATCCAAAGTTAAATCTAGAATTGGCTTCCTATTTCGCAACAAAGCATCCTTCACTCATGCTGCCAAACATACCCTTGTAAAACTGACCATCCTACCAATCCTCGACTTTGGCGATGTCATTTACAAAATAGCCTCCAATACCCTACTCAACAAATTGGATGCAGTCTATCACAGTGCAATCCGTTTTGTCACCAAAGCCCCATATACTACCCACCATTGCGACCTGTACGCTCTCGTTGGCTGGCCCTCGCTTCATACTCGTCGCCAAACCCACTGGCTCCATGTCATCTACAAGACCCTGCTAGGTAAAGTCCCCCCTTATCTCAGCTCACTGGTCACCATAGCATCTCCCACCTGTAGCACACGCTCCAGCAGGTATATCTCTCTAGTCACCCCCAAAACCAATTCTTTCTTTGGCCGCCTCTCTTTCCAGTTCTCTGCTGCCAATGACTGGAACGAGCTACAAAAATCTCTGAAACTGGAAACACTTATCTCCCTCACTAGCTTTAAGCACCAACTGTCAGAGCAGCTCACAGATTACTGCACCTGTACATAGCCCACCTATAATTTAGCCCAAACAACTACCTCTTTCCCAACTGTATTTAATTTATTTATTTATTTTGCTCCTTTGCACCCCATTATTTTTATTTCTACTTTGCACATTCTTCCATTGCAAAACTACCATTCCAGTGTTTTACTTGCTATATTGTATTTACCTTGCCACCATGGCCTTTTTTGCCTTTACCTCCCTTCTCACCTCATTTGCTCACATTGTATATAGACTTGTTTATACTGTATTATTGACTGTATGTTTGTTTTACTCCATGTGTAACTCTGTGTTGTTGTATCTGTCGAACTGCTTTGCTTTATCTTGGCCAGGTCGCAATTGTAAATGAGAACTTGTTCTCAACTTGCCTACCTGGTTAAATAAAGGTAAAATAAATAAATAAAATAAAGTAGGATTTTTAATGAATGTATTTGCAAATTATGGTCGAAAATAAGTATTTTTCTATTCGATTTGTTTCTATATGTACAGCTACACCATAAAATGTTTGCAACCAAATTTAACTTAAATATGACATTGTGTGTAATTGCATTTTGCAGGAGTGCAGTGTAACATGTTGGTTGTCCAATACCAAAAATGTAAGAAGTTCATGAAGTTGCAACCTGTGTTCTCTTATGGAGATTTCATCAATCAAGGTGAATATATGAACTGTCTGATGTATTTTCTTAATTGTACCCTTGGGCTTGATTAGGGTCAGACCCATTCTGTTGCCACCTTGGTGACGTATCTCTCTGTATTCTGATTAGTCTCTCTTTTTTGAAGTCCAAAATAGATGTGGACTGCCCTCTGCAGCACAAATGCACATTTTTGATGATTCCCAAACTGACGTTGAGGAGGATGTCCTGCTGGACCTGCTTGAGGCCAATCCAGACCTCACAATCAAAGATCTTGACGAAGGTATTTTTCTACAGCCTCTCATATAAATATCGAGTAACATGAATGATAGATTGATTGCTTTGATCCATTGTTTGTGCTCAGATTTTTCTCCTGCAGGCTGTTCGACACCTAGTTCGTGCACAGACATATTATCCATCTCGTCAAGTGATTTAGACCTGAGATCTCCAGAAAGGCTGTCTAAAAAGGCCAACACAACCTTAAGAGATAAGGCCATCGACTCCGCTGCAGCAAAAGAGGTATTATGATAACTGATATTGGATGTTGATAATCCCATTTCTGTGTTTGCTCTTCATGGACAGTCCGACAGCGTAAACCAACCGTAAATTGTTTAACTTTTCTCTTGTCTTAATAGATTGTCCAATATTCCCTGACTAGTAGACCTGGTGGGCAAGACATATTAGAAGAGTACCAGACAACCAAAACATTGGACAACAGAACCAGGAGAGAGATGACAGACCATCTTAGTCAGCCATGTGAAAGAGATGCATGGGTAAGCTTCTCATTAGCCAATCTGGCACAAACAATAGATCAAAACATTCAAATTATACATTAATGTTATTTGGCATCATTAGGACACTGTAGAAAGATACCGTACTTTCATCAACAAAACTTTCATTGAACATATTTGGCGTGTGTATGCTTTACTGTTTTTGAGCAGGAGACTTCCCACTCGTCAACAGAGAGAACGTTATGCTCTTGGAATTGTGACCCTCTTTCCTTCGTTGAGAGATCCTTTTTCCGTCAAAGGCTACGTAAGTGCTGCTATAGCATATTTGCTTTAATATTTTGACACTTCTTCTGTGGACTGAAGGGGGCATCAAAGTCATAGAATCAGGTCTAGAAATAATAACCATTTGACTACCATTTTGGACACCTTTTCCCACATCTAAGGAACACTTCTATGATCCTGACACGAGCAAAGCATATCTGAATAAACGCCTGAAGATGGTATCAAGGAAGACCTCACGTCGACCCATCAAAAATAGTATTTCACCCCAAATCAAATCAAATCAAATTTATTTTATATAGCCCTTCGTACATCAGCTGATATCTCAAAGTGCTGTACAGAAACCCAGCCTAAAACCCCAAACAGCAAGCAATGCAGGTGAAGAAGCACGGTGGCTAGGAAAAACTCCCTAGAAAGGCCAAAACCTAGGAAGAAACCTAGAGAGGAACCAGGCTATGTGGGGTGGCCAGTCCTCTTCTGGCTGTGCCGGGTGGAGATTATAACAAAACATGGTCAAGATGTTCAAATGTTCATAAATGACCAGCATGGTCGAATAATAATAAGGCAGAATAGTTGAAACTGGAGCAGCAGCACAGTCAGGTGGACTGGGGACAGCAAAGAGTCATCATGTCAGGTATTCCTGGGGCATGGTCCTAGGGCTCAGGTCCTCCGAGAGAGAGAAAGAAAGAGAGAATTAGAGAGAGCATATGTGGGATGGCCAGTCCTCTTCTGGCTGTGCCGGGTGGAGATTATAACAGAACATGGCCAAGATGTTCAAATGTTCATAAATGATCAGCATGGTTGAATAATAATAAGGCAGAACAGTTGAAACTGGAGCAGCAGCACAGCCAGGTGGACTGGGGACAGCAAGGAGTCATCATGTCAGGTAGTCCTGGGACATGGTCCTAGGGCTCAGGTCCTCCGAGAGAGAGAAAGAGAGAAGGAGAGAATTAGAGAACGCACACTTAGATTCACACAGGACACCGAATAGGACAGGAGAAGTACTCCAGATATAACAAACTGACCCTAGCCCCCCGACACATAAACTACTGCAGCATAAATACTGGAGGCTGAGACAGGAGGGGTCAGGAGACACTGTGGCCCACTCCGACCCCAGTCTGGAGTCCCAACCCATAGGAGGAAGACTGACCTGGACCACCAGCTTGTTGGTGATGCTTGCAAGGAGGCCACATCTTCAATTTAAGCCTACTAGAGAGCAGTTGCCGTCATTGAAAATAAGAATTTGTTCTTAACTGACTTGCCTAGTTAAATAAAGGTAAAATAAAAAATAAATAAAGTTAGTTTCAGAGTGGGTGGCAAGCAATAAGTTAGCCCTAAATATTTCAAAAACTAAAAGCATTGTATTTGGAACGAAACACACTAAAACCTAAACTAAATCTTGTAATAAATAATGTGGAAATTGAGCACGTTGAGATGACTAAACTGCTTGGAGTAACACTAAATTGTAAACTGTCATGGACAAAACATATTGATGCAGTAGTAGCTAAGATGGGGAGAAGTCTGTCTATAATAAAGCAAAGCTCTGCCTTCTTAACAACACTATCAACAAGGCAGGTCCTACAGGCCCTAGTTTTGTCGCACCTTGACTATTGTTCAGTCGTGTGGTCAAGTGCCACAAAAAAAGACTTGCAATTGGCTCAGAACAGGGCAGCACGGATGTACACAGAGAGCTAATATGGCTGAAAGTGGAGTTGATTGACTTCATCACTACTTTTATTTATGAGAGGTATTGTATGAACTATACATTCATGAATGTATGACCTGGCTCCGGTCACACAGGCTCCCCATGTCTCTCTCATTTTACCCCCCAACCCTCTCCCTCCACCCTCTCTCCTTCCCTCTTACACACCATCTTTCTCTACCCCCTCTATTCCCTCTCTCCCCTCCTCTCTATCGCTCTCTCTCTCACACACACACACACACTCCTGCCTCCCTCCCCTCTCTCTCTCTCTCTTTCTCTCTCTCTCTCTCTCTCTCTCCCTCTCACACCTTCCTGCCTCCTCTCTCTCTCCCTTTCTCTTTTTCTCTCAATCCCCCTCTCTATCTCTCTCTCTCTCTCTTACACTGCTGCTACTCTCTGTTTATCATATATGCATAGTCACTTTAACTATACATTCATGTACATACTACCTCAATTGGCCCGACCAACCAGTGCTCCCGCACATTGGCTAACCGGGCTATCTGAATTGTCTCCCGCCACCCACCACCCGCCAACCCCTCTTTTACACTACTGCTACTCTCTGTTCATCATATACTGTATGCATAGTCACTTTAACAATATCTACATGTACATACTACCTCAATCAGCCTGACTAACCGGTATCTGTATGTAGCCTCGCTACTTTTATAGCCTCGCTACTGTATATAGCCTCGCTACTGTTTTTCACTGTCTTTTTACTGTTGTTTTTATTTCATTACTGACCTATTGTTCACCTAATACCTTTTTTGCACTATTGGTTAGAGCCTGTAAGTAAGCATTTCAGTGTAAGGTCTACTACACCGGTTGTATTCGGCGCACGTGACCAATAAACTTTTATTACATTTTATTGACATGTTGAATGCACCGAGCTGTCTGTCTAAACTACTGGCACACAGCTTGGACACCCATGCATACCCCACAAGACATGCCACAAGAGGTCTCTTCACAGTCCCCAAGTCCAGAACAGACTATGGGAGGCACACAGTACTACATAGAACCATGACTACGTGGAACTCTATTCCACATCAAGTAACTGACGCAAGCAGTAAAATTTGATTTAAAAAACAGATAAAAAAACACCTTATGGAACAGCGGGGACTGTGAAGCAACACAAATATTGGCACAGACACATGCAAACACACACACACACACACGATAACATACGCACTATACATACACATGGATTTAGTACTGTAGATACAGTTGAAGTCTGAAGTTTACATACACTTAGGTTGGAGTTATTAAAACGTATTTTTCAACCACTCCACAAATGTCTTGTTAACAAACTATAGTTTTGGCAAGTCGGTTAGGACATCTACTATATGCATGACACAAGTAATATTTCCAAAAATTGTTTACAGACAGATTCCTTGTTGATCAGAAGTTTACATACACTAAGTTGACTGTGCCTTTAAACAGCTTGGAAAATTCCAGAAAATGATGTCATGGCTTTAGAAGCTTCTGATAGGCTAATTGACATCATTTGACTCAATTGGAGGTGTGCCTGTGGATGTATTTCAAGGCCTACCTTCAAACTCGGTGCCTCTTTGCTTGACATCATGGGAAAATCAAAGGAAATCACCCAAGACTTCAGAAAAAAATTGTAGACCTCCACAAGTCTGGTTCATCCTTGTGATTAATTTCCAAAAGCCTGAAGGTACCACGTTCATCTGTACAAACAATAGTACGCAAGTATAAACACCATGGGACCAACCGTCATACTGCTCAGGAATGAGACAGATGAACGTACTTTAGTGCGAAAAGTGCAAATCAATCCCAGAACAACAGCAAATGCACTTGTGAAGATGCTGGAGGAAACAGGTACAAAAGTATCTATATCCACAGTGAAACGAGTCCTATATTGGACATAGCCTGAAAGGTCACTCAGCAAGGAAGAAGCCACAGCTCCAAAACCGCCATAAAAAAGCCAGACTACGGTTTGCAGCTGCACATGGGCACAACGATCGTACTTTTTGGAGAAATTCCAATTTAAAGGCAATGCTACCAAATATGAATTGAGTGTATGTAAACATCTGACCCACTGGAAATGTGGTGAAAGAAATAAAAGCTGAAATAAATCATTCTCTCTACTATTATTCTGACATTTCACATTCTTAAAATGAAGTGATGAACCTAACTGACCTAAAACAGGGAATTTTCACTTGGATTAAATGTCAGTAATTGTGAAAAACGTTTAAATGTATTTTGCTAAGGTGTACGTAAACTTCCAACTTCAACAGTTCCATTAGATGGTTAAGGTGTGTTAACTATATTTTGTTTATGCTTTTATTCCTTTTTGTTTCATTTTCTTTTACACTTAGGAAGTGATAGAGCCCTAAACACGTTCCCCATACCACCATCAGTTAGTGCCTCAACGCTGCTGTTGGGCTTTGTACCTTTTTCCTTTTCAATCATTGGCTCATTGGTGAAATTAGCATTCATACAATATCTTTATGTAAATCAATCAAAAACCTTTATTAATGCAATTGCACACAGAAGTTGACAACAGGAACATAGCACGCATGTTTCTGAGTAAGTTATGCAAAATAGGAAAAGGGTCCAAGTTGTTTTATTATGCTTGCAGTCATCCCTTAATGATGTCACTGCCTACGTCATTACCTTCTACTCATGAGATCAAGCCTATGCCTACACAGCTATACAAACAAGCGTTTCAGTGTTATCTAAAGGCTCAGAAGTACATGTCCACTCCCCTAGTTGATTTATAGTGGTATGTCTGACTAGTCTCTTATCTCTTTCACTCCCCTGCAGAGTTCTTTGTCCATGCATCTCTTTTATCTTTGAGGCGCTTTTTCACAGACACCCTGTTTTGACTGCCATAACTCACACATCTCTCAGACCGTTTTTTATAAGAAGCAGAGACTAGAAAAGTACTGTGGAACAATATTAAACCTTATAATGCATATATACATTTTGTTAATCTGTAGTCTAGGATCCTATAAATGTAAGGGGGGGGGGGTCTTATAACCCTTCCCCTTCTATTAATACAACATAAGCATAATCAATTATTATAATACATCAAACATTTGGTACAGCCCCTTTCATGACCCTAAGGTGAAATCAACAACGCTCATTTGGGAAGAAATGTAATTAGATATTTTGTGAGTGTGTGTGCATTGTTAACATTTGCCTAAGTTACTGCCGAGATCTACCAGCCTGGTCGACGGGTCCGGAACAGCAATCCCCAACCCGGACATCCTCTGCCCATTCTGGTGGTGGACTGCTCCGTTGGTAGAAAGCCTACCAGTGTAAACCACCAGAGGGGGACCGCAATGGAGATCACCAACCAGGACATCCCGTGGTCATTTTTATAGTGGTGTGCAACTTGTAGGATAATTACAAGATTTAAACCACGAGAGGGGGACTGTCATGACTCTCGCTCCTGGGTGAGGATCAAATACAGCCCCCACCCCCTCTCTCCCACCAGAGAGGAAGGGGGGGAAGTTGGGCTGGTTTTATGTCTTAATGACCGGTCGTAAACGTTCTCTCTCTTGCCGTTGCAGTATTGCGAATGGAATGTCTGAGTGTTACAACAGAGAAAGACTGCAGTACTTAAACATCAAAAGATTGGACATTGAAACAATATTTCTAACATAAAGGATGTAGGAAATGGTTGGTGTGGATCTAAATAATAAATCCTCTCAAAAGTTTATTGTTTTGTGATATCATTAAGGATGGTATAACTAAATTATCTCTGAAAGTGTACGCATTCAAGGGACCAGGTTTGCATCTAAATGTTGTGAAACTGATATTATTAAGTATAAGAATACTTTTGTGAAGATGAAATTACATTTTACCCTTCTAAATGAGAACTGTTTGTCATATACACTTTTGCCAAGTCAGTAACCATGCCCATGTGAGCACAGACATTGTGGCAACGTGATGGAACCGTCCTCCAAGGCGAGTGCTTAAAAGGACTCGCTGAAGAATTAACATATTAGACCACGTTGAAATGGTTGCAATTTAAATACAGACCAGCGTGACCGACAGCATGTTACAAAATGATAAGACCCTCTGAAACTCAACAGAGAAGAAGAAGACTAGACTAAGACATGCACCGCCTGCAGCTCTGCATGTAACGTAGTCTAGGAAACTCGACCAAAGACAAGAAAATAAAAACATTTCCCTCTTAACCTTTTTGGAATAGGAGGCAGCATTTTCACTTTTGGATGAATAGCATGCCCAGAGTGAACTGCCTCCTACTCTGTCCTAGATTCTGATATGTGCATATTATTAATAGTATTGGATAGAAAACACTCTGAAGTTTCTATAACTGTTTGAATGATGTCTGTGAGTATAACAGAACTCATATGGCAGTCGAAAACCTGAGAAAATCCAACCAGGAAGTGGGACATCTGAGGTTTGTAATTTTTCAAAGCTTGGCCTACCGAATACACATTGAGATATGGATGAGGTTGCACTTCCAAGGGCTTCCACTAGATGTCAACCGTCTTTAGAAACTGGTTTGAGGATTCTACTATAAAGGAGGGGCTCGTGAGACCTCTTTGAGTCAGTGGTCTGGCAGAGAGCCTTGGTCTCATGACTTGCGCTCCCGACAGAGTTACTTCTCGTTCCAGTGCTTTTCTGAAGACAAAGGAATTCTCCGGTTGGAACATTATTGATGTTTTATGTTAAAAACATCCTAAAGATTGATTCCATATATCGTTTGACATGTTTCTAAAGGACTGTAACAGAACTTTTTGAGTTTTTGTCTGGACGAAATGCTCGATCCTCATGAAGATGGATTACTGGGCAGAACACGCTAACAACAAGTGGCTATTTGGACATAAATTATGGAACTTTATGGAACAAATCAGTCATGTATTGTCAAACTGGGATTCCTGGGAGTGTCTTCTGATGAAGATCATCAAAGTTAAGTGAATATTTATGGTGTTGTTTCTAACTTTGTTGATTCCAAAATGATGGATATTCCTCTGACTGTTTCGGGTTCTGAGCGCCGTTCTCAGATTATGCTTTTTCCGTAAAGTTTTTTTGAAATCTGACACAGCGGTTGCATTAAGGAGAAGTCTATCTTTAATTCTGTGAATAACACTTCTATCTTTTATAAATGTTTATTATGAGTATTTCTGCAAAATCACCTGATGTTTTGGAATCAAAACATTACTGCACGTAATGCGCCAATATAAACTGAGATTGTTGGATATAAATATGCACATTATCGAACAAAACATACATGTATTGTGTAACATGATTTCGTATGAGTGTCATCTGATGAAGATCATCAAAGGTTAGTGATTCATTTGATCTATATTTCTGCTTTTTGTGACTCCAATCTTTGGCTGGAAAATGGCTGTGTGTTTTTTTGACTTGGCTCTGAACCTGAACTAACATAATTATATGTTGTGCTTTAGCTGTAAAGCATTTTTTAAAGTGTACACGATGGGTAGATTAACAAGATGTTTATCTTTCATTTGCTGTATTGGACTTGTTAATGTGTGAAAGTTACATATTTAAAAAATGTATTTTAGAATTTCGCGCACTGCCTTTTCAGCGGAATGTTGTCGAGGGGTCGCCTGTGCTAGAAAGGTTAACACCGTGCCTACTACAATTGAGGACATTGTGACCTCTGGTGGACAACCAGAGACTTACACAACCAGAGACATTCTGTCGAACTATTCGTCACAGACGGATCGAGTTGTTTCAACAGAGAGATGACAGACAAAGACATCTTAGCATAAATATATGTTGCATTTCTAAATCTGAATGAGCGGTTGTTAGGGTGCTAAATATCCACATTTATGGTGAGAGTCTTATTCAACTTTATGTACGATAGTTGAATTCCTTTGTCTCTCCTTCTCCCGCTCTTTATTTCCACACCCCTTTCATTGTGTAACAAGCCGTCATATTGGGTTAGTCCACTAGGGACTTTCCATTGCATTATGTTAATAATCAATTCAACCTATATTGTGTCTGTTTATGTATTTCTGTGTGATTATATTAGATAGTTAGTAAATAAATAATTAAGCCAATTTGTGTATTGCTGAATCATCATTTAGCCTAAGGTTCATGCAGATTTATGAAGTCAACGACGTTCAGATTGAGACTGATATGAAGTAATAATAATTCATAATTGACTTGTATTGATGTAAGAGATATTTATATCTTTAAAGTTCAAGTCGGGAGATTCGTTTTAGATGCCCCAAAAAGGACCCCAGATGGTTGGAAACTCTGAAACTCAACACGAGGTGAAGAAGATAAACTCACTAGACCAGAATATTTGACAGTCTGCAGCTGTGTATGTAAATGGATCTAGAACTTTGACTATCTACCCGAGAAAAGAGGCAAGAAGCTCATCACCTTTGGAGACCGGACAACTAAGAAGAAAGACATTGTGACCTCTGGTGAACAACCAGAGCCTTACACCCATCGAGCCATTCCCCATAAAAGGATCGATTGGTTTCAACAGAGAGACGAAGAACAAAGACATCTACGTGTGAATACATTATGTGTCTTACCCAAATGGGCGGCGGCTCGTGTGTAAGGTATATGGTTACTGTGAGCATAGTTTCCAAATGTATGATAAATGTCCCTTTTTATCTATCTCTCTATTTTCCCCAACCCTTTTTCCATCTCTGTGTAACAAGCCGTCATATCTTGTCAGTCCACTAGGGACTTTTGTCTCATGTAAGTGTGTATGTGTATGCTGTGTTATTATTTAGTTAGTAAATCAATAATTAAATCAATTTGTGTAATACTGAATAATCAGAAAATGCTGGGGTTCTTGCAGATTCAAGAAGTCTGCGACGTTTAGAATGAGACTGATATAAGGTAATGATTAATAAGTGACTATTATCAATATATAACTATATCTTTAGAGTTTAATTTGGGAGATGGTAACTCTATAAACAACTTCTTCTGTGGTACCCCAAAATCCAAATTAGTTAACTGTTACATGATTAATTTAATTGGGTAACAATTAAACATAGTTAGTGGATTGACTAAATAGCAATCATCAGATTAATGAAAGTCACGTCATGACAGCTTTGCACACTCTTGGTATTCTCTCAACCAGCTTCACGAGGAAGGCTTTTCCAACAGTCTTGAAAGAGTTCCCACATATGCTGAGCACTTGTTGGCTGCTTTTCCTTCACTCTACGGTCCAACTCATCCCAAGCCATCTCAATTGGGTTGAGGTTGGGTGATTGTGGAGGCCAGATCATCTGATGCAGCACCATCACTCTCCTTCTTGGTCAAATAGCCCTTACATAGCCAGAAAGTGTGTTTTGGGTCAAGTGGGAACCAGATGGGATAGCATATCGCTGCAGAATTCTGTGGTAGCGATGCTGGTTAAATGTGCCTTTAATTCTAAATAAATCACTGACAGTGTCACCAACAAAGCATCCCCACACCATCACACCTCCTGTAGTACTACATTCGCCAAAATATGAAGTATACCAGCAGTGGACGCTATTTCCGTGCTTTTAGGACCCATAATGCAATAATTCTGAAAATTGGTGTGGTTTCACAACGTTTTCCGATTTGAAGAAAATGGCATGAAATATCCAGCTGAAGTCCAATGAGAGCAGATACAAATTCATTGCTTTAACTAATTATGACAAATGTTAAGAAAATGTTGAGCAATGTAATAAAGTAATGACTTTTAAAATAAGTTACCTTATGTTATGTTGGCTGACAATTTGTTAGATACGCTATCCTTACAAACCGCATAGTATATCATTACAGCAGTATGTTAGCTAGCTACCTAATGTTTGTTGGCTACTAATACATCGAACTTCCCAGTATATTAACTATATGTTATCTAACTAACTAACCAACGTTTATTGACCTGATTATTGCTGTCATTCTTAGTTTAGCTTAATGGTATAGTCATTGTGCGTTCTCAATGGACATGTAGGTAAATTTGCTCTGACTATCTACTCCGATTTCAGAGCACTTTCATCTGAGTGTACCTGTGCCAGAGCACAGAATAACTGATTAATTTTCGAACGCTCAACACCAGTTGAATATGGCCGGTGTCAGTAAACGTTGGCAAAAAAATAGTAAATTGTTGCCAGCAGCATAGTTACAGTCACCAACGCTCTGGATAACATGAAAACAGCCGAACCAGCTCTGCTAGGGCGAGTAAAATGGTGAGAGTGAGGTTGTCACGCCCTGACCTTAGAGAGCTTTTTATGTCTCTGTTTTGGTTTGGTCAGGGTGTGATTTGGTGGGCATTCTATGTTTATTTTTCTATGTTTTGGGCCCGCAATGAGGATCCCCAGTCCGGGGCCCGCAACGAGGGTCCCCAGTCCGGGACCCGCAACGAGGGTGGTCAGTCCGGGGCCCGCAACGAGGGTCCCCAGTCCGGGTTCGGCGGCGAGGGTCCCCGCACTAGTGGCGTCACCAAAGTGGGCCAAGCCAGAGGTGTAGCGGGGTCTACATCCTGCACCAGAGCCGCCACCGCGGAGAAATGCCCACCCAGACCCTCCCTATTGGTTCAGGTTTTACGGCCGGAGTCCGCACCTTTGGGTGACATAAAAAGCTCTCTAAGGTCAGGGCGTGACAGTACCCCCCCCCCCCTAATTTTTCTATGTTTTGGTATTTATTTGTTTTGGCCGGGTATGGTTCTCAATCAGGGACAGCTGTCTATCGTTGTCTTTGATTGGGAACCATACTTAGGTAGCATTTTCCCACCTGTGTTTTGTGGGTAGTTATTTTCTGTTTAGTGTTTTCTGCACCTGACAGAACTGTTCGTTGTCGTTTCTCTCTTGGTTTAGAGTTCCTCTGTCCAGTGTCTGTGTTCTTTTGCCCATCTTAATCTTTTATTTTTATTGGCCAGTCTAAGATATGGCTTTTTCTTTGCAACACTGCCTAGAAGGCCAGCATCCTGGAGTCGCCTCTTTACTGTTGATGTTGAAACTGGTGTTTTCTTGTCAATTTCTCGCATGGAATAGCCTTCATTTCTCAGAACAAGAATAGATTGACGAGTTTCAGAAGAAAGGTCTTTGTTTCTGGGCATTTTGAGTCTGTAATCAAATCCACAAATGCTGATGCTCCAGATACTCAACTAGTCTAAAGAAGGACAGTTTTATTGCTTCTTTAATCAGAACAACAGTTTTCAGCTAACATAATTGCAAAAGGGTTTTCTAATGATCAATTAGCCTTTTAAAATTATAAACTTGGATTAGCTAACACAACGTGCCATTGGAACACACGAGTGATGGTTGCTGATAATGGGCCTCTGTACACCTATGTAGATATTACATAAAAAATCTGCCGTTTTCAGCTACAATAGTCATTTACAACATTAACAATGTCTACACTGTATTTCTGATCAATTTGATGTTATTTTAACGTACAAAAAAATGTGTGTTTTTAAGAAAAAATATGGACAAACATTTGAAAGGTAGTGTGTATATATATATATATATATATATATATATATATATATATATATATATATATATACATATACTGTTTTTATAAATCACATAGAAATACTTGGAATTTTGTTTGTATTATAACTAGTACGAAATATATCGACAATTGTGCAAAGTTATCATTTTTACCCTAATCATTAATTTACAATTTATGCAGATCGGAATTATTCTGAAAGAGTCCAAAAAACATTTGACCCGGAAGTACTTATTTATTTAGCTGTGTGAGTGTTTACTCTAACCGGATGCTTCAAATGTATACATCCGGTGAAACATCTGTTTCTGTCTGATGGGACTGGCTCAGTGCGTATCCTCTTAGGAACATGGCCGATGGTTAGTTAATGCTGGTGCGTAACCCGATGACAGACTCAAAACTGTTTTGCTACATGAGAAGGTACAAGAAAAAGGAGTTCAAACTTGGCAAGGTGGTTAGCTAGCTAGCTACGGTAGATCGAGAGGGGTGTCGCTTGCTGTAGAAAGGGAAAACAACATGGCGGCATTGGAGCTCGAATGGATCCCAGAGACTCTGTACAACACTGCTATATCAGCAGTGGTGGACAATTACAGTCGATCGCGAAGGGATATTCGTTGCATCCCTGAGAATATTCAATTTGATGTGTATTACAAGGTACGTTCATAGTCTAGTTTGCTAACTATATAACGTAATGTTCGCGAGAAGTGACTCGTTTTAGTTAACCTTGGCTATCAAACGCTTTGCAAAGCAAATCAACTGATTACTTGCTATCCTGCTATTTAGCAAGCTTAACCATAAACCAAAGACTAATAGTCATCTGACGACAAAAATTGTTTGTTAACATGTCTTAAAAGTGCATTTCTTGCTGAAGTCCTAAATAGTAGCACATGTGTTCATGATTTTAAATGGGAGTGTCTCTAAACATCCTATGTTGTGATCTGTGAAAACATTGTGTTTTGGACAGTAGTTAGTGGGATCTCATACTCAAATTCTACATGTTGATAATCATTCTCTGACACTCCTGTCCTTTTTTTGCTTTCATAACCTGTTTTCGTGTTTCCCCAGCTGTACCAGCAGGGTCGGCTCTGCCAACTGGGGGGAGAGTTTTGTGAACTGGAGGTGTTTGCCAAAGTTCTACGGGCATCTGATAAAAGGTACTTGTTTGGTTCTGTATAGGTCATTATCAATCAAATGTCACAATGTGGTGCAGAGCATTCCATTTGGCTGCTGGGGGGCACGGAGACCCCTGGCTCTGCTAAAACCATTGACAACTGCGTGATGTTTAAGGAATTGTTAAATAAATGTTATAACTAGGTCTATTTGGTTTCAATATAATCAACTCTTGAATAGCATAGACAGATCTATTAATTTTATTTTATTCCACATTTAGCTCTATTAGAGTTATACAGCAAGTAACAGCATGCTTTTCATGATCAGTAAACATCAATCGATCATGTAATTTCAGATATGTGAGGGTAACTTATCCATTTGGCATGTATCTAGCTAAGCAAATTTATGCCATTTATCATTTAGCTTGCTTCATCAGAGATTAGGCTTTTGGAAAGATCCTGACATCGGCAAGTCCTGGTAATGTTGTCAGTCGGACTTCTGTCATCACCACTCTAGACGGAAAACAAATCAAACAATATGTGGATATATCCATCTAGTTTATCACCTGAAAGTTAGCCTTTTAACTGACCATGTTGACATGATCTGTTATTTGCTAGCTAGCCAATTTGCAAACTGACGTGGTCCATCAATCATGCCTGTCAGCAGCAATCGGGATTAAACACTCTTGAAAACAATGTTGAAAAGGGGATAATCTTAACTTCAATAGGTAGTCCTGCTTGTTGCCTTTGGAGTTCAGAGTGGACCGACTTAAACTCAATCAAATGTTTGACATCTTAAATGATCTTGCTCCAAGTTATATGAAAAAACACATTGATATGGTCTATAACCAGCACAGTTACAATACCAGAGCTAGTGTTATGTCTTGCAAAATCACAAGAGTTAACAGTACTGCGAGGAGCACTTTTTTTCTATATAGACATTTGTCTATGGAATAGCCTCCCCTTGGAGATCAAGCAATGAAAAAGTAGAATAGCTTTAAAAAGCAGGCAAAGGTTGTCCAACTAAACTAAACTCTTCTTGTGCACTTACTGCTGGTCAGGTTTATTTATTTGAAAGATGGGTATGATTGTTTTTTAAGGTTAGAAAATGTGTAATGAAAATTGCCACTTTAGGATGTTAATATAAATGTTTGTATTCATTGTTTGTTATTTTGGGTTTCCTTTTAATAATAATTTGTTACAGTTTTTACCATCGAGGACCACTTTGGAAACAAGATTTTTGATTCTTACTTTTAAGTGCTATCATTTGGGTCCACATTGTAAATGCTTCTGTATATCTCTCTTTCCCAAATAAATTAAATTCACTCAAATATCCAATTAATGGTGGCCAATATTGAATGATATTGTGAGGCTACCCACACATCTGAAATTACATTATCAAATTATGTTTACTGAAAAGCATGCAGTTAATTGCTGTATAACTCTGATAGATCTTAATGTGCGTAATTGTGTTGCGTGGTTTAATGAGACATTTGTCGTTCAGACTATGCTCATCAACAGTTGATGATATTATAACAAAATAGTTAACATTTTATTTAGTGATCCCTTGAAAACTGCAGGCAGTTGTCAATGGTTTCAGCAGAGCTGGGGATCTCTTTGCCCCTTTGAAGGCAAATCAAAATCTCTGCACCTTATTGTTACATTTTATTGATAATGACCTATAGAGTGGTGAGGAGGAGGAGTCTACCGTGTCCGGAAGTGACTTCACCATTAATTTTCTGTATTCAGGGTTCACTCGAACATCGTTTTAAGCTTTGTTTTACTATTGACAGTTGGAGCTGATTTTGGGATTGTATATTCACTGTTTAATCAAACTTTTAAAGTCAGCTCCCGATATCAGGGCATATATTCTTAAATATGTCTAGTTTTTGTCCTTATTGCCAAACTTCATGAATACTGCACCCTCAACTTCAAAGCACCTTTGCTAGTGTAGCAATGTTGTATTAGTTAATGTGACGACTGTTAATTATCGAATGATTAAAGGTTTCTAATTGCGTGATTAACTGAATCAAGCAATTATTAACTCATTAACCTGGGGCACCATGGAATTTTTTTTAAATTGAGTTTCTATTTCACAAATTAACTCTAAGAATATCGATTTTTACCACAGTCGCTAATTAATCAGTTTCTTTTACAGTCTCATTCTGAACGTCGCATAATCCGGGAATCTGCACGGACCCGGGTCCCACCAATGAGTTCGTACCACACCAATCTTAGTTGAGTATTTATTTACTAGAAAGCGAAAATTATGATAAAAGATACACATACACAACACACAGTCTAGGCTATTGATTAGAACTTAGTATAACGGGCCAACACTCTATGGTGCGTGTCACCCAAAATGGGGATATAAAAGGGAGAGAAAAAGAGAAAGTACACGAGAGAAATATACATTTGGGTGCATTTGTCAGCTATGCTTATTTTAACCATAGCCTTGCCCCAAACTGCCGCTCTTATGGGACAGAATATAATGATGTAATTACGTGTGGGAGGTATCAGATGGGAAGCTCCGCGTGGGTCGTTTAGGCTTCTCAATGACGCACTTCTCAGGCGCAACTCTCTGGTCGTCCTCACAATGTCAGTGTCCTTTTGGTCTGATTCCTCACCCTTGCTCTGGGAGGGCTCTTCTGAGGGCAGACAGCTCTGTAGCTCAGGGCTCACAACGTAGGAATGAAACAGTGTAGATACCACGATTCGATGGAGAGTGGAGGTTAGGTGGTCTGGCTTGAATTCACCTGCTTAGACACAGCTACTCATTAGTAGCATGGGTAGAAAAATATTTATTTGTCTTCAACCTTGGGTTGAGTTTTGGGTTTGTTTACTTTTTAGACCTTGGCTGCAGCTCGGGTCACTTAGTCTGATATGTTAATTCTTCACTCAGATGTCTTATACCCTCGTGTCAGAAGTGGGCATAACCGCCTTTAGGGCAATTCTCTGGGCGTACCAAGTTAAGAGGCAAGGTCTAGATTTGACTCAAATCCAATTTTAGACAACTAACTAGAGGTCGACCGGTTATGATTTTTCAACGCCGATACCGATTTAATGGAGGACCAAAAAAGCCGATACCGATTAATCGGCCAATTTTTATTTATTTATTACATTTTTTTTTTGTAATAATGACAATTACACCAATACTGAATTAACACTTATTTTGACTTAATATAAAACATCAATAAAATCAATTTAGCCTCAAATAAATAATGAAACATGTTCAGTTTGGTTTAAATAATGCAAAAACAAAGTGTTGGAGAAAGTGCTGTTTGAATGAATGATTACAGGCCTGCTGCTGCCCAGTCAGACTGCTCTATCAAATCAGACTTAATTATAACATAATAACACACACAAATACAAGCCTTTGGTCATTAATATGATCGAATCCAGAAACTATCATTTCGAAAACAAAACGTTTATTATTTCAGTGAAATACGGAACCGTTCGGTATTTCATCTAACGGGTGGCATCCCTAAGTCTAAATATTGTTGTTACATTGCACAACCTTCAATGTATGTCATAATTACGTACAATTCTGGCAAATTAGTTCGCAATGAGCCAGGCAGCCCAAACTGTTGCATATACCCTGACTGCGTGCAATGAACTCAAGAGAAATGACACAATTTTACCTGGTTAATATTGCCTGCTAAACTGGATTAGTAGTTACAACTAGTGATTATGATTGATTGTTTTTTATAAGATAAGTTTAATGCTAGCTAGCAATTTACCTTGGCTTCTACTGCATTCGCGTAACAGGCAGGCTACTCGTGGAGTGCAATGGTTAGAGCGTTGGACTAGTTAACTGTGCGGTTGCAAGATTGTAACCCCTGAGCTGACAAGGTGAAAATCTGTCGTTCTGCCCCTGAACAAGGCAGTTAACCCACAGTATCTAGGCAGTCATTGAAAATAAGAATGTGTTCTTAACTGACTTGCCTAGTTAAATAAAAGGTATAACAAATAAAAATTTAATTAATTATTTGAAATAATCGCAAATCGGCGCCCAAAAATACCGATTTCCGATTGTTATGAAAACTTGAAATCGGCCCTAATTAATCGACCATTCCGATTAATCGGTCGACCTCTAACTTCACATTTCATCTTTACCAAAACATTCTCTTTGATTTGGACATTTTCCACACAACGTACAATATATAAACACCACGCATATCCTATTAACTTTTAACAACAAAACAAAAATGACATGCATTTTCATATTCCATCTATCGTCATGACCACCATTGTGGCTGACAGAAGAGGACACAGGAATGTTGTCTGTGGCCTAATATTTACCATGGGTGTGAGGGTTCATAAAACCCCCACATCTTCAGACCCCTAGATCTCTCCTCCTCTGTTGGGGTTGAGAGATAATCTGTAGGGTTGTGGTCTCCTGTAACCTGACCTGATCAGGACAGTCATGACACTAGTTATACAAGCATGTAACTAAGAAATATTCTTGAAATAAATGTCAAAATGATTTATTGTTTTGTTGATGCGAATCCAAGTTCAGTTTTGAAATCCATTGGCGTAGGGTTAGCTAGATGTTTCTAACTGGTCTTGGAACTGTGACAACGGGCATCCTCTTCCCGCTTAGCTCAATGGGATATGTAGTGATATGATTTTGTCAACACAGCCACATATGTACACAGTCTTGTACCCTTATTTTTTTTAAACTGCTGATTTATATCAGACTTTATTAATATAACGAGTAATCCAGGAATGTCAGGTTAATTGACACGCAAAAATAGCGACTCTACAGAGCACAATGACTATAATGAATGGATAAATTACTTCTGGACATGGAGCCGAGGAGCTCCTCCTCACCACGCAATAGGAATCTGACCCCACAATTACGTGAAATGAAAGGGATCTGACGAGCCTTAAGCCAATGTTAAATGCCCTTGTCACACATTGACAGATGAGCCTTTATGCTGCTGTTCTCATGTACAGTTGAAGTCGGATGTTTACATACACTTAGGTTGGAGTCATTAAAACTCGTTTTTCAACCACTCCACAAATTTCTTGTTAACAAACTATAGTTTTGGCAAGTTGGTTAGACATGTACTTTGTGCATGACACAAGTCATTTTTCCAACAATTGTTTACAGACAGATTATTTAACTTATAATTCACTGTATCACAATTCCAGTGGGTCAGAAGTTTACATACACTAAGTTGACTGTGCCTTTAAACACATCATTTGAGTCAATTGGAGGTGTACCTGTGGATGTATTTCAAGGCCTACCTTCAAACTCAGTGCCTCTTTGCTTGACATCATGGGAAAAGCAAAAGAAATCAGCCAAGATCTCAGAAAAAAAATTGTAGACCTCCACAAGTCTGATTCATCCTTGGGAGCAATTTCCAAATGCCTGAAGGTACAATGTTTGTCTGTACAAACAATAGTACGCAAGTATAAATACCATGGAATCACGCAGCCATCATACTGCTCAGGAAGGAGACGAGTTCTGTCTCCTAGAGATGCACTTACTTTGGTGCGAGAATTGCAAATCAATCCCAGAACAACAGCAAAGGACCTTGTGAAGATGCTGGAGGAAGCGTACAAAAGTATCTGTATCCACAGTAATACGAGTCCTATGTCGACACAACCTGGCAGCTCAGCAAGGAAGAAGTCACTGCTCAAAAACCACCATAATAAAGCCAGACTACAGTGCGCAACTGCACATGGGGACAAAGATCGTACTTTTTGGAGAAATGTCCTCTTGTCTGATGAAACAAAAATGGAACTGTTTGGCCATAATGACCATCGTTATGTTCGGAGGAAAAGGGGGAGGCTTGCAAGGCGAAGAACACCATGCCAACCGTGAAGCACATTGGTGGCAGCATCTTGTTGTGGGGGTGCTTTGCTGCAGGAGGAACTGGTGCACTTCACAACATAGATGGCATCATGAGGGGGGAAAGTTATGTGGATACATTAAAGCAACATCTCAAGACATCAGTCAGGAAGTTAAAGCTTGTTTGCAAATGGGTCTTCCAAATGGACAATAATCCCAAGCATACTTCCAAAGTTGTTGCAAAATGGCCTTAAGGAACACAAAGTCAAGGTATTAGAGTGGTCATCACAAAGCCCTGACCTCATTCCTATAGAAAATGTGTGGGCGGAACTGAAAAAGTGTGTGCGGGCAAGGAGGCCTACAAACCTGACTCGGTTACACCAGCTCTGTCAGGAGGAAGGGGCCAAAATTCACCCAACTTGTTGTGGGAAGCTTGTGGAAGGCTACCCGAAACGTTTGACCCTATTTAAGCAATTTAACGGCAATGCTACCAAATACTAATTGAGTGTACGTAAACTTCTGACCCACTGGGAATGTGATGAAATAAATAAAAGCTGAATTAAATCAGTTTCTCTACTATTATTCTGACATTTCACATTCTTAAAATAAAGTGGTGATCCTAACTGACCTAAGAGAGGGAATTTTTACTTGGATTATTATTTAATTAAAACATTTTTTTAACCAAGTAGGCCAGTTGAGAACAAGTTCTCATTTACCACTGCAACCTGGCCAAGATAAAGCAAAGCAGTGTGACAAAATCAACAACACAGAGTTACACATGGGATAAACAAATGTACAGTCAATAACACAATAGAGAAATCTGTATACACTGTACAAATTAAGAAAGGAGATATGGCAATAAATAGGCCAATAGTGGCAAAGTAATTACAATTGAGCAATTTACATTGGAGTGATTATATTTGCAGATGAGGATGTGCAAGTAGATAATAATACTCAAATATGGTGATGAGTTAGGTAGTTGGTTGGATGGGCTATTTACAGATGGGCTGTGTACAGCTGCAGTGATTCGGTAAGCTGCTCTGACAGCTGATGCTTAAAGTTAGTGAGGGTGATATAAGTCTCCTACTTCAGTGATCTTTGCAATTCATTCCAGTCATTGTCAGCAGAGAACTGGGAGGAAAGGTGGCCAAAATAGGTGTTGGCTTTGGGGATGACAAGTGAAATATACCTGCTGGAGCGCGTGCTATGGGTGGGTGTTGCTATGGTGACCCGTGAGCTGAGATAAGGCAGAGCTATACCTAGCAAAGACTTATCGATGACCTGGAGCCAGTGGGTTTGGCAACGAATATGTAGCGAGGACCAGCCAATGAGAGCATACAGGTCACAATGGTAATGGTGGGTAGTATATGGGGCTTTGTGACAAAATGGATGGCACTGTGATAGACTGCATCCAATTGGCTGAGTATAATGCTGGAGGCTAATTTGTAAATGACACCGCCAAAGTCGAGGATTGGTAGGACAGTCAGTTTTACGAGGGTATGTTTGGCAGCATGAGTGAAGGAGGCTTTGTTGCAAAATTCGACGCCGATTCTAGATTTAACTTTGGATTGGATATGCTTGATGTGAGTCTGGAAGGGGAGTCTACAGTCTATCCAGACATCTAGGTATTTGTGGTTGTCCACATAGTCTAAGTCAGAACCGTCCAGAGTAGAGGGCGACCGATTAATTGGAATGGCCGATTAATTAGGGCCGATTTGAAGTTTTCATAACAATCGGTAATCATCATTTTTGGACGCTGATCATGGCCAATTACATTGCACTCCACGAGGAGACTGCGAGACAGCTGTTATGCGAGTGCAGCAAGCAGCCAAGGTAAGGTGCTAGCTAGCATTAAACGTATCTTATACAAAACAATCAATCTTAACATAATCACTTGTTAACTACACATGGTTGAAAATATTACTAGTTTATCTAGCTTGTCTTGCGTTATCTTGCATATAATCGATGCTGTGCCTGTTAATTTATCATTGAATTACAGCCTACTTCTCCAAACGGGTGATTTGCGAAAAAAGCACTATCGTTGCACCAATGTGTACCTAACCACAAACATCAATACCTTTCTTAAAATCAATACACAAGTATATATTTTTAAAGCTGCATATTTAGTTAATATTGCCTGCTAACATGAATTTATTTTAACCTCTCTAGGGTACGTGGGATGCTAACGTCCCACCTGACCAACATCCAGTGAAAGTGCAGGGCGCCAAATTCAAACAACAGAAATCTCCTAATTAAATTCCTCATTCCTTACATGTATTATACACCATTAAAAGATAAACTTGTTGTTAATCCCACCACAGTGTCCGATTTCAAAAAGGCTTTACGACAAAAGCATACTATGCGATTATGTTAGGTCAGTACCTAGTCACAAAAAAACAGCAATTTTTCCAGCCAAAGAGAGGAGTCACACAAAGCAGAAATAGAGATGAAATTAATCACAGACCTTTGATGATCTTCATCAGATGGCACTCATAGGACTTTATGTTACACAATACATGTATGTTTTGATCGATAAAGTTCGTATTTATATCCAAAAATCTCTGTTTACATTGGCGTGTTATGTTTTGCCTCCAAAACATCTGGTGAAAGTGCAGAGAGCTACGTCAATTTACAGAAATACTCATCATAAATGTTGATGAAAATACAACTTATGCATGGAATTAAAGATCTACTTCTCCTTAATGCAACCACTGTGTCAGATTTCAAAAAAGCTTTACGGAAAAAGCACACTATGGAATAATCTGAGTACAGGGCTCAGAGACCAAAACAAGCAATACAGATACCCGCCACGTTATGGAGTAAACAAAAGTAAAAAATAGCATTATAAATATTAACTTACCTTTGATGATCTTCATCAGAATGCACTCCCAGGAAGCCCAGTTCCACAATAAATGTTAGTTTTGTTCGATAAAGTCCATAATTTATCTCCAAATACCTCCTTTTTGTTCGCGCATTTAGCACAGTAATCCAAAAGCGCATGCACTAGGTCCAGACAAAGTCAAAAAGGTTATATTACAGTTCGTAGAAACATGTCAAACGATGTATATAATAAATCTTTAGGATGTTTATATCATAAATCTTCAATAATGTTTCAACCGGAGAATTCCTTTGTCTTTAGAAATGAAAGGGAACGGAGCTAACTCTCACGGGCGCGCGCCTGACTGAGCACATGGCCTTCTGGCAGACCCATGACTCAATCAGCTCTCATTCTCTCCCACTTCACAGTAGAAGCCTGAAACAAGATTCTAAAGACTGTTGAGGTCTAGTGGAAACCTTAGGAAGTACAATATGACCCCACAGACACTGTGTATTGGATAGGCTAAGACTGGTTGGATTTTTTTCTCAGGTTTTTGCCAGCCATATGAGTTATGTTATACTCACAGACATCATTCAAACAGTTTTAGAAACTTCAGAGTGTTTTCTATCTAAATCTACTAATAATATGCATATCCTAGCATCTTGGCCTGAAGAGCAGGCAGTTTACTCTGGGCACGCTTTTCATCCGGATGTGAAAATACTGCCCCCTACCCCAAAGAAGTTAACTAGGGAAATTGTGTCACTTCTCTTGTGTTCTGTGCAACAGAGTCAGGGTATATGCAGCAGTTTGGGCCGCCTGGCTCGTTGCTTCAAGCATTGCGCTGTTTATGACTTCAAGCTTATCAACTCCAGAGATTAGGCTGGCAATACTGAAGTACCTATTAGAACATCCAATAGTCAAAGTATATGAAATACAAATGGTATAGAGAGAAAAAGTCCTATAATAACCACAACCTAAAACTTCATACCTGGGAATATTGAAGACTCATGTTAAAAGGAACCACCAGCTTTCATATGTTCTCATGTTCTGAGCAAGGAACTTAAGCGTTAGCTTTTTTACATGGCACGTAATTGCGGTTTTACTTTCTTCTCCAACACTTTGTTTTTGCATTATTTAAACCAAATTGAACATGTTTCATTATTTATTTGAGACTAAATTGATTTTATTGATGTATTATATTAAGTTAAAATAAGTGTTCATTGTTCATTCAGTATTGTTGTAATTGTCATTATTACAAATATATATAAAAAAATTGGCCGATTAATCAGTATCTGCTTTTTTTAGTCCTCCAATAATCGGTATCAGAGTTGAAAAATCATAATCGGTCGACCTCTAGTCCAGAGTAGTGATGTGATCTTCGAATTCCTCACAATCAAATGTCGACCGCATTATCTACCAAGATAATTCTCTTCAATTATAATCGCAGCCGCATATATTCCCCCCCAAGCAGACACATCGACGGCCCTGAACAAACTTTATTTGACTCTATGTAAACTGGAAACCACATATCCTGAGGCTGCATTCATTGTAGCTGGGGATTTTAACAAGGCATGCTTCAAGAGGGCCACCATTGTTCCTGTTCCCAAGAAAGCTAAGGTAACTGAGCTAAACGACTACCGCCCCGTAGCACTCACTTCCATCATCATGAAGTGCTTTGAGAGACTAGTCAAGGACCATATCACCTCCACCCTACCTGACACCCTAGACCCACTCCAATTTGCTTACCGCCCCAATAGGTCCACAGACGACGCAATCACAACCACACTGCCCTAACCCATCTGGACAAGAGGAATACCTATGCGAGAATGCTGTTCATCAACTACAGCTCAGCATTTAACACCATAGTACCCTCCAAACTCGTCATCAAGCTTGAGACCCTAGGTCTCGACCCTGCCCTGTGCAACTGGGTACTGGACTTCCTGACGGGCTGCCCCCAGGTGGTGAGGGTAGGTAACAACATCTCCACCCCGCTGATCCTCAACACTGGGGGCCCCACGGGTGCGTTCTGAGCCCTCTCCTGTACTCCCTGTTCACCCACGACTGCGTGACCATGCACGCATCCAACTCAATCATCAAGTTTGCAGACGACACTACAGTGGTAGGCTTGATTACCAACAACGACGAGATGGCCTACAGGGGGGAGGTGAGGGCCCTCGGAGTGTGGTGTCAGGAAAATAACCTCACACTCAACGTCAACAAAACAAAGGAGATGATCGTAGACTTCAGGAAACAGCAGAGGGAGCACCCCCCTATCCACATCGACGGGAGAGTAGTGGAGAGGGTAGTAAGTTTTATTTTCCTCGGCGTACACATCACGGACAAACTGAATTGGTCCACCCACACAGACAGCATGTTGAAGAAGGCGCAGCAGCGCCTCTTCAACCTCAGGAGGCTAAAGAAATTCGGCCTGTCACCAAAAGCACTCACAAACTTTTACAGATGCACAATCGAGAGCATCCTGTCGGGCTATATCACCGCCTGGTACGGCAACTGCTCTACCCACAACCGTAAAGCTCTCCAGAGGGTAGTGAGGTCTGCACAACGCGTCACCGGGGGCAAACTACCTGCCTTCCAGGATACCTACACCACCCGATGACACAGGAAGGCCATAAAGATCATCAAGGACAACAACCACCCGAGCCACTGCCTGTTCATCCCGCTATCATCCAGAAGGCGAGGTCAGTACAGGTGCATCAAAGCAGGGACCGAGAGACTGAAAAACAGCTTCTATTTCAAGGCCATCAGACTGTTAAACAGCCACCACTAACGTTGAGTGGCTGCTGCCAACAGACTGACTCAACTCCAGCCACTTTAATAATGGAAACATTTATGTAAAAATGTATCACTAGCCACTTTAAACAATGCCACTTAATATAATGTTTACATACCCTACATTACTCATCTCATATGTATATACTGTACTCTATACCATCTACTGCATCTTGCCTATGCTGTTCTGTACCATCACTCATTCATATATTTCTATGTACATATTCTTCATCCCTTTACACTTGTGTATAAGGTAGTTGTTGTGAAATTGTTAGATTACTCGTTGGTTATTACTGCATTGTCGGAACTAGAAGCACAAGCATTTCGCTACACTTGCATTAACATCTGCTAACCATGTGTATGTGACAAATAGAATTTGATTTGATTTGCTGGGCGGGCAGGCAGGTAGGTGAGGGCAGCGATCGGTTGAAGAGCATGCATTTAGTTTTACTAGCATTTAAGAGCAGTTGGAGGCCACAGAAGGAGTGTTGAATGGCGTTGAAGCTCGTTTGGAAGTTTCATAACACAGTGTCCAAAGAAGGGCCAGATGTATACATAATGGTGTCGAGATTCAATGTCAGGATTTGTGAAAAACTGAGTTTAAATGCATTTGGTTAACGTGTATGTAAACTTCCGACTTTAACTGTATGTTTGTATCACGTCTTTATGCCCTGTCTTTGTGTGTGTGCCTGCAGACACCTCCTGCATCACTGCTTCCAGGCCCTGATGGATCATGGGGTGAAAGTCGCCTCCTTCCTGGCCAACTCCTTCAGCCGTCGCTGCTCCTACATTGCAGAGTCTGATGCCCATGTGAAAGTGAAGGCCATTCACTTTGGCTTTGTTTTAGGTAGGCCCCTGCACCCATCAACTTTCCTCACTTTTCTTCAACTTTTGTGTCTGGTCGTACTAATGTTGACCCTGTCCTGTAGGTGGCTTTCTGTCTGACGCAGGCTGGTATGGTGATGCAGAGAATGTGTTTCTGGCGTGTCTGCAGCTGTGCACACTGCATGATGAGGTTCTGCACTGGTACCGTGCTGTGGAGTGCTGTGTCAGGTAAGTTGGTCCCAGAGAGTTAGTATATTCTGTTCTGATTCTAGTTCTATGGCTGGTAACTCCTAGTTTATATTTGCCCACAAAAGCTTGCTAGACTCAACACTTTCTCTTAGGTTGCTTCATGTCCGGAATGGCAACTGCAAGTACCATCTTGGTGAAGAGACTGTCAAGTTGGCCCAGCTGTACATGGACAAACTGGCCAAACATGGTCATCAGGCCAACAAAGCTGCACTCTATGGAGAGCTGTGTGCTCTGCTCTTTGCTAAGAGCCTTTATGATGAGGTATTTTGCGTTAAAGAGAGATTTTTTTTGGTGTTCTGGTTTTTCCTGTAGATATCATCACCTATATCATGTCTTGTGCAGGCCTACAGGTGGTGCATAGAGGCAATGAAAGAGATCACAGTGGGTTTGCCTGTTAAGGTTGTGGTAGATGTCCTAAGACAGGCTTCCAAGGTATGAGTGCTCCCTTTTCCTGTGTTAGACTATGAATGGATAAACAAATACTTTTTGAGATGTTCCCATACATGAGCCACTGTAATGCTGTATTAGTAATTTATGCTGCTTCAGACTGTAGTTGGCACTTAGCGTGGTTTCATGTGTTTGGACCTACAGGCCTGTGTAGTAAAGAGGGAGTTCAGGAAGGCAGAGCATCTGATAAAGCATGCTGTTTTCCTGGCACGGTAGGTTAGTTTCACAACACTGTGTGTTGTAAAATGTATAAGCTAGTATTTGTCTGTCTCCTTCACTAATGTCTGTTTCCTTATTGTTTTGCAGTGAGCATTTTGGACACAAGCATCCCAAGTATTCAGACACTCTCCTTGATTATGGTTTTTATTTGCTGAATGTGGATAACATCTGCCAATCAGTTGCAATATACCAGGTGAGAGAGTTGGTCTGAGATGTACAGTTGAAGTCAGAAGTTTACACACACTTGGGTTGGAATTAAAACTTGTTTTTCAACCACTCCACAAGTTTCTTGTTAATAAACTATAGTTTTGGCAAGTCGGTTAGGACATCTACTTTGTGCATAACACAAGTCATTTCTCCAACAATTGTTTACAGAGATTATTTCACTTATTGCGGGAAGCTTGGGGAAGGCTACCCGAAACGTTTGACCCAAGTTAAACAATTTAAAGGCAATGCTACCAAATACTAATTGAGTGTATGTAAATGTCTGATCCACTGGGAATGTGATGAAAGAAATAAAAGCTGAAATAAATCATTCTCTCTACTATTATTCTGACATTTCACATTCTTAAAATAAAGTGGTGATCCTAACTGACCGAAAACAGGGAATTGTTATGAGGATTAAATGTCAGAAATTGTGAAAAACTGAGTTTAAATGTATTTGGCTAAGATGTTTGTGAACTTCCGACTTCAACTGTAGATAGACAGCAGAGAGGGGAGGTGTATCAAATGTGTGATATTGAAACTGTGTTAATATTGCAGACGGCTCTAGATATCCGGCAGTCGGTTTTCGGGGGAAAGAATATCCATGTGGCCACAGCACACGAGGACCTTGCATACTCCTCCTATGTGCATCTGTACAGCTCTGGCAAATTTGACAATGCACTGTGAGTAATCGTTTTGTCACCATTGAGACAATGACTTATCAACGACCCAAGCCCACCTCAGCTAATCCCTACCATTGTGACTCAGAGTTGTCATAATGCTTCAGCAAATGTGCAATATATCAGGGTCGTCGGTAGACACAATATAAGTAACCTAATTCATGTCCCTTTAACTGCCCGTAATGCCTCTACGGATTTTACAGCTATTGCATGCCCTAATCATGTGCCTTTGAACCAGATTTATACTGTTAGCATTAAGCCGGTGAGTCCTAGGAGGAAGTCCACTGTGTGAAGCGCACCCCGCACTAACACAAAGAACATGAGCACATCTACTGCTGCTAAGCTTCCCAGTAAAGCAATAAAGCAAGCAAGCATCCCAGAAGAAAAGTGCTCAAAATAGCCCACGTTAACATATGTAGCTTTGAAAACAAGGTTCATGAAATAGAAACGGATGACATTCATATTCTGACTATTTCTGAAACTCACTTAGATAATACCTTTGATACAGTTTTAAGCAGTACAAGGTTATAACATTTACAGAAAATATAGAAATGCCAATGGTGGAAGTATTGATGTTTATATTCAGAACCTCTCTAATCTTTACAGGAATGTGGATCTCATGTTAAGTACTGTTGAAGTAATATGGCTACAGGTTCATCTGCCTCACTTAAAGCCCATTCTAGTGTGAAGCTGCTATAGATCACCATGTGCAAACAGTCAGTATCTGGATAACGTGTGAAATGCTTGATAATGTATGTGATATCAACAGGTATATTTTCTGGGTGATTTTAAATATTGGTTTTCATCAAGCTGACCACTCAAGAAAAAGCTTTACACTGTAACCAGTGCCTCAAACATACCAGGGTAGTTACAAACAGCACAGGAATGAAATCATCAACATGTATTGATCACATCTTCACTAACGCTGCAGATATTTGCTTGAAAGCAGTATCCAAATCCATCAGATGTAGTGATCACAATATAATAGTCGTATCTAGGAAAACCAAAGTTCCAAAGGCTGGTCCTAATATTGTGTATAAGAAGTCATACAAGAAGTTTGGTGGTGATTCATATGTTGATGATGTAAAGAAGATGTTGGTCCGTGGTGTGTAATGAGGATGCACTTGACATATGAAATTGCTTATTCAAGCTACTAATAAGCATGCACCCATTAAGAAAATGAATGTGAAAACTGTTAAATCCTTATGGATTGATGAGGAATGGAAAAATTGTATGGTTGAGAGGGATGAGGCAAAAGGAATGGCAAATAAGTCTGGCTGCACAACCGATTGTCAAACTAATTGCAGATTGAGAAGTCATGTGACTAAACTGAATAAAAAGAAACTACACTATGAAACAAAGATTAATTAAATAAATAATGCATTGCTAAGGATTTGCACATAAAAAAATAATAATAATGTTCTCCTAAAATGACATACCCAAATCTAACTGCCTGTAACTCGGGACCTGAAGCAAGCATATGCATATTCTTGATACCATTTGAAAGGAAACACTTTTAAGTTTGGGGAAATGTGAAATGAATGTAGGAGAATATAACACATTAGACCTGTTAAATGACATTTTGGGGGGAAAAGGCAAACTCACCTCAATCATTATTTGAATCAATGGCTCATTCATCACAAAACCAACTGATATTGCCAACTACTTTAATGTTGAAAAGATGGCGCTGGAGAAGAAGGCTGACGTTATATGTGTTCCTATCCAATTGTGTTTTTTGTTTGTTTCTTTGAGTTTAACTTATTTTTAAAATGATTTTGTACATAATATTGCTGATACTGTCTCTGATGACTGAAAATAACTTCTGGACACCAGAACTGCGATTACTCACCACGAACTGGCAGAATCCTTTATTTCCTTTAAATAGCCCAGCGTGAATGACATACTGCTTTCCCGGGAACAGGCCCAGATCCCTGTCATTTGCGTGAAGAGAAGGAAGAGAAAAAGGGGCTAGAGGGTGGGCTGCCTTCTGAGAATTCATAGACGATCGAATAAACCCCCACTGCCTTCCATTCTGCTAGCAAACGTGCAATCTTTGGAAAAATGAAATCGATGACCTATGCGGAAGATTAAACTATCAAAGGGACATTCAAAACTGTAATATCTTATTCTTCACGGAGTCGCAGCTGAACGACGACATTATCAACATACTAACTGGTATGTTGGTATGTTGGCTGGTTATACGCTGTATCGGCAGGATAGAACAGCGGCGTCTGATAAGACAAGGGGCGGCGGACTATGTATTTTTGTAAATAACAGCTCGTGCACAATATCTAAGGAGTCTCAAGGTTTTGCTCGCCTGAGTTAGTGTGGTCTACAGCTTATCATAAGATACTCTATCTACAGTGGTTGCTCCACTAAAAGTTTTGCAATGATGCTGTGGGATTTAGAGGTAATCTGTGGTTTAGTACGGTACCCTGCATCACCACTTCATTGCTCCAGACCAGTGCAAGGGGGAGTTAGAGCCTTTTCTCACTCATTTAATGTTATTTGAAAACGAAATCATCTCCAAAATATTTTTTTTTTAAACAAAGCAATTTATTATTATTAATTTAGAATTATATTAAATCTCCTTGGATATTCTCACAGATATATTATTAACCCTGTTATTAGCAGGACTATATATATTGGTCATGGCTCCTGAGTGACACACAATAGGATTGCCTTGCAGTTCTCCAGCTGTATCCACTGAAAGCACGCGAGGTTCAAGGCACGAGGGCAGGGGGCATGCGATGGGCCGCAGAGCCGTGCACAGAAGACCGACCTAGCCAATGGGGAAGGGAGGAGGGGGGTGGACCCCCACCCCGCCACACTGTACAGAGCAACACTTTTTAAGGGGCATTGCACTAATAATGGCGCTGACTAGGGAAACGTTCTCGCTGTTCTAGCAGGTAGCTGGACAATAGATTTGCATAGATGGAGGGTAGAGGGAGAATTCTATCGGCAAATGTATTTCTAAGTTAACTTAGGTTCTAAGTATTAATATTATTATTATGTATCACATCCGACCGTGATTGGGAGTCCCATAGGGCTGCGCACAATTGGCCCAGTGTTTCTCTCCCTCTAAAAACTGAAAAATGTTTTGGCCTTTATTCAGATTACAATCGCTCACTATTGTTTTTTTGAAAGCTAAATAACCTCAAATATTGTTATATATTATCAAGTTGATGGCACAGTCATATAGCGAGCACCTACCTAAAGCTGAGTGACTCACTCATTCATGGCTTTGGATCCAAATAAATATGTACCAACATTCTTTCTGATCGGCTTTTAATAAAGAAATGTTTTGGTTATCCTGACCCGGACAGCATGTACGGAATTATAATAGCCCATTTATGTTATTAGCAGGCTATTAGCAGGACAATATACCTTTAACAACACCTCTCTGTATTTTGATACTTTGTGGATGGGGCCTCCAGAGTGGCACAGTGCAAAATGCATTGTTACAGATGCAGGTTCGATACCCGTGCCGGCCACCACCGGGAGACCCCTTTTGGTTTTAATTTAGAATCCTTCAATCGTCAGTTTTTCTTGGAATAGAAACACCATAATATTAATCAAACGAATTAAGCAAATACCAGTCAAAAATTGGGAGACACCACCTACTCATTCCAGGGTTTTTCTATATTTTTTATATTTCTACATTGTAGAATAATAGTGAATACATCACAACTAATGAAATAACACACATGGAATCAGTTAAGAACAAGTTCTTATTTACAAGGACAGCCTACTCCTTCCTCACCGTCAGGGAATTGAACCCCGGGCCCGCACGTCATAGGGACTCTCGACCGTCACGTTGTACAGCGTTATATTTTCCATCGAATTCTGTGGCACCACACAAGCTGTGCTGCATTACGCTGCAACTTTTAAAGGACAAACCACTGTGTCTACCCAGAGATTTTCCATCTGTATTTTTCGTAGCTGTCTACATACCACCACAGACTGATGCTGGCACTAAGACTGCACTCATTGAGCTGTATTCCGCTATAAGCAAACAGGAAAATGCTCACCTGGAGGCGGCGCTCCTAGAGGCCGGGGAAAGGAATGCAGGGAAACTTAAATCAGTCTTACTAAATTTCTATCAGTATGTTAAATATGCAACAAGAAGAAGAAAAACTCTAGACCACCTTTTCTCCACACACAGAGACGCATACTAAGCTCGCCCTCCATTTGGCAAATCTGACCATAATTCTATCCTGAGTCCTGCTTACAACCAAAAATGAGAGCAGGACGCACCAGTGACTCGGTTAGATGAAGCAGATGCTAAGCTACAGGACTGTTTTGCTAGCACAGCCTGGAATATGTTCCGGAATTCCTCCCAATGGCATTGAGAAGTACACCATATAAGTCATTGGCTTCATCAATAAATGCATTGATGACGTCGTCCCCACAGTGACCGTACGTACATACCCCAACCAGAAGCCATGGATTACAGGCAACATCCACACTGAGCTGAAGTCTAGAGCTACCGCTTTCAAGTAGCGGGACTCTAACCCGGAAGCTTATAAGAAATCCCGCTATGCCCTCTGACGAACCATCAAACAAGCAAAGCGCCAATATAGGACTAAGATTGAATTGTACTACACCGCCTCTGATGCTCGTCGGATGTGGCAGAGCTTGCAAACCATTAGACTACAAAGGGAAGCACAGCCGAGAGCTGCCCAGTGACACAAGCCTACCAGACGAGCTAAACTACTTCTATGCTCGCTTTGAGGCAAATAACACTGAAACATGTGAGTAAGACCTTTAGCCAGGTCAACATTCACAAGGCCGCAGGCCCAAACGAATTACCAGGATGTGTACTGCAAGCATTCGCTGACCAACTGGCAAGTGTCTTCACTGACATTTTGAACCTCTCCCTATCCGAGTCTGTAATACCAACATGTTTTATGCTGACCACCATAGTCCCTGTGCACAAAAACACTAAGGTAACCTGCCTAAATGACTACCAACTCGTAGCACTCACATTTGTAGCCATGAAGTGCTTTGTAAGGCTGGTCATGGCTCACATCAACACCATTATCCAAGAAACCCTAGACCCACTCCAATTTGCTTACTGCCCTAACAGATCCACAGATGATGCAATCTCTATTGCCCTGCCCTTTCCCACCTGGACAAAAGGAACACCTATGTGAGAATGCTATTCATTGACTACAGCTCAGCGTGCAACACCATAGTGCCCTCAAAGCTCATCAATAAGCTAAGGACCCTGGGACTAAAGACCTCCCTCTGCAACTGGATCCTGGACTTCCTGACGGGCCGTCCCCCCAGGTGGTAAGGGTAGGTACCAACACATTCGCCACGCTGATCCTCAAAACAGGGACCCTTCGGGCATGTGCTCAGTCCCCTCCTGTATTCCCTGTTCACTCATGACTGCATGACGAAGCATGACTCCAACACCATCATTAAGTTTTCAGATGACACAACAGTGGTAGGCCTGATCAACGACGAGACAGCCTATAGGGAGGAGGTCAGAGTCCTGGCCGTGTGGTGCAACAAACTCTCAATGTGATCAAGACAAAGGAGATGATTGTGGACTACAGGAAAAAGAGGACCGAGCACGCCCCCATTCTCATCGACGGGCAGGTTGAGAGCTTCAAGTTCCTTGGTGTCCACATCACAAACATACTAACATGGTCCAAGCACACCAAGACAGTCGGGAAGATGGCACAACAAAACCTTTTCCCCCTCAGGAGACTGAAAAGATTTGGCATGGGTCCTCAGATCCTCAAAAGATTCTACAGCTGCACCATCGAGAGCATCCTGGTTGACTGGTTGCATCACTGCCTGGTATGGCAACTGCTCGGCTTCCGACCGCAAGGCATTACAGAGTGTAGTGCGTACGGCCCAGTACATCACTGGGGCAAAGCTTCCTGCCATCCAGCACCTCTTTACCAGGCGGCGTCAGAGGAAGGCCCTAAAAATTGTCATAGACTGTTCTCTCCCGCTACCACACGTCAAGCGGTACCAGAGCGCCAGGTCTAGGTCTAGGAGGCTTCTATAAACAGCTTCTACCCCCAAGCTATAAGACTCCCGGACCATTTGCATTGCCCCCTCTCTTTTACACCGCTGCTACTTTATCATTTATGCATGGTCGCTTTAATAACTCTACCTACAAGTACATATTACCTCGACTAACCGGTGCCCCCGCACATTGACTCTGTGTCGGTACCCCCCTGTAAATAGCCTCGCTATTGTTATTTTACTACTGCCTTTTAATTAATTGTTACTTTTATTTCTTATTCTTTTTTTTTTTTTTTTTTACTGCATTGTTGGTAAGTAAGCATTTAATTTCACTGTGACTTATTAAAATTGTGACTAAGTAATGTGACTAACTCAAATTTGATTAAATTTTTTTAATTTGACAAGATTCGCAAACTTAGGCATGACATGCCAGCAACAAATGCTGACACTACATATCCAAGTCGATCTGACCAAATTATGAAAGACAAGCATTGTAATTTCGAATTATGTGAAGTTAGTGTGGAAGAGGTGAAAAAATGATTGTTGTCTATCAACAATGACAAATCACCGGGGTCGGACAACTTGGATAGAAAATTACTGAGGATAATAGCAAATGATATTGCCACTCCTATTTGCCATATTTTCAATTTAAGCCTTCTAGAATGTGTGTGCCCCCAGGCTTGGAGGGAAGCAAAAGTAATTCCGCTAAGTCCCCTTTACCAACCCTTAGTAAGCTTTTGGAAAAAAATTTGTTTGACCAGACAATGCTTGTACAGTAAACAAATTGATAACAAACTTTCAGCATACATATAGAGAAGGACATTTAACAAGCACAGCACTTACACAAATGGCTGATGATTGGCTTAGAGAAATTGATGATAAAAAGATTGTGGGGGCTGTTTTGTTAGACTTCAGTGCAGCTTTTGACGTGATCAATCAATGTCTGTTGCTGGCAAAACGTATGTGTTAGGGCTTTACACCCCCTGCTATATTGTGGATAAAGAGTTAAGCCAGAGTGTCTATATGCAGATGACTCAACACTATACATGTTAGCTACTACAGCGACTGCAATGACTAACTAAAAGACTTAACAAAGAGTCGCAGTTAGTTTGAGTGGGTGGCAAGGAATAAGTTAGTCCTAAATATTTCAAAAATCATTCACTAAACCTCAACTAAATTTTGTAATAAATGATGTGGAAATAAAGCAATTTGAGGTGACTAAACTGCTTGGAGTTACCCTGGACTGTAAACTGTCATGGTCAAACATATTAATACCACAGTTGCTAAGATGGGGAGAAGGGTGTCCCTAATAAAGCGCTGTTCTGCATTCTTAACAGCACTATCAACAAGGCAGGTCCTACAGGCACTAGTTGTCACACCTGGACTATTGTTCAGTCGTGTTGTCAGGTGCCACAAAACAGTACTTAGGAAAATTGCAATTGGTTCAGAACAGGGCAGCACGGCTGGCCCTTGGATGTACACAGAGAGCTAATATTAATAATATACCCGTCAATCTCTCCTGGCTCAAAGTGGAGGAGATTGACTTCACTATTACTTGTATTTAAGAGGTACACCCATGCACACCCCACAAGACATGCCACAAGAGGTCTCTTCACAGTCCCCAAGTCCATAACAGACTATGGAAGGCGCACCGTATTACATAGAGCCATGACTACATGGAGCTCTATTCCACATCAAGTAACTCATGGAAGCAGTAAAATTAGATTTAAAGAACAGATGATAAAAAACACCTTATGGAACAGTGGGGATTGTGAAGCAACACAAACATAGGCACAGAGACACAGACACACGATACATACACATGGATTTAGTACTGTAGATATGTGGTAGTGATGGAGTAGGGGCCTGATGGCACACAGTGTGTTGTGAAATCTGTGAATGTATTGTAATGTTTTTCAAATGGAATAAACTGCCTTAATTTTGCTGGACCCCAGGAAGAGTAGGCAGCAGCTAATGGGGATCCATAATAAATGCAAATTCCACAGGGCTCAGCAGTATACCATATTTTACTATATACACCGGTATTGATGCACGGACCGGTTTGGATTTTTACTTTACCTTGTATAATGGTATTTTAATGTTTGATTTGTTAAGTGTGTAAACACCACACTGCCCCGTGTAATGTCCATTTTTATAGTTTATTCTGTTTGCTTCTTGAGTTGTCTCTCTCCCTCCTTCCACACGCACCAAGCCCCACCCCCATCATACCCTACTCATAAAGCATATTTAGAACTTTAATTATAAAAAAATGTGAAGAATATTGTGCTGATATTTAGGCCATGTCGCTCAGCCCTATGTCACCATCTCTTATGACCTTAAATTTAGACCAATGTACTTGGTTTCCATTCATGTTATGTACTCTTACTTGTATTCCAACCTCTGAAGTTCATGCAGGCCACGTTTGTGCTTTTGCTTCTGATGTAACTGTGTTGCTGAGTTCAATCTGTTCCCCTGCTGTGCCCTCTGGGTATTTTGTGTACAGATTCCATGCAGAGCGGGCCATAGACATTATCACTCACATTCTCCCTGAGGATCATCTGCTGCTGGCCTCCTCCAAAAGAGTCAAAGGTAAAAACGGCTGTGTACTCCTGTTCCCCGGCCTCCGTGATGGGCACACGGATGTCTGTGAATCTCACGGGTATCAATACGTTCCACTGCGGTAGAGTAAATTAATGTAGAGTATTTGTTTTATCATGGAGGTGATGAGAGGTCTGTAATTTGGAGAATAAATAGATTGAATCAGTAGATATCTAACTAACTTGTTCAGATGACCATCTGACTGCCCTCTTTCTGACTGTGTTGTGCTGTTCCCTCAGCTCTGATCCTGGAGGAGATTGCTATTGACTGCCACAATAAGGAGACAGAGGAGAGGCTGCTCCAGGATGCCCATGACCTCCACCTCTCCTCTCTCCAGCTGGCCAAGAAAGCCTTTGGGGAGTTCAATGTTCAGACAGCGAAGCACTATGGCAACCTGGGCCGCCTCTACCAGTCCATGAGGAAGTTCAAGGTCAGATCATCACTCCCTTTCATCCAAGTGTCTGTAGAAAACATGCAGTGGTTTACATCTGACATACTGTCATCCTATGCTCTGTCTGGTAAACTTCCATCCAAATCTTCTCCACAGTGTTTACCAACCCTGTGATTTCACTTTGATAGCAGGAAGTGAATCCTCTTTTTAAGGAGGCTTAAATGTCACAGGGGCTCTGGGGTTTTATGGTAGTTGAAAATGCAGACCCCAAGGCTGTGGATGACTGAGGTCTCACTTACCCTGTTTGTTTCAGGAGGCAGAGGAGATGCACATCAAGGCCATCCAGATCAAGGAGCAGCTTCTGGGTCAGGAGGACTATGAGGTGGCTCTGTCTGTGGGCCACCTAGCCTCTCTCTACAACTACGACATGAACCAGTATGAAGATGCAGAGAGGCTTTACCTGCGCTCCATTGCTATCGGTCAGTCTTCAGGCTAGATTGGGGTCTATTCTTCCCTTGTGTACTCTTCTTTTTTTGTAATCTATTCTTCCTCATTCTACCATTCCATATTCTTACGTGTGTGTGTGTGTGTGTTTTCCCCCCCTGCAGGTAAGAAGCTGTTTGGCGAGGGCTACAGTGGACTGGAATACGACTACAGGGGCCTAATTAAACTTTACAACTCTGTGGGGAACTATGAGAAAGTCTTTGAGTACCACAATATTTTATCCAATTGGAACCGGCTGAGGGACCGGCAGTTTGCTGTGGCTGATGCCTTAGAGGACGTAAACACCAGCCCCCAGGCCACCGGGGAGGTGGTGCAGTCCTTCCTACTGTCACAGAACAATGGGGCTGGCCCACCTGCTTAGGCTCACCACACAGACACACACATGCCCACATACTGATAGAAACGCTAAAGGTGTTCACGGCTCACTTACATTTGTTGAACACACCCTCTCCACATCAAGCTACATGGTTGGCCTTGCAATGGGACACCTGGCTATGGGAAAAAGCACTATCGCCTGTGGAATGCATATAATCTAGTGTTTTTGTCCTCACTTTTGCGCCCAACGGGGGCATTCTCCTGTGATCAACCCAGTATTGAACATTTGATGGAAGGAACCTCTTGCCATCCACTTTGCATCACCTAACATCGCTTTCATCACCTTCAGTCTTCTGTAAGAGGAATTGAGAAAAGGGTGAAAAATAAAACAACGACATCATAGTGTGTTCTAGCTCTAGAATAGGAATTGGTTTGTTTTTGGCTTCATTTTTGGTCAGCGCTTGCCCTTTGTTGACCATTGGGATGTCCCCTACAAGCATGGATGGAGCAGCTTTTTACTTTGGCCAATTATAAAGAGCAAGTTACTTTTTTCTGGGTGGAATCCTTATTTTATTGTTCCAATGTCATGAGGGAGTTTACAAAATAGTTTTCATTCATGGACCAAATCTTCAGTTTCCTTTTTGTAACACCTGTTTTTGTCTCCATCTAAAGACGTTGGCGCAGTCTTTATGCTTGTGCTTAAAGGTTGTCCGTGATTTGATGAATTTGAAATGCACCAGTGTGTGTATTAAATTTGACCACAATTGTGCTCAGTAGATTTGTTGTTGTTGCACTTACGTGTAGTTTATTTGAAAGTGTACGTGGGTACTTTTTTTTTTTTTAGGAATTAAAATGACAAGTATTTATAAAGAATTTCATATAGCTAAACCAAAAACAGGTGAGCTTAAACCTGCTATTCAGATGACTCCCTCCCTGTGTTCCAGTGCAAACGCCCAGACGGAGGTCCTCTAACATCGTCCCCAGGCTATTGTGCATATAAGCCTGGTACATTGATTCAAAGTTGGCCTTAGTGGGGGTGACCGTACTGAGTAAAGTATTTGTCATTTAATTTTAGCGAATCACACAACTGCGAGGCATGGCTCTGTGCTTGTGGTATGCAAGCGTACGGGGGAGGGTTAGGGGGAAGGTTGTGGGAGATGATTGGTTGGTAGATTAAGCCTATGCTTCAGGAGTTTCTCCCGGGCATTCTGTACTGGCTAACGAAGGTCAAGTTTGACCCGTTGGACTACCAGACTCTTCGGGCATTTGGGCTGAAGTGTCTGGGAATGAGATTAGGGGTCCTCAAGCACACCATTAGCAATAGAATAGGCCTTGTGTTTTCATTTTAGAAACCATTTGCCTAGTGAAGGATTACCTATTCCAAAGTAATGTAGTAAGTACCCCATTGTGTGTGGACTAGGTCAATGGAAATTATTGCCTTGTTTTTGAACAAATGCATGTCTGTCTAATGGATGTTAATGTTACATGTGCTGTTATGTTTCAACTGAAGTCCAAGCCTTCGCCTTAAAGGACGATCAGCCAAAGGTGCTCTTGTTCTGGTTCTTAGCATGCTTGCTTTCCAAATACCCACACTGGAGAGAGACAGGAAGGTCATATGTTTGACCTGACACACTACCGTTCAAAAGTTTGGGGTCACTTAGAAATGTCCTTGTTTTTGAAAGAAAAGCAAAAAAAATGTCGGTTAAAATTGCATCAAATTGATCCGAAATACAGTGTCGACATTGTTAATGTTGTAAATTACTATTGTAGCGGGAAACGACTGTTTTTGTTAATGGAATATCTACATAGGCGTACAGAGGCCCAATATCAGCAACCATCACTCCTGTGTTCCAATGGCACGTTGTGTTAGCTCATCCAAGTTGATAATTTTAAAAGGTTAATTGATCATTAGAAAACCCTTTTGCAATTATGTTAGTACAGCTAAAAACTGTTGTCTCAACATCAACAGTGAAGAGGCGACTCTGGGATGCTGGCCTTCTAGGCAGAGTTCCTCTGTCCAGTGTCTGTGTTCTTTTGCCCATCTTAATCTTTTCTTTTTATTGGCCAATCTGAGTTTTCTTTGCAACTCAGCATCCCAGAGTCGCCTCTTCACTGTTGACGTTGAGACTGGTGTTTTGCGGGTACTATTTAATGAAGCTGCCAGTTGAGGACTTGTGAGGTTTCCTGGCAATGTCTCCCATGGATTAGTCTTCATTTTTCAGAATAAGAATAGACTGACGAGTTTCAGAAGAAAAGTCTTTGTTTCTGGACATTTCAAGTCTGTAATCAAACCCACAAATGATAATGCTCCAGATACTCCCAACCAGTCTAAAGAAGGCCAGTTTTATTGCTTCTTTAATCAGAACAACAGTTTTCAGCTGTGCTAACATAATTGCAAAAGGGTTTTCTAACACAGGAGTGATGGTTGCTGATAATGGGCCTCTGTACGCCTATGTAGATATTCCATAAAAAATCTGCCGTTTACAGCTACAATAGTCATTTACAACATTAACAATGTCTACACTGTATTTCTGATCAATTTGATGGTATTTTTAATGGACAAAAATTGTGCTTTTCTTTCAAAAGCAAGGACTTTTCTAAGTGACCCCATACTTGTGAACGGTAGTGTATACACTATGTATACAAAAGTATGTGGACACCCCTTCAAATGAGGGAATTCAGTTATTTCATGTATTAAATCGAGCACACTGCCATGCAATCTCCGTAGACAAACATTGGCAATAGAATGGCCTGTACTAAGAGCTCAGTGACTTTTAACTTGGCACCATCATAGGATGCCACGTTTCCAACAAGTCAGTTCATCAAATTTCTGCCCTGCTAGAGCTGCAATGTCCACTGTAAGTGCTGTTATTGTGAAGTGGAAACGTCTAGGAGTAACAACGGCTCAGCCGCGAAGTGTTAGGCCACGCAAGCTTACAGAACAGGACCACAGAGTGCTGAAGCGAGTAAAAGTTGTATGTCATCAGTTGCAACACTCACTACCAAGTTCCAAACTGCCTCTGGAAGCAACGTCAGCTCAAGAAGTGTTTGTCGGGAGCTTCATTAAATGGGTTTCATGGCCGAGCAGCAGCACACAAGCCTAAGATCACCATGCACAATGCCATGCGGCTGCTGGAGTGGTATGAAGCTCGCCGCCATTGAACCATACAGAAATGGTTTGTAGAGATCTGTGTGGAAGAACCTGACTGGCCTGCACAGAGTACTGACCTAGACTCCATCGAACACCTTTGGGATGAATTAGAACGACGACTGTGAACCAGGCCTAATCGCCCAACATAAGTGCCCGACCTTACTAATGCTCTTGTGGATGAATGGAAGCAAGTCCCTGCAACAATATTTCAACATCTAGTAGAAAGCCTTCCTAGAAGCGTGGAGGCTGTTATAGCAGCAAAGGGGGGACCAACTCCATATTAATGCCCAAGATTTTTAGTTGTTTGACGAGCAGGCCATGTAGTGTATTTGTGAGCTAATTCATGTTGTCCTCAAATCAAGGACACCCAGTCTTTCTGAGTGAAGACCACTAGTCCCATTTGTCAGCCAGCTTTCCTCAACAGCTTTGTTATGAAAAGTATTGAACCATGGGCGATGCATTAGGATGAACCGAGTTACAAAGATGAACACTGCAGAACAAGGGACAGAGAGATTAGCTACAAAGTCATAATCTGAACAAGTGAAGCAAATAAACATTGTTGTTATCTTGATTTCTAACCCTTTCACCCCCAAGTGCTTTGCCTGTGTAAATCTGACAATAGAAAGTGTTGATTTAAGAAATTAGATGTTGAAAGAGGTGATCCACCTTGTAATCGGAGGTTGTGGTCCATCCTGGCTGCTATATGGCTGTCTGTATGTCCTTAGTTTTGTTTACAAGGCTCTAATTGTTTCTTGTGAATGTTACTGGAAGGGATCCTTAAAAAATCTTATGGTATTTGTGATTGCAGCACACACCCTATCCTTCCTGTCAATGTCTGCAAGACTGCAGTAAGATTAATTGACGGTGTCTCTGGAAGCAGACAGCTCTTAAATCAGGAGTTTCATCTTGGTTTGTTATAGGTGGAACAACTGCTGAGAGTTTCTCTTCAAGACAAGTTTTCCACTGGAACTGGAGCAAGTACAGCCCATTTAAGCTTTTTATTTTGTTTTTAATACATGTGCTGTCTATATTCTCACATTCATTACAATACGCCAGCCTTTTTTTACGGCACATTTATTTCCACACTAACATCATTTTAACCATTGCTCACTCTGAAACTCTCCTGTATATGGAAGGTTGTCCAATTCTACAAGTATAAATATGGGCAAGTTTCATAGACCTACATTAAGGCCACTCTTGGACTAAAGTTTTGATTAAGGTTATGATGAGATGGCTAAACTTCATTTTAAGAGGCTTGCGTCACCTGTATTGAAACCATAGTTAACTATGTTCTTGAAATCACATTTAAAGGTTGTGATTATTAACATATAATTTGTCCAACTCCTGCAATCATTTAATCTTGGTCTGAGAAACTGTTCCTACATGTGTTAAGAGTAAGTACTGTGCGTCTGGGTTACAAGTGTAGACACATTGAGTTTAGGTATGACCCTGAGAGAAGTATCTGGCAGGATTTGCAGAACTAGATTGCCGATATTCCATGCATGCATTATCAGAGTTTAAGGAACTGTGGTGTGCGTTGAAGTGATCTTTTGATATGTATGTATTCATTGCATACTGTTTGTATTGCTGCCTGCTACAAAGGTGTGTATACAGTCCTCTAGTTAAGAGTGGTCTTAGTGGTTGTTCCTCATGCTGTCCATGTCTACCCAGAAAAGTAAATGAAATTATTGTAATGTGTGTACTGAAAACATGAAAATAGTTGTCATTTTATTTATTCTCTCCATTATTTGAATGCCTTCTGCAGTACCTCCAAATCAATTTTTGACAGTTAGCAACAGTGCGTCAGCCCATTATTTGGTAATGGGATGGGTTCTTAAAATGAAATAGCACAAAAAAAATATTACATGAGGGCTTTCAAGCATCTTCTATTGCTTCATGTCAACACTGTAGCTACCATGTTTTTGTACATTAACATTTTACATTGGAAATATTGTTCTCTTCAAAGCTCAGAAAATATGAATATTAAAATGTCTAAAAATTAAAGACGTATTAGTGCAGAGCGATGAAACAATTTGTTTCATTATTACACAACTAATTGACAGACGTCGGTTCAATTACTTGAATTCCATGTAGTAGTTTTTTTAAGCGCGCCGTTTCTCTAGAGATAATTCACTAGAGAAATGAAATCAAGAACTATATGGGACGCTTCGTTGAAGGGATTTGTAGTTTTTCATTAAGCAAATGTTCAAACTATTTCAGCACAGAAATATTGTAATTAGCTACAATGACCATAATCCATTGCGTATATTTGCCTGCTTAGATACACTTTTACCAAAGGCCGTAGAGTATGTTTAGGAACTGTGCTTACATGCTTACGCATACACCGCAGCTTGCAAGGGGAATGTACACAACACAACGATGAGAGAGGGGGATGGAGACAGTTCGTGAAGTATGTCTTTATCTACTTTCAAAAACGAGAAATGATTGTCGGACATCTCTGCTGCAGATAGGCTAGCCTACCTAAATAGGATTACTAAAGACAGTACAGTTTGGGGAGAACAGAGATGGTTGTTTGGCTGGCTACTACTACCTGCAAACAACCTGGTCTCGGAGCATTTCGTATTATTCTGTACGAAAATATGACCTTCCATTTAGTATGTTACGTTTCATATGGTGTGTATTAGTTTGTGAATATCCATCATCCATTTCGTATCATATGTTACCAATTGCAAATCATGCTATGTTACAAATTAGCCAAACATGCCATATTATTTTGAATTTTCTAAACATGTTATCATTCCAATTTGTTTGGACTAATGTTCACTGGCTGGCTAATGTTAACTAGGCTAGGGATTAAGGTTAGGAATTGGGTTAGATAAAAAATGTAACTAACATTCTAAGTAGTTACAAAGTAGCTACAAAGTAGTAAAGGAGTTTCTAAAATGCTGAAGTTGTCAAGATGAGATTTGAACACTTAACCTTTGTATTGCTAGACATTCACGTTATACACCCACCCCGACCAACCACCCTACTTTAGTTGCCTTAAGTAACCTTCTGTCTTATGTAACCATATCAAATTTAACATATACTAGTTTGAGAAATTGAATTTACTATGTTATGTCTAGTCTGAGACCAGGCTGTGACCGTAAATTAAATTAGTTTAAGGAATAAAAAATAAAGTAGTCAAATAAAACCAAGTAATGTACACAACTGAAATATTTTATTTCATACTAATGTCCTATTTTTCTATTTGGTCCTGACAGAGAATGAAATACTTCAAATGTTTTGGCAATTGAATGTTCACTAATTATTTCATAATGCATTAAATGTAACAAAAAAAAAACATCGACAACCTTGATTATTTTGTTATAATTAAACCGAAACAACCTCAAAATGCACTAACATGTAAACATTGCTATCATTAGTGCCACAGTGCGCACGTTTATGACTACATACATGAACGTTATTTGGCTTGTGTATGTGACGCAAGCTCCAGCAGAACTCTGCTAGACTGGGTAGCAGTCTTTTTAGCTAACATTCCAGTGGCAGTAGCAAGGAATGGAATGTTAGCTAACTAAACTGCTACCCAGGCTAGGACTCCGCCACTGCACAGTCCAATGCACCACCATTAAATTATATTAAACGTGTTTGTACATTATGACTCTGTGTCCGTTATTATTTGACAATAAATACTACAGGGATTACTAAATAGCTGGTCAGTAAGTATTGAATATGTAAACGCACATTCCTGAAATAATTCAAGGGCCTTGACAGGTGATCACGTGACTCGGGGGGGGGTTGGCGTTGGCAAGGCGTCAGTAGACGCATAGCCGGCTACATTATTAGATAGTTATGACTGCCGTGTGTGTATAAGCTAAACCTACAAAGAAGTTCATAACAACCTGCTTTATTTGTTAAGATGTTGCTATGAAATTAGAAAAACATGGGAGCTAAAGAGTCAAGGATAGGTTTCCTCTCGTACGAAGAGGCCATCAACAGAGGTAACAATTGATAATTTGCTAATCTTGGCTAGCTGTAAACATTAGCGTTATAGACAGCTAGCTAATGAAGGTAAGGCTAGCTAACTGTTGGGTGGGTAATGTGTTAACAGTACTAGCTAGATGGCGAACAACAATGGGACAGGCAACTAACTAGCTAGATACACTTTAGTACAATTGACAAGGTTAATTCAAATATACCAGCGGGTCCAGGTAGCCTGTTAATTTACCTAGCTAACCTAATCTTAAATTGACCCTAAAACCGCTACTGCCCTCGGGATCAGGTAGAGGCCAACGACCGGAAACTAAGAACTAGAGCTATCTGCACTTCGGTCAACTAGAAGTATATTAATGACACCAAGTAGCCGCTGTTTGTTGACATTGTGTGTGCCTGGTGGTACTGTGTGGGCGGATTCGATTATGCTGAGCCGCGGGGCACCGGGCAAAGGCCAGTCACGTCATCGGGCGAAAATGGGAGGGAGGAGCGCCATTCTCAAATCTAACAGTAATTTGTGCATCGTTTCCTAAATCTTTCAATTTTCGAACAATTTTTCATTGGGAAGGCAGATGAAGCGTTTTTATCAAAAACAATAACTTTTGCATGGGATAACACAGAATCCTACTAATGACTACATGTGCTTAATTATGTCACCTTTGTTTTGAGCTGACATCGAGGTGGACTTTAAAAGGGGCTCCTGGCTCATGCCTAGGAGGCAGCCCAGTTCCAAATCAACTTTCAACAGATGCAAAACACACACAGGGCCCCCGGGTGCAATTAATTTACCCCCCCCCCCCCAGTGTTAAAATGTTAAATATTCATGATCCACTATATATACAAAAGTATATGGACACCCCTTGCCACACCTGTTGCTGACGGGTATATAAAATCGAGCACACAGCCATGCAATCTCCATAGACAAACAAGAGCTCAGTGACTTTCATTGTGGCACCTTTCTAACAAGTCAGTTCCTCAAATTTCTGCCCTGTTAGAGCTGCCCCGGTCAACTGTATGTGCTGTTTATTGTGAAGTGGAAACGTCTAGGAGTAACAACTGCTCAGATGTGAAGTTGTAGGCCACCCAACCCACCCAAGCTCACAGAACGGGACCTCAGAGTGCTAAAGCGCATAAAAATAGTCTGTCCTCGAGTTCCAAACTGTCTATGGAAGCTACATCAGCACAATATGTTTTTGTCGGGTGCTTCATGAAATAGGTTTCCATGGCTTCGCAGCTTCGCACAAGCCTAAGATCGTCATGCGCGATGGCAAGCGTCGGCTGGAGTGGTGTAAAGCTTGCTGCCGTTGGACTCTGGAGCAGTGGAAACGCATTCTCTGGAATGATGATGCCAGTAGAACGCTACCTGCCCAAATGCACAATGCCAACAGTCTCAACGTCAACAGTGACGAGGCGACTCTGGGATGCTGGCCTTCTAGGCAGAGTTGCAAAGAAAAAGACATATCTCAGACTCGCCAATTAAAAGAAAAGATTAAGATGGGCAAAAGAACACAGACACTGGACAGAGGAACTCTGCCTAGAAGGGCAGCACCCCAGAGTCGCCTCGTCACTGTTGACGTTGAGACTGGTGTTTTGCGGGTACTATTTAATGAAGCTGCCAGTTGAGGAGTTGTGGGTGGGCCTATGACCTCCCAGGCCCACCCATGGCTGTGCCCCTGCCCAGTCATGTAAAAATTTTTTTTTCAGTATAGTTAGCTGACAGACTAACGTTACTAGCAGTATACTGATGTTGGTGTATTTGTCTCTGCCAATACTGTATTGTTGACATGGTGTCTGTCCTTTGTGCCAATGTTTCTAGTTAATATATGATATTCAGGCCTAGCCTAAAGCTGGAATTTGTGCAATCAGGGACCTAGAAAAGCCATATACAGTGTATTTGGAAACTATTCTGACCCCTTGACTTTTTCCACATTTTGTTACGTTACCTTATTCTAAAATTGATTCAATATTTGTTTTTCCTTATCAATCAACACACAATACCCTACCATGACAAAGCAAAAAGTGTTTCATTCCTCTCTGCTGATCCTCTCAAGCTCTGTCAGGTTGGATGGGGAGTGTTGCTGCACAGCTATTTTTTTTGCAACTCAGCATCCCAGAGTCGCCTCTTCACTGTTGACGTTGAGACTGGTGTTTTGCGGGTACTATTTAATGAAGCTGCCAGTTGAGGACTTGTGAGGTTTCCTGGCAATGTCTCCCATGGATTAGTCTTCATTTTTCAGAATAAGAATAGACTGACGAGTTTCAGAAGAAAAGTCTTTGTTTCTGGACATTTCAAGTCTGTAATCAAACCCACAAATGATAATGCTCCAGATACTCCCAACCAGTCTAAAGAAGGCCAGTTTTATTGCTTCTTTAATCAGAACAACAGTTTTCAGCTGTGCTAACATAATTGCAAAAGGGTTTTCTAACACAGGAGTGATGGTTGCTGATAATGGGCCTCTGTACGCCTATGTAGATATTCCATAAAAAATCTGCCGTTTACAGCTACAATAGTCATTTACAACATTAACAATGTCTACACTGTATTTCTGATCAATTTGATGGTATTTTTAATGGACAAAAATTGTGCTTTTCTTTCAAAAGCAAGGACTTTTCTAAGTGACCCCATACTTGTGAACGGTAGTGTATACACTATGTATACAAAAGTATGTGGACACCCCTTCAAATGAGGGAATTCAGTTATTTCATGTATTAAATCGAGCACACTGCCATGCAATCTCCGTAGACAAACATTGGCAATAGAATGGCCTGTACTAAGAGCTCAGTGACTTTTAACTTGGCACCATCATAGGATGCCACGTTTCCAACAAGTCAGTTCATCAAATTTCTGCCCTGCTAGAGCTGCAATGTCCACTGTAAGTGCTGTTATTGTGAAGTGGAAACGTCTAGGAGTAACAACGGCTCAGCCGCGAAGTGTTAGGCCACGCAAGCTTACAGAACAGGACCACAGAGTGCTGAAGCGAGTAAAAGTTGTATGTCATCAGTTGCAACACTCACTACCAAGTTCCAAACTGCCTCTGGAAGCAACGTCAGCTCAAGAAGTGTTTGTCGGGAGCTTCATTAAATGGGTTTCATGGCCGAGCAGCAGCACACAAGCCTAAGATCACCATGCACAATGCCATGCGGCTGCTGGAGTGGTATGAAGCTCGCCGCCATTGAACCATACAGAAATGGTTTGTAGAGATCTGTGTGGAAGAACCTGACTGGCCTGCACAGAGTACTGACCTAGACTCCATCGAACACCTTTGGGATGAATTAGAACGACGACTGTGAACCAGGCCTAATCGCCCAACATAAGTGCCCGACCTTACTAATGCTCTTGTGGATGAATGGAAGCAAGTCCCTGCAACAATATTTCAACATCTAGTAGAAAGCCTTCCTAGAAGCGTGGAGGCTGTTATAGCAGCAAAGGGGGGACCAACTCCATATTAATGCCCAAGATTTTTAGTTGTTTGACGAGCAGGCCATGTAGTGTATTTGTGAGCTAATTCATGTTGTCCTCAAATCAAGGACACCCAGTCTTTCTGAGTGAAGACCACTAGTCCCATTTGTCAGCCAGCTTTCCTCAACAGCTTTGTTATGAAAAGTATTGAACCATGGGCGATGCATTAGGATGAACCGAGTTACAAAGATGAACACTGCAGAACAAGGGACAGAGAGATTAGCTACAAAGTCATAATCTGAACAAGTGAAGCAAATAAACATTGTTGTTATCTTGATTTCTAACCCTTTCACCCCCAAGTGCTTTGCCTGTGTAAATCTGACAATAGAAAGTGTTGATTTAAGAAATTAGATGTTGAAAGAGGTGATCCACCTTGTAATCGGAGGTTGTGGTCCATCCTGGCTGCTATATGGCTGTCTGTATGTCCTTAGTTTTGTTTACAAGGCTCTAATTGTTTCTTGTGAATGTTACTGGAAGGGATCCTTAAAAAATCTTATGGTATTTGTGATTGCAGCACACACCCTATCCTTCCTGTCAATGTCTGCAAGACTGCAGTAAGATTAATTGACGGTGTCTCTGGAAGCAGACAGCTCTTAAATCAGGAGTTTCATCTTGGTTTGTTATAGGTGGAACAACTGCTGAGAGTTTCTCTTCAAGACAAGTTTTCCACTGGAACTGGAGCAAGTACAGCCCATTTAAGCTTTTTATTTTGTTTTTAATACATGTGCTGTCTATATTCTCACATTCATTACAATACGCCAGCCTTTTTTTACGGCACATTTATTTCCACACTAACATCATTTTAACCATTGCTCACTCTGAAACTCTCCTGTATATGGAAGGTTGTCCAATTCTACAAGTATAAATATGGGCAAGTTTCATAGACCTACATTAAGGCCACTCTTGGACTAAAGTTTTGATTAAGGTTATGATGAGATGGCTAAACTTCATTTTAAGAGGCTTGCGTCACCTGTATTGAAACCATAGTTAACTATGTTCTTGAAATCACATTTAAAGGTTGTGATTATTAACATATAATTTGTCCAACTCCTGCAATCATTTAATCTTGGTCTGAGAAACTGTTCCTACATGTGTTAAGAGTAAGTACTGTGCGTCTGGGTTACAAGTGTAGACACATTGAGTTTAGGTATGACCCTGAGAGAAGTATCTGGCAGGATTTGCAGAACTAGATTGCCGATATTCCATGCATGCATTATCAGAGTTTAAGGAACTGTGGTGTGCGTTGAAGTGATCTTTTGATATGTATGTATTCATTGCATACTGTTTGTATTGCTGCCTGCTACAAAGGTGTGTATACAGTCCTCTAGTTAAGAGTGGTCTTAGTGGTTGTTCCTCATGCTGTCCATGTCTACCCAGAAAAGTAAATGAAATTATTGTAATGTGTGTACTGAAAACATGAAAATAGTTGTCATTTTATTTATTCTCTCCATTATTTGAATGCCTTCTGCAGTACCTCCAAATCAATTTTTGACAGTTAGCAACAGTGCGTCAGCCCATTATTTGGTAATGGGATGGGTTCTTAAAATGAAATAGCACAAAAAAAATATTACATGAGGGCTTTCAAGCATCTTCTATTGCTTCATGTCAACACTGTAGCTACCATGTTTTTGTACATTAACATTTTACATTGGAAATATTGTTCTCTTCAAAGCTCAGAAAATATGAATATTAAAATGTCTAAAAATTAAAGACGTATTAGTGCAGAGCGATGAAACAATTTGTTTCATTATTACACAACTAATTGACAGACGTCGGTTCAATTACTTGAATTCCATGTAGTAGTTTTTTTAAGCGCGCCGTTTCTCTAGAGATAATTCACTAGAGAAATGAAATCAAGAACTATATGGGACGCTTCGTTGAAGGGATTTGTAGTTTTTCATTAAGCAAATGTTCAAACTATTTCAGCACAGAAATATTGTAATTAGCTACAATGACCATAATCCATTGCGTATATTTGCCTGCTTAGATACACTTTTACCAAAGGCCGTAGAGTATGTTTAGGAACTGTGCTTACATGCTTACGCATACACCGCAGCTTGCAAGGGGAATGTACACAACACAACGATGAGAGAGGGGGATGGAGACAGTTCGTGAAGTATGTCTTTATCTACTTTCAAAAACGAGAAATGATTGTCGGACATCTCTGCTGCAGATAGGCTAGCCTACCTAAATAGGATTACTAAAGACAGTACAGTTTGGGGAGAACAGAGATGGTTGTTTGGCTGGCTACTACTACCTGCAAACAACCTGGTCTCGGAGCATTTCGTATTATTCTGTACGAAAATATGACCTTCCATTTAGTATGTTACGTTTCATATGGTGTGTATTAGTTTGTGAATATCCATCATCCATTTCGTATCATATGTTACCAATTGCAAATCATGCTATGTTACAAATTAGCCAAACATGCCATATTATTTTGAATTTTCTAAACATGTTATCATTCCAATTTGTTTGGACTAATGTTCACTGGCTGGCTAATGTTAACTAGGCTAGGGATTAAGGTTAGGAATTGGGTTAGATAAAAAATGTAACTAACATTCTAAGTAGTTACAAAGTAGCTACAAAGTAGTAAAGGAGTTTCTAAAATGCTGAAGTTGTCAAGATGAGATTTGAACACTTAACCTTTGTATTGCTAGACATTCACGTTATACACCCACCCCGACCAACCACCCTACTTTAGTTGCCTTAAGTAACCTTCTGTCTTATGTAACCATATCAAATTTAACATATACTAGTTTGAGAAATTGAATTTACTATGTTATGTCTAGTCTGAGACCAGGCTGTGACCGTAAATTAAATTAGTTTAAGGAATAAAAAATAAAGTAGTCAAATAAAACCAAGTAATGTACACAACTGAAATATTTTATTTCATACTAATGTCCTATTTTTCTATTTGGTCCTGACAGAGAATGAAATACTTCAAATGTTTTGGCAATTGAATGTTCACTAATTATTTCATAATGCATTAAATGTAACAAAAAAAAAACATCGACAACCTTGATTATTTTGTTATAATTAAACCGAAACAACCTCAAAATGCACTAACATGTAAACATTGCTATCATTAGTGCCACAGTGCGCACGTTTATGACTACATACATGAACGTTATTTGGCTTGTGTATGTGACGCAAGCTCCAGCAGAACTCTGCTAGACTGGGTAGCAGTCTTTTTAGCTAACATTCCAGTGGCAGTAGCAAGGAATGGAATGTTAGCTAACTAAACTGCTACCCAGGCTAGGACTCCGCCACTGCACAGTCCAATGCACCACCATTAAATTATATTAAACGTGTTTGTACATTATGACTCTGTGTCCGTTATTATTTGACAATAAATACTACAGGGATTACTAAATAGCTGGTCAGTAAGTATTGAATATGTAAACGCACATTCCTGAAATAATTCAAGGGCCTTGACAGGTGATCACGTGACTCGGGGGGGGGTTGGCGTTGGCAAGGCGTCAGTAGACGCATAGCCGGCTACATTATTAGATAGTTATGACTGCCGTGTGTGTATAAGCTAAACCTACAAAGAAGTTCATAACAACCTGCTTTATTTGTTAAGATGTTGCTATGAAATTAGAAAAACATGGGAGCTAAAGAGTCAAGGATAGGTTTCCTCTCGTACGAAGAGGCCATCAACAGAGGTAACAATTGATAATTTGCTAATCTTGGCTAGCTGTAAACATTAGCGTTATAGACAGCTAGCTAATGAAGGTAAGGCTAGCTAACTGTTGGGTGGGTAATGTGTTAACAGTACTAGCTAGATGGCGAACAACAATGGGACAGGCAACTAACTAGCTAGATACACTTTAGTACAATTGACAAGGTTAATTCAAATATACCAGCGGGTCCAGGTAGCCTGTTAATTTACCTAGCTAACCTAATCTTAAATTGACCCTAAAACCGCTACTGCCCTCGGGATCAGGTAGAGGCCAACGACCGGAAACTAAGAACTAGAGCTATCTGCACTTCGGTCAACTAGAAGTATATTAATGACACCAAGTAGCCGCTGTTTGTTGACATTGTGTGTGCCTGGTGGTACTGTGTGGGCGGATTCGATTATGCTGAGCCGCGGGGCACCGGGCAAAGGCCAGTCACGTCATCGGGCGAAAATGGGAGGGAGGAGCGCCATTCTCAAATCTAACAGTAATTTGTGCATCGTTTCCTAAATCTTTCAATTTTCGAACAATTTTTCATTGGGAAGGCAGATGAAGCGTTTTTATCAAAAACAATAACTTTTGCATGGGATAACACAGAATCCTACTAATGACTACATGTGCTTAATTATGTCACCTTTGTTTTGAGCTGACATCGAGGTGGACTTTAAAAGGGGCTCCTGGCTCATGCCTAGGAGGCAGCCCAGTTCCAAATCAACTTTCAACAGATGCAAAACACACACAGGGCCCCCGGGTGCAATTAATTTACCCCCCCCCCCCCAGTGTTAAAATGTTAAATATTCATGATCCACTATATATACAAAAGTATATGGACACCCCTTGCCACACCTGTTGCTGACGGGTATATAAAATCGAGCACACAGCCATGCAATCTCCATAGACAAACAAGAGCTCAGTGACTTTCATTGTGGCACCTTTCTAACAAGTCAGTTCCTCAAATTTCTGCCCTGTTAGAGCTGCCCCGGTCAACTGTATGTGCTGTTTATTGTGAAGTGGAAACGTCTAGGAGTAACAACTGCTCAGATGTGAAGTTGTAGGCCACCCAACCCACCCAAGCTCACAGAACGGGACCTCAGAGTGCTAAAGCGCATAAAAATAGTCTGTCCTCGAGTTCCAAACTGTCTATGGAAGCTACATCAGCACAATATGTTTTTGTCGGGTGCTTCATGAAATAGGTTTCCATGGCTTCGCAGCTTCGCACAAGCCTAAGATCGTCATGCGCGATGGCAAGCGTCGGCTGGAGTGGTGTAAAGCTTGCTGCCGTTGGACTCTGGAGCAGTGGAAACGCATTCTCTGGAATGATGATGCCAGTAGAACGCTACCTGCCCAAATGCACAATGCCAACAGTCTCAACGTCAACAGTGACGAGGCGACTCTGGGATGCTGGCCTTCTAGGCAGAGTTGCAAAGAAAAAGACATATCTCAGACTCGCCAATTAAAAGAAAAGATTAAGATGGGCAAAAGAACACAGACACTGGACAGAGGAACTCTGCCTAGAAGGGCAGCACCCCAGAGTCGCCTCGTCACTGTTGACGTTGAGACTGGTGTTTTGCGGGTACTATTTAATGAAGCTGCCAGTTGAGGAGTTGTGGGTGGGCCTATGACCTCCCAGGCCCACCCATGGCTGTGCCCCTGCCCAGTCATGTAAAATCCATAGATTAGTGCCTAATTTATTTATTTCAATTGATCTATTTCCTTATGAACGAACTCAGTAAAATCATTCAAATTGTAGCATGTTGCGTACATTTTTTTCTTCAGTATAGTTAGCTGACAGACTAACGTTACTAGCAGTATACTGATGTTGGTGTATTTGTCTCTGCCAATACTGTATTGTTGACATGGTGTCTGTCCTTTGTGCCAATGTTTCTAGTTAATATATGATATTCAGGCCTAGCCTAAAGCTGGAATTTGTGCAATCAGGGACCTAGAAAAGCCATATACAGTGTATTTGGAAACTATTCTGACCCCTTGACTTTTTCCACATTTTGTTACGTTACCTTATTCTAAAATTGATTCAATATTTGTTTTTCCTTATCAATCAACACACAATACCCTACCATGACAAAGCAAAAAGTGTTTCATTCCTCTCTGCTGATCCTCTCAAGCTCTGTCAGGTTGGATGGGGAGTGTTGCTGCACAGCTATTTTCAGTTCTCTCCAGAGATTTTCGATCGGGTTCAAGTCCGGGCTCTGGCTGGGCCACTCAAGGACATTCAGAAACTTGTCCCGAAGCCACTCATCAAGTTTTATGTCACATGGGCCGAATACAACAGTGAAATGCTTACTTACAAGCCCTTATCCAACAATGCAGTTAAGAAAATACCTTTAAAAAAAATATAAAAGTAACAAATAATTAAAGAGCAGCGGTAAAATAACAATAGCGAGGCTATATACAGGGGGTACCGGTACACAGTCAATGTGCGAGGGCACCGGTGTCGAGGTAATATGTACATGTAGGTAGAGTTATTAAAGTGACTATGCATAGATAATAAGAGCAGCAGCAGCACTGGAGGGGCAATGCAAATAGTCTGGGTAGCCATTTGATTAGATGTTCAGGAGTCTTATGGCTTGGGGCTTGAAGCTGTTTAGAAGCCTCTTGGACCTAGACTTGGTGCTCTGGTACCCCTTGCCGTACGGTAGCAGAGAGAACAGTTTATGACTATGGTGGAGTCTTTGACTAGGGCCTTCCTTTGACACCTCCTGGTATAGAGGTCCTGGATGGCAGGAAGCTTGGCCCTGATGATGTACTAGCAGTATACTGCTAGTATACATTTTCGCCTCCATCCTGCATTGTCTTGGCTGTGTGCTTAGGGTCGTTCTCCTGTTGGAAGGTGAACCTTCGCCCCAGTCTGAGATCCTGAGCGCTTTGGAGCAGGTTTTCATCAAGGATCTCTCTACTTTGCTCCGTTCATCTTTGCCTGCATCCTGACTATTTTCTCAGTCGCTGAAAAACATCCCCACAGCATGATGCTCCCTCCACCATGCTTCACCGTAGGGATGGTGCCAGGTTTCCTCCAGATATGACACTTGGCATTCAGGCCAAAGAGTTCATTCTTGGTTTAATCAGACCAGAGAATCTTGTTTTCTCATGGTCTGTCATGTGCTTTTTACTGAGGAGTTGCTTCCTTCTGGCCACTACCATAAAGGCCTAATTGGTGGGGTGATTCTGAGATAGTTGTCCTTCTGTAAGGTTCTCCCATCTTCACAGAGGAACTCTGTCACTCTGACAGAGCGACAATCAGGTTCTTGGTCACCTCCCTGACCAAGGCCTTTCTCCCCAAGTTGCTCAGTTTGGCTGGGCAGCCAGCTCTAGGAAGAGTCTTTGTGGTTCCAAACGTCATCCATAATAAGAAAGCTGGAGGCCACTGTGTTCTTGGGGACCTTTAATGCTGCAGAATATTTTTGGTACCCTTCCCCAGATCTGTGCCTCGACACAATCCTGTCTCGGAGCTCTATGGACAATCCCGTCAACCTCATGGCTTGATTTTTGCTGTATCATGTGCTGTCAACTGTGGGACCTTATATAGACGTGTGCCTTTCCAAATCATGTCCAATCAATTTAATTTATCACAGGTAGACTCCAAGTTGTAGAAACATCTCAAGGATGATCAATGCAAACAGGATGCACCCGATCTCTATGAAGTCTCATAGCAAAGGGTCTGAATACTTTTGTAAATTAGCTATGTTTTTTTATTTGTAATACGTTTGCAAAAATTAATAAAAACCTGTTTTTGCTTTGTCATAATGGAGTATTGTGTGTAAATTGCTGAGGATTTTTATTGAATCAATTTTATAGTAAGGCTATAGTGTCTTTGGAAAGGCAAAATGTGGAAAACGTAAATGAGTCAGAATACTTTCCAAAGGCACTGTAGCTAACAGCTGACGAAGCTAACTAGCAGTATACTGTTGTTGTTGATGATGATGGTGGTATGTGCGTCTGCCAGTTCCCTATTGTAGTGCTGAGCACTTGCAAGCATTTCTAAATCTGGCTGGGTGGCAGACATATACCTTCCAGCAATTACTGATTAGTTATGATAGTTGCTATGGTAATACAATGTAATGGCTATTGTGGGTTTGGTTTAGACTGCCTAAGATTGTACTGTTGACCATGGTTTAATGCTCTGCCTGACCATACAGTCCATGTTTTAATTCACAGAAATGCTTCTTCACAATCTCTGTGTCTCTATCCCTCCCAGTAACTAATGTGGAACTCCAGCGTCTGAAGGATGCCTTCCGGAGGACCAGTGGCCTGTCCTGTTACATGAGCCAGCAGTGCTTCCTCAGGGAGGTGCTGGGAGAAGTCGTACCACCCAGGATTGCTGAGGTGAGCCTTGTTCAACAGGCAGACGGCCCCAGTGTTACATGAGGTCTGATGGGAGAGTCTCAATGTAATTTCCGCAAGCCGTGACACCCACCATTTCAGATTGTTCTGATATAGTTTCTGCAGTTCAAAACAGATAAGAGGAGCATTCCTGCTAAAGGTCTTCACGGATCCACCTGTACCTGAGACCACCTTTCCCGGATCCAGAATTCTATGTCACAAGTCGGTTTGCACATTTTGGGGAATATTCAGAGGTGGAAACTTTCTGTGGGATTTAACGGGAATATATGCAAATTAATATTAATACCATTTAAATGTAGATGTTTTTTGCATTGGATATATTTACCATATCATATGGAGACAGAATAAAAACGTTTTATCTTATCATAGTGGACATAATTGCAAATGTTAAAATCCTTCCAATAGAAAAACAAACACATTTTTTTGGTTACGAATTGAACTTGAATTAAATTAGTTGACTCTTCACATGGGATGATTTCACTGAACAACAAAAGGGAATATTGAATGATCCCCACTGATCCATTGCATCTGCTGATATGGACTGCCTCATCAAGGACCCCAAAAACGTTTTCAACATACATCCATAAAATTATAGTCTAGAAACTAAAGCTTTGGTTGTCTTCCTCTCAGGCTTCCATTTCTTCTCCCTGGACCTCCTCAATGTCCACCTCTTGAACATCAGACTCTGAGGCCTCATCTTCACTGTCACTTTCCAACCCTGTTGAGGAGGGCTCATTGTCAGGCTCAAAAAGCCAAAAAATTGCCCGGATGGCCACCAATTTTTCAACCCATGTATTGGTCAGCGTGTTGCGTGCTTTGGTGTGTGTGTGTTCCCAAACAAGGACCTTTTGCGTTCTGAGGCGGCTGATGTTTGTGGAATTTGGAGAATGATTGATTGAGGCAACAGGGAAAGGCACCTCAGATCCACAAAGTCCCTTCCACCAGGTGGCTGATGCGATATGTTGGCACTGCCATATTGCATCTCCATCCCAAAGCCCTTGCTTAGAAGTGTACTTTGCCAGACTGCCAAGAACCTTGCCCTCATCCAGGCCAAGGTGGTGAGACACGATAGGCCTTGTTGATCTCTGCACCAGACAGGATGCTTTTGCCAGCATACTTGGGGTCCAACATGTACACTGCGGCGTGTATGGGCTTCAGGCAGAAGTCTGATGTATTTCAGAACTGCAGTTTCCTCTGCTTGGAGCAACAGTGAAGTGGGCAGGGCCGTACGGATTTCTTCTCTTACATCTGCAAGCAGAGTCTGAACATCAGGCAGGATGGCATTATCTCCCTCAATCTGTGCAATGGCTACAGCTATAGGTTTCAGGAGTTTCGGGCTGCTTATCACTCTTTCCCGAAATACATCATCCAGGAGGATTCTCTTGATGGGGCTGTCCATATCGGCAGACTGATATGGCCATTTCTTGGAGAGACACCCCCCCCCCCCCCCCAGGAGACTGTCAAACATGATCTTGACAACACCACCCCAACGGGTGTTGCAGGGCAGCTTCAATGTGGTGCTCTTATTCTTCTCACTTCAAATCTAACATTATTTGTCACATGCACCGAATACAACAAGTGTAGACCGTGAACTGCTTACTGACAAGCCTTTAACCAACAGTGCAATTCAAGAAGAGTTCAAATATTTACCAAGTAGACTAAAGTAAAAATTATCACAATAACTAGGCTATATACAGGGGGCACCGGTACCGAGTCATTGGGGGTAGAGGTTAGTTGAGGTAATTTGTACATGTTAGGTGGGGGTGAAGTGACTATGCATAGATCACAAACGGCGAGTAGCAGCAGTGTACTGTTTTCAGTGCCATGATGTCCTTGAGGAGCAGATTCAACGCATGAGCAGCACAGCCAATGGGTGTGATGTGAGGGTAGGACTACTCCACTTTAGACCAAGCAGCCTTCATGTTCGCAGCATTGTCTGTCACCGGTGCAAATACCTTCTGTGTTCCAAGGTCATTGACTGCCTTCAGCTCATCTGCAGTGTAGAGACGGTTGTGTCTATGCTCTTGTAAAATACGGTTTGAAGGGTGGAGATGATGTAGTTAATTAGTCCTTGCCCTCGAACATTCTACCACCAATCAGAGATGATTGCAATACAGTCTGCTTTCTCTATGATTTTCTTGACCTTCACTTGAACTCTGTTGAACTCTGCATCCAGCAAATGAGTAGATATAGCATGTCTGGTTGGAGGGGTGTATGCTGGGCGAAGAACATTCAAAAATCTCTTCCAATACACTTTGCCTGTGAGCATCAGAGGTGAACCAGATGCATACACAGCTCAAGCAAGACATTCATCAGCATTTCTCTGACTATGTTCCTCCATTGAGTCAAAAAAACTTCTGATTCCAGAAAGACCATAAGCTGTTGCTATCGATAAGGTGTCTGATTCATAATTTTCACCTCGAATAGAGGTAGAGGGACATTTGTCAGAGATTGCTTGTTGTGAGTGCTGATGGAACTTTATGCACTTGGCCAGATTATTCTGCCTATTTGTTGCATTCTTTATATGATTTCAGTGAAATGTCTCTACACATCAGATAGTGCCCGTGGCATTTTCCTGTAAAGAGTTTAAAAAATGAGTTTAAAAAAACAACAAATACAATTCCATGTACAGATAAATAGTTAAGCAGTTATATTAAACAACTCCTTTGTAAAATAAATGTTTTAAAAAATTAAACATATATGTAAACAGGGGAATTAACACTCCTCAGTTAGCAGGCTCAAGCGAGCTAAAACCCACATGGTTGCAAAAAGGAACTAGCAGAAATTGTTAACAAGGTAGAAATTATTTAAACACACTTTGCTGTAGGCTACTATTTACTGGGGTGAATTTATTTGATATGACAGAGTTCAAACGTAACAGAATGCATGTTGTCCTTGGCTCAGAGTTTGTAGTTGTGTGGGCTCAATAGCATCTCATTAGTGTGCAAGATCTTGAGAATCAGCTGTACATGTGATGGAAGAGTGCACTGCGAATGTGATGGAAGAATGCACTGTGCATGCAGAGGGTTGCGATTCCATTGAATTGGGGATAGTTTAACCAAAATATGCCACAAGACCTAGAATTGCCTTATGTGTATCTCACAAAAAAGGGTCACTGTTATAAGCTAACTTTTTTTAATGAATTCAAGCAAAACCCCCCAAATTCCAGGACTTAACTTTCCATGGAAAATTTCCGAAAATTTATCGGAAAGTTTCCGACCCTTCTGGTATCGGCTATGTGTAATTTTAACTGTCTTGTCTGGAAGGCCGAACGTGACTGCTGCAGTAGAGAGAGCGAGACATTTTATCATTTATGCTGATGATTTTGCATTTCACGACAGTGAAAAGTCAAAAGTTTGGACACACCTACCCATTCCAGGGTTTTTCTTTATTTTTTGCTATTTTCTACATTGTAGAATAATAGTGAAGACATCAAAACTATAAGATAACACATGGAATCATGTAGTATCCAAAAAAGTGTTAAACAAATCCAAATGTATTTTATATTTGAGATTCTTCAAAGTAGCCACCCTTCGCCTTGATAACAGCTTTGCACACTCTTGGCATTCTCTCAACCAGCTTCATGAGGTAGTCACCTGAAATGCATTTCAATTAACAGGTGTGCCTTGTTAAAAGTTAAACAGTTTTTCTTAATGTGTTTGAGCCAATCAGAAGATACCCCTATTTGGTAAAAGACCAAGTCCATATTATGGCAAGAACAGCTCAAACAAGCAAAGTGAAATGACAATCCATCGTTACTTTAAGACATAGACAGTCAATGTGGACAATTTCAAGAACTTTGAAAGTTTCTTCAAGTGCAGTCGCAAACACGAAACACAATGATCAAACTGGCTCTCATTAGGACCGCCACAGGAAAGGAAGACTGAGAGTTACCTCTGCTGCAGAGGATAAGTTCATTAGAGTTAACTGTACCTCAGATTGTAGTCCAAATAAATGCTTCACAGACTTCAAGTAACAGACACATTTCAACATCAACTTTTCAGAGGAGACTGTGTGATTCAGGCCTTTATGGTCGAATTGCTGCAAAGATCCACGACTAAAGGACACCAATAATAAGAAGACTTGCTTGGGCCAAGAAACACAAGCAATGGACATTAGACCGGTGGAAATCTGTTCTTTGGTCTGATGAGTCCAAATTAGATTTTTGGTTGCAACTGCCGTGTCTTTGTGAGACGCATAGTAGGTGAACGGATGATGTGGGGGTGCTTTGCTGGTGACATGAATTCAAAATAAATCACAGACCAAGGCACACAACCAGCATGGCTCCCACAGAATTCTGCAGCAATATGCCATCCCTTCTGGTTTGCGCTTAGTGAGACTATAATTTGTTTTTCTACAGGACAATGACCCAATATACACCTGGCTTTTTATGGGCTATTTGACCATGGAGACTGATGGAGTGTTGCATCAGGTGACCTGGCCTCCACAATCACCCGACCTCAACCCAATTGATATGGTTTGGGATGAGTTGGACTGCAGAGTGAAGGAAAAGCAGCCAAAAAGTGCTCAGCATATGTGGGAACTCCTTCAAGACTGTTGGGAAAGCATTCCTCATAAAGCTGGTTGAGAAAGTCCCAAGAGTGTCCAAAGTTGTCATCAAGGCAAAGGGTGACTTCTTTGAACAATCAAAAATCTGTTTTGATTTGTTTAACACTTTTGGTTACTATATGATTCCATATGTGTTATTTCATAGATTTGATGTCTTCACTATTATTCTACAATGTATAAAATAGTAAAAATAGAGAGAACCCTGGAATGAGTATGTGTGGCCAATCTTTTGACTGGTACTGTAGATTGGCAATAGGCTACAGCCATAGAGCCTCGACTCCATGTGTGGCAAAAGTTAATAGATATCTAGTAAATAGAAGATGGAATTAAAAATACGAAATTGAAGGTTAAAGGTGAATGATAGGCGTCTCTCTAGTAACCGAACGAATAGAACGACCGACCAGCTGGCTTGGGTAGCAACCCTAGATTTGTGTTGGGACTACGTCTTGTGGAAGGGTGAAAAAATATTAATCAAAATAAGGTTATTTATGAAAATATGTCAGTCATTATTTTAATATTTTGGTAACCCGTTGTATTAAATTGATAATGCCCTCGAAGCCGGTGCTTGGAGGATATATTGGCATGGGTTGTCTAACAACACCTGTGCCAATATATCCTCCTAACACTGGCTTCGAGGGCATTATCACTCAACTGTAGGATGAGAAAGTGTATGCACTGCAGCCTCAGTTATCCTAGCTAGCTAACTGTACTATGTATTCATATTTGATAATAAATAACCTAGCTATGGCAACTATTAGTCTACTATAGTGCGAGTTGGCTTGGTTGGTTGCTGTCTCTCCCTCCTCCTTTTTGGACACGTGATGACCTCTAATTCTTGCAACATTATTATGCTGTAATGTAATTTGATCTCTGAGAAAATAAGCTATTGGCCATTTTCATTTATACGATTCACATAATATTCAATAAATATAGTACCTAACATCCGATTTGGACCAAACTTGTTTTTTTAAGACCTGAGAAATCCAAAGTTCAATAAGCCACCCACATATCCCACCATAACAACCAGTATACAATATCAGTTATTTGTGTCTGACAAGAAGTATGGAGCTGTGGCTTGGGAGTATTGCTTCTTCATCCTTTGTAATGGATTCCTTGTTAATCTGATATTTTTCCCCCTGTTCAAAGAAATGAGTCATTAAAGTTAGGTTTATGGCCCACCATGATATTACCAAATTCTGACCACTAGATGGTGCTGTTCCTGTCATTAGGTGGGGAAAAAATCCATATCTCTGTGTCCAGTGTGAAGGAAGTTGAGGTAGTTTTGCGATTCAACACTAACTAGCCTTACCCATAGACTTTCAGTCATTGAAAGCTATCTGCTAGCATGAAGTAACCCTTTAATGGTGCAGATGGTGCTTGTTTTGGAATATAACGTGTCCTCTCTATTTGGCCAAGAATATCACCTTGCTGGATAACTTGGATGCATGAATTTCACCTTTTACGTCCATGTTATCATCCACAATTACAATCCAGTATTCATCATAGCAGCAAACCAGAAAATCAGATGCTCGCACATTCACCATTTTATATCTGGATTTTCCGAGGACTAAGTCAAACTTAATGGCATAATCTGTGTCAGTATCTAGGTTTCCATTCAATTTTGGACAGATTTTCATGCAAATATTTTAAAATCTGCATAAAACAATGTACATTTTCCCACCATATATTTTTCTATAACTCACTTATTGGGGATAAAAGTATGCACTTTTGACGTAGTGCACATAAAATAACTTTTGCGGTTAAATTCTTATGTATTGAATGAAAATACAAGTTAAATGGGTTTCATCGCATTTAATGCTACTGATGGTTTTGGCACAAACAGTTGCGTTATATAGCAAACGTTCCCACTCTGGTCTTGCCACTTGCGCTCTAGCCAACAGCTCGCAGATGCAGTACGGGTAGGCCACCTATATTGAAAATATTATGCATATACCGATGTAATTTTTATTTGTCAAAAGGCAGCCAAGCATCGATCATCGTCACTAGAATAAGACCCTCGCTTTTTAAAGGAGCATCAAGCACATCAAATGAACTTTCACCACCCTGTGAAGTTCATCCTAACTTATTTAATCTGTAGCCTAATAAACTGCATGGTTTCCCTAGTCGTAGTGGGAGGACCACGCAAGTTTACTTCGATATGATGATTATTATATCAATATTTGCTCATTTATGCGAGAAATGGCAGTGGAAGAAATTTTACCGACACCTTGTCAAATGAACAAATTGTCTGTCGGCATATATGAAATTGTACTGGCATATCCTGTTTCCATCAGCCCGGTTGTGACTTTTTTTCATTCGTCAGGTAATTTATCCGCATGAAGTGGTTGGATGGAAACCTGGTTACTGGAAACTCTGCACCTATGAGGCTTTTGTAGAGTGGAACAAAGTGATGGAAGCTGCAGGGTCCTGGCAGAGTCATTGTGTTCGCATATCTTTCCCTGAGTTCTATGCACACATTTTCCATGCTCTGTTCTATGAAAAACACTTTCACATCACATCTATGCACCACACCATCAGGTCCACAAATGCATGGCAGCACCTTGTCCACCTTTACTGCATTTAACATTAGTGACATTTTGATGTATTGTACATACGAACAGAATGTGTTCCAGATGAGCCGACTGCCACACAATGCTTCGGACAGACTTTATTTTTGAACGCTGCATACAGTTCTTTAAGGTTGCACAGAATGAGTATTTTCTGCTCGTGAATTTTGAATTTGACAAAATCCTTTTTTCCTGGCATAAGTCTACTTACTATATACATTGTCATTGTAGAATCTAATGAATAAATCATCAACTGGAAAATCATTGCCAAAGAGTGTTCTGGTTTGGCAACTCCATGATACCTTTCTCTGAAGCCAGTTTTATTGCTGCCTTTATGTAAACACTGACATTAAAGACCTCTTTAGTTTTGACTATAGACCATAATGGTTTAGCCATTTATTCATATTTGTGTCTTTTTTTACTTTCTGCTGGATAATTTTTTTTTTTTTTCATTAAGTAAATTAGCCTGTCTTCAGCATTTTTATTAATTTCTTTGAAGATCTCGGGCTGCTCTGAGGCGCCAGTTCTTTAGGAGATACATTGACAACTTGAGCAGCCTGCTGATGTATTGTGCATCTTTGATCTTGATCTGCACATTAAGATTTATTTTTGCGCAGGATACCTTGGAATGAGATGCCTCTCCTTTGAGCTGTAGTGGACTTAACACCAATGTCACTTAAACTGGAGTCAAGACAGGACTTCATTCTTTTAGCAGCCTGTTCACTGTCAACATCATGACCAGATGAATTTTGTCAATCTCCATTGTCACTTTTCATTGAAAGCAATGCAACATCATGGACACAATTTCATTCCAGGGATGACATTGCCACTGAACAGTCCCTTAATTCTTAGCTACCTCCACATTTACTTCTGAGTGATCTATTTACGGCTTTCTTGTGATTATTAAATGGATCACAACATCTTTTGAAGTTTGAGTAGATAATCAATAGCTTTTGTAAATTGTGTGGTCATCCTCAAGTCAAACCTGTCCTCCATGAAAACAATTTTAGTTTGTCCTCTTAGCTACCTCATGCTTCAAACTAACTGCCCTTGAATAGTCCATTGAATGGCAACTCTCAGAGGTATTTCCCTATGGTGCAATTCTCATTAAGGGGTTTCCTACTAGCCCAAAACGTTGGAGCAATTGGCAAGTGACTGAAATGCTGAGCATGACAACCCTATTAAAAAGAGAACCAATTAGAACATTTTCCATAAGAAACCGTTAAACCTACGCAATAAACCATTATATAAACAATTAAGCCTTCACCAATAGAAACTATTGCAAAACACAATGTGCTTTGGGGGTATTTACCTTTTTGAAGACCATTTAGAGACCAGAACCATTAGAACTGCTGTAGCCTAGTGGTTTGCTTGTTCACCGGAAAAGGTCTAACTGCTTCAGACCTTTTTTGAAGGGATTTGGCCACATACTCAATGTATTCTCAACCAATAAAATGTTGCTCATGAGGTTGAAAACCCCTGCGCGCCTATACCTCTACCTGGGTAGTACCCAAATTCAGCTGTTCTGATTGGGAGGTTAACTTGTCCTCATTCCGAATCTCAACCAATCCTAATCTTAACCATTAATTTGTATTGAATGTTTTTTATTTATTGACAACTTCTAACCGGATATAATAGTGAGCCTGTTTAGCAGCAACACCACCATCTAGTGGTCAGAACCTGGTAATATCAGGCCGTATAATGCACTCAAATGGTCTTTCAACAAAATGTTTCAGGAACGCTTATCTGTTTCAAACTACAGAAATGATTTCGGAACCATCTGAGATGGTGGGTGTCAATCCTCTTTCTTGTGTTTTTTAAGGTGGAATGACTCAGGAGGGATTGTAGCCTGTTGTGCTCTTCTGATATGAGTCTAACTAGCTTACTAACCTGGGCAAGCTTGCATATTTGAATTCAGCTTTAGTCCACCTGACAGGGTTATCAAAGATAATATACCTTTTAATCGATTTGTGAATGGGGACTCACTCTCCAAATTACAACAACAAGTAGGTCAGGACTGGACCGGAATGAGTTGATATTTTTACCTGAATTGAACCCAGCTCCCTTCCCCTGTTTCTAGGTGATATACAGCTCATTCGGTGGGACCTCTAAAGGCCTGCACTTCAACAATCTAATTGTTGGCCTGGTTCTCTTGACTAGAGGGCGTGATGAAGAAAAAGCTAAATGTGAGTATTGTAACCGACAGACTTATGGAACCTCTATAGATGCTTGTGTTGACCATGTAATTACAAGAATAATCATATAATTACATATATAATTTAATAGGATCTCTGAGAATAAAAACAAACAAATAGACCTTCACACAAATGGACCCCTCTTTTGTACTGGTATCTAATTTGTATTCTTGAAAATGTCTTATGCGATTCATTTTTGTGGCTCTCCTTCAGACATTTTCAGTCTGTTTGCCAGCGATTTGGGCAATCATGCAACGCGAGAGGACATGGAAAGCATGCTGCAGACTGTGGATGGAGAGATCCCACTTTCTCTCAGGAAGTGTTTCTCTGAGGTTAGCTCATATGCCTTATTTGAATGAATATGTATGGGTAGCTGCCAAAACAAAGGAAACGCCAACATGAAGTGTCTTAGTAGGGCTTTGGGCCACCACGAGCTGCCAGAACAGCTTCAATGTGCCTTGGCATAGATTCTACAAGTGTCTGGAACTCTATTGGAGTTCTTCCACAACAAATTCCATAATTTGAAGTTTTGTTGATGGTTGTGGAAAAAGCTGTCTCGGGTGCCACTCCAGAAGTGTTAAATTGGTTTGAGATCTGGTGGTTGAGAGACACACACACACTTTAAGCTCCTTTGAGACCCCTCTTTCAAAGTCACTGAGATTTCTTCTTCTAGCCATGGTATCCAAAATAATGGGCAACTAGGCATTTTTATACATGACCCTAAGCATGATGGGATTTTAATTGCTTAATTAACTCAGAAACCAAATGTGTAAAAGCACCTGCTTTCAATATGCGTTGTATCCCTCATTTACTCAAGTATTTCCTTTATTTTAGCAGTTACCTGTATTTTACTGTTTTAAACACACATTTTGACAGCCATGTTTTCACAAACTGTATGACCACCAGGGTGGTTGCAAATCTGCTATTACACGTTTACCAGGTCTATTTTATTTGTTCACTACAATCATGCCATGTATCCTTATCTAATGTAACCTTATCTAATTGTAAGCTGCTGACAGAACTTATGTTACCTGTTTGGGGTGGCAGGTAGCCTAGTGGTTAGAGCATTGGGCCAGTAACCAAAAGGTTGCTGGATCGAACCTCAGAGCTGACAAGGTAAAAATCTGTCGTTCTGTCCCTGAACAAGGCAGTTAACCCACTGTTACCCGGTAGGCCGTCATTGTAAATAAGAATTTGTTCTTAACTGACTTGCCTAGTAAAATAAAGGTTCAATATAATAAGTGCACAGGGCTGCTAATGCTACTTTACACAGGAAGATCATTCCAGTATGTCTTTTGTACCTTTGTTCAAGGCTTAGTGGAGTTCCTGTTATTTTCTTTACCAGGGTGAGAAGGTAAATTATGAGAAATTTAAGAGCTGGCTCCTACAGAACAAGGATGCCTTCACCTTCTCCCGCTGGCTCCTGTCCAGTGGGGTGTGTGTCACCCTGACAGACGATAGTGACACACCCACCTTCTACCAGACCTTGGCTGGAGTAACACACTGTGAGTGACTGTCATCCTGATCCTTTGGGAGATGTACTAAATAATAACCTAGGCTAGGGGTCTTGTCATGCCACTTATAGATTTTTTTTCTTGCAGTAGAGGAATCAGATATCATTGACCTGGAGAAGAGATACTGGCTGCTGAAAGCTCAGTCTCGGACAGGACGATTTGACCTGGAAACCTTTGTCGCTTTAGTTTCTCCCACTATTCATACATCCCTAAGTGAAGGTAAGAGAATACGCAGGATGTGGATTTAATTTATTGGATACTTCTTTTGAAGGCGGTCGTTACATCCATTTCTCCTTCTGTGCAGGTTTGTTTCATGCCTTTGATGAAAACAGGGACAATCACATAGATTTTAAGGAAATCTCATGTGGACTATCTGCTTGCTGCAGAGGGCCTTTGGCAGAGAGACAGAAGTGTAAGTAGATACAAGCACTAAGCCTTGCTGTTTGTCATTCTTTCACCACATTGTCAGTTTCAATGTGTGACTTTCCTCTTGTTTCTTTTCCCCAGTCTGTTTCAAAGTGTTTGACGTTGACCATGATGGGCTTCTGTCTCGAAAGGAAATCACAGAAATGGTTGGGGCATTACTGGAGGTGTGGAAAGACAATCGCATAGACCTTCTACCTGTAAGTACCATTTGGCCAGACTGGACATATGATGGACATACTGTAGATAATAATAACTGTTGTAATGTTTGTAGTTAGATTGTTTTGTTTTAACCTGTCCCATTACTACTTTGGGATCTTACTTAAGCCTTACCCTGCATCTGTCCCTTAAGGAAGCGGACACTAATGTCCATGCCGTTGTGGAAGACATCCTGAAGGAGCATGACACCACTAAGGTATTACCTTACTGCTTGCGTGACTTTGGATTCATATAGATTTCTTTAAAGTTGTCAGAAAATGTTGAAAGCGGCTATTGGTGGTTGTTGTGTTCTTTAGCAAGGGCATTTGACCCTGGAGGACTACCAAATATGGAGTGTGAAGAGTGCATTTGCCAATGAGTTCCTCAACCTGCTGTTTCAGGTAAGAGCCAGCCACCATGTGTTTCTACTTTGGTCACCATTGTGTGCTGTGTGCTTTTCTTGTTCTGCTGGATCACCAGTCTTCTGCTATCGTGTTGGTCTCTAGGTGTGTCATATTGTCCTGGGGCTGCGGCCTGCTTCCCCTGAAGAGGAGGGACAGATAATCAGGTATGTGTGTCTGTGTCACCATGTCAGTGTCCTTTCCTGCTGTCATACACATTCTTCCTTACCCCCTCATCAATCAATCAATCAAACACTCACGAACTCACTCACTTGTGTCTGCAGGGGCTGGTTGGAGAGGGCGAGCAGACACGGCCTCCAGCCAGGAGACTACTGGTTCCTCATAGCAGTGCCATGGTGGCAGCAGTGGAGGGACTACGTTAAATATGTAAGGAAGGCTTTTTTGCTGCTTGACACCATGACCATCTGTTTATCATACTGTGCCCATTCTACACTATATAATTTCTTTGCTGATGTGATTGTGGTTGTTGGCGTCTCTTCCAGGATAACAAGCATATTGTGGTGGAGCAGCCATTAGTGTTTGACACAGTGAGGAGTGGTGTAGGGATCGGAACCCAGGCCAGGGCAGAGCAAGGCCCAGAGGGGGAGAGCATGGCCAGCTCCCACAGCTCCACAGAGGAGAAGTTCGCAGACAACATCTCCAGTGCATCAGAGGCCTCCGAGACGACCAGCGGCAGTGAGTGGCTAAGAATTCTCAGCACCCCGCGTAACACTTAGTATTAGCAAAACAGTTGGATACTAGTACAGCTTAATAATAAGGAAATGCACCACTCATTATACCTGCCTGGCCTTGCATACTGTGTGCTGAGAGTGAGTGTACAACTGAATGTCATTGAAAACCATTAATTTGCTCTCCTCAGGCCTTCTACCCCGGGGCTCGACTGCTACGGATATCTGCTTTGCCCGTCAGCATGGTGACACAGACAACCAGTGCTTCCTGGGGGCTGATGGGAACATGGTGGTTCTAAGGCCTGGGGCCATCGATAACCAGCCTCTGGTCAGATCAGAGCCCTTAAAGGTAAGTTAGGCACCACAAACAACACTGTGGAAGGGGATGAACTAATTGGAGATTAAAATGTTCCTCTTCTTCAAACTGGCCTTGCCATATTATTTCAGTTTTAAATCTGTCCATCTTGAACTGTTCCCCCAGGCTCCCACATTGACAATGGAGGGGGGCCTACTGAGGCGCTCCCCGTCCCTGATTCTAGGCAGGGACTTTGAGGTTGTGCCAGAGCCTGTGTGGAGGGCACTCTACCACTGGTACGGAGCCAACCTGGGTCTCCCCAGGCCGGTACGTACATTTCAACTCTGCAAAGCAGGACCACTTGTGGATTTTCCATTAAACCATCACCATTATCATCCCTATTGATCCTGACATTGTGATAACCTCACATTCCCATCCCTTCTCCTGTTGGCATTCCCAGGTGATCAGAAACACCAAGACAGACTGTGCTGAGCTGGAGCTGTTACCCCGACACCTGCTCTTCCTGAGGCAGCAGCAGCCCCCCCCCCGCACCCCCCAGACCAACGTCTGGGTCAATATGGGTAAGAGGTTCCTCTGCATGTGTCTCCAGCGCTTCTCCAAAGGTTACAAAGCAAAGGAGGGACAAGAATAGCACAGTGCCCTAGTGACTTTCTGCCCAAGAGTGTCCAAGGCCATTCAGCATGTTGATCTGAAAAGCACGTCCACTCCTGACTGCGAATGATTGAAAGACCACTCGTGCGATATATGCATTCTGCCTACAACACAATCACGACTCAATCTTGCAAAGTTAGATTTGGGTGGTTGCATTGAAGGGGGCTGATATTATATTGATTCAAACATAATTCCCACATTAGAGGGAAGCGTTGATCTGTTTAAGGAAGTATGTAACTGGGCAAAGTAGTAAAGTTTAATCACTAGAATTCTCTGCGCGGGCTGGCATTCCTTCTGCACAGCAGTCCAGGAGGAGGAAGGCATTTAGAGGGAACATTGGTCACAAGACTTGGGGCAGCACAGGGACACAAAAATGTTTAATTACCTTTTTTTGTGACCTGAGTCTTTTAACCAAAATATCACAGATTTCCACATGCCCCTGTAAGGGCGGGAGGTTACCATGGTAGCACGACTAGAGTCATGTTTGTGTCTGTGAGATTGAGTCTGTCTAGTAGAAGCGTTGTCTTCTCTTCCCTAGCTGTTGAAACTCAAACATAGAAAAACAACCTAGCTTGTCAACAAAACAATGTACAGTGCCTTGCGAAAGTATTCTGCCCCCTTGAACTTTGCGACCTTTTGCCACATTTCAGGCTTCAAACAAAGATATAAAACTGTATTTTTTTTGTGAAGAATCAACAACAAGTGGGACACAATCATGAAGTGGAACGACATTTATTGGATATTTCAAACTTTTTTAACAAATCAAAAACTGAAAAATTGGGCGTGCAAAATTATTCAGCCCCCTTAAGTTAATACTTTGTAGCGCCACCTTTTGCTGCGATTACAGCTGTAAGTCGCTTGGGGTATGTCTCTATCAGTTTTGCACATCGAGAGACTGACATTTTTTCCCATTCCTCCTTGCAAAACAGCTCGAGCTCAGTGAGGTTGGATGGAGAGCATTTGTGAACAGCAGTTTTCAGTTCTTTCCACAGATTCTCGATTGGATTCAGGTCTGGACTTTGACTTGGCCATTCTAACACCTGGATATGTTTATTTTTGAACCATTCCATTGTAGATTTTGCTTTATGTTTTGGATCATTGTCTTGTTGCAAGACAAATCTCCGTCCCAGTCTCAGGTCTTTTGCAGACTCCATCAGGTTTTCTTCCAGAATGGTCCTGTATTTGGCTCCATCCATCTTCCCATCAATTTTAACCATCTTCCCTGTCCCTGCTGAAGAAAAGCAGGCCCAAACCATGATGCTGCCACCACCATGTTTGACAGTGGGGATGGTGTGTTGCTTTTACGCCAAACATAACGTTTTGCATTGTTGCCAAAAAGTTCAATTTTGGTTTCATCTGACCGGAGCACCTTCTTCCACATGTTTGGTGTGTCTCCCAGGTGGCTTGTGGCAAACTTTAAACAACACTTTTTATGGATATCTTTAAGAAATGGCTTTCTTCTTGCCACTCTTCCATAAAGGCCAGATTTGTGCAATATACGACTGATTGTTGTCCTATGGACAGAGTCTCCCACCTCAGCTGTAGATCTCTGCAGTTCATCCAGAGTGATCATGGGCCTCTTGGCTGCATCTCTGATCAGTCTTCTCCTTGTATGAGCTGAAAGTTTAGAGGGACGGCAGGTCTTGGTAGATTTGCAGTGGTCTGATACTCCTTCCATTTCAATATTATCGCTTGCACAGTGCTCCTTGGGATGTTTAAAGCTTGGGAAATCTTTTTGTATCCAAATCCGGCTTTAAACTTCTTCACAACAGTATCTCGGACATGCCTGGTGTGTTTCTTGTTCTTCATGATGCTCTCTGCGCTTTTAACGGACCTCTGAGACTATCACAGTGCAGGTGCATTGATACGGAGACTTGATTACACACAGGTGGATTGTATTTATCATCATTAGTCATTTAGGTCAACATTGGATCATTCAGAGATCCTCACTGAACTGCTGGAGAGAGTTTGCTGCACTGAAAGTAAAGGGGCTGAATAATTTTGCACGCCTAATTTTTCAGTTTTTGATTTGTTAAAAAAGTTTGAAATATCCAATAAATGTCGTTCCACTTCATGATTGTGTCCCACTTGTTGTTGATTCTTAACAAAAAATACAGTTTTATATCTTTATGTTTGCAGCCTGAAATGTGGCAAAAGGTCGCAAAGTTCAAGGGGGCCGAATACTTTCGCAAGACAAAAAGTCTCACCTCAGCAGACTATTGTTTTAAGTAAATTAGACCAACTTTTATGCCTGTGCGCAGCGCTTCTAAAAATAAATCTTTCACTCCGATTATAACGTTCGCACAGCCCCAGCCAGGCAGTGTTGCAGTGTGAGATGAAATGGGCTATGTAGGATCTGGGCCTCATATGTCAGAGCATTTGACCAACGCAACATGGTCTGTGGATTTTGTTCCACACCCGTTCCTGTGCTTTTTACCAATCATGTGTGCAGAGCAGTTCAATGTGTCCGTGGTGTCTCCCTGAACTCCCCCAGGTAACGTTCCCTCTGCTAGTGCCCCCCTAAAGCGTGTGTTGGTCTACACGGGCTGTTTCAGTAGGGTGGGCACCATCAAGGACATCCATGAATACCTGTCCCAGAGACTCCGCATCAAGGAGGAAGACATGCGCCTCTGGCTCTACAACAGTGAGGTTGGTGTGACTCATAGAAGGTTGACCATTCGTCAACATACACGGCAGGGTTCTACCCAAAGAATGTAAGAGAGGCACTGCGCTACCATGTGGACTTGGCTGCACCACTATTAAAAAAATAAACACAAATAAATAAATACAAAATGTCAACACACACACTGTGAATTGCTCTTGCCTGGACCTCATACCTATGGTCCCTGTTCTGTAGATCATTGAATAATGACATTAGTAGGATCCTTCTAGAAAAGAAACTGTGAAGAAAATTAAATAATTATTTTGCACTTAACCAGTGTGTGCCGCTTTATTTGTTATCATTCAAGGCTCTAGATTGCAGGAAATGGCACTTACAGGTGTTCAAAAAACACACATCTCTGAGTCCAAAGGGGGCCACAGCCCTCCTTGGGACCTCCCCCTCGACTGATTCATCAGCAACACCTTGTTTAAACAAATCCCGGGGAGAAGCCTACACTGCACAAACAGACGTGCACAGTAAACACTCAAACTCAAATACTCACACACACTCTAATTTTACAGTTCAAAACATTGTATTCCACAGAATTATCTGACCCTCCTTGATGATGAAGACCATTCCCTGGAGGGGTTGAAGATTCCAGATGAACAGTACATGGTCATAGAAGGTATGCATCGTAACGACTCTCTGTGTTTTTAATGGCTCCATCATGTATTGTCAGGATGAGTAGATGAAGACACTTTTGTTTTCATCAGTTCGGAACAAGGACATGAGCTGGCCAGAGGAGATGTCTTTCATCGCTAACAGCAACAGGATGAACAGACACAATGGTAAGACCATCACTGCATACAGTTACAGCACCAACACAACATTAGCACTCCTATTATGTAATCATTATTGATAATTTAACACTAACTGGGCTGATTGCTACTTGTGTATTATAGATAAGTCTGTCAGACAGTACTTGTTTTGTGGTCTCCAAACATATTGAAGGGGTCGTACTGACTGCTGTAGAAGCGTTTGATGGTTGAATAGCGTCCTCAGACTGTTGCCTCCTGCTGTTGTTCACAGTCCCTACTGAGAAAGGTGCCACTGGACTGAGCAACCTTGGCAACACGTGCTTCATGAACTCCAGTATCCAGTGTGTGAGCAACACCAAGCCTCTCACAGACTACTTCACCTCAGGAAACCACCTTTACGAACTCAACAGGTATGTGTGTGCATTATTTTAGACTTAAAAGAATGCATGCTTATTATACAAGAAAGTATTATTATACATGCTTATTATACTCTTTGGGCAGAACATTGTTCAAATAAATCCACAGCAAGCAGAGATGAGTGTGCAAGTTTCTTTTTAATTTGTGCTGTTTGTCTCCATAACAGGACCAATCCAATTGGGATGCGGGGTCACATGGCCAAATGCTATGGTGATCTGGTTCAGGAGTTGTGGAGCGGAACACAGAAGAACTTGGCCCCTCTGAAACTCAGAGTATGTCCACAAACAAGCCTCCAACTGACCCCCCCAATAACACTACAGACGACCAACCTAAATGTACTTTTTCCATTTTCTCCTTGTCCTCCGTCTCTTCCCTCAGTGGACGATAGCGAAGTACGCTCCCCGGTTCAATGGCTTCCAGCAGCAGGACTCCCAGGAGCTGCTAGCCTTCCTGCTGGATGGCCTTCACGAGGACCTGAACCGTGTTCACGAGAAGCCCTACGTGGAGCTGAAGGACAGCGACGGACGACCAGACTGGGAGGTTGCTTCTGAGGTCAGAGTTCATACACACTGTTCCTATCGTCATGGTGGGGAGATCAAGAAATAAGGCCTCAGGTGAATCACCTCATGTAGCTGTTGGGAGTATAAATGTTGATTTGGAGGTATAATATTAGATTTCTGTATCATCTTGAACTGCTAGAAGTTATCCTTTGTAGCTTACTTGGTAGAGCATGGTACTTGTAACGCCAGGGTAGTGGGTTCAATTCCCGGGGACCACTCAAACGTGAAATGTATGCACGCATGACTGTGAGTCGCTTTGGCTTAAAGGTTCTGCTAAATGGCGTATATTATTGTCTGGTGTGATGGTGAATTGTGTTCCCCCAGGCGTGGGAGAATCACCTGAGGAGAAACCGTTCCATTGTGGTGGACCTGTTCCATGGCCAGCTCAGGTCACAGGTCAAGTGCAAGACCTGTGGCCACGTCAGTGCACGCTTTGATCCCTTCAACTTCCTCTCTCTCCCTCTGCCCATGGATAACTCCATGCACGTAGAGATCATAGGTGAGCCTTATAAATCAAATTGTATTGGTCACATACGCATATTTAGCAGATCTTATTGCGGGTGTAGTGAAATGCAGTGTATACAGTACTACAGTGCAACATCCAGAAAATACATTCCAAAAGATTAAACATAAGCATCATATTGGAGATATGTTTCAGGAAGTCTGTCGCCTGTCCACCCTTTCTTTTACTGTACTCTGAGCTTTACAGTGACAGTGTGGTGTTGAATAGAAAGCTATTTTGTTCCTGTTGTCTTTTGAGGGAATGCATATTGGATCCTGTGCCTCTGAAACACTTTGCTCTTTGCTTCCTCTGTCCAGTCACTAAGCTGGATGGGTCATGCCCAGTGCGGTATGGGCTCCGGCTCAATGCGGATGAGAAGTACACAGCACTGAAGAGACTCCTGAGTGAGCTCTGCTGCCTGAATCCTGAGCAGATCCTCCTGGCTGAAGTACATGCCTCCAACATTAAGGTGGGGCCGTCATCTATCCTCCAACACTGTACATCCATCCATCACACTGTCAATATCACAGTCTGCACGTAGACTAATGATTGTCTACCCTATTTTTAGAATTTTCCACTGGACAACCAGAAAGTGCGTCGGGCGGTGAGCGGCTTCCTGTGTGCGTTTGAGATCCCGGTGCCAAGTGCACCCACGTCTGTGGTGTCCACTCCCACACAAACAGATGGTATACCAATTGGTTCTTCTGTTCATTAGCGACGTTTCATCTCTTTTCATTCCTTTTTTAAAGGCAATCCGTAAGAAGTGATGAAAGGGGGTTTAGAATCCAAAGAAGTAGCAACCAAACACACCTTGGAATGTAAACAAATGCACAGGTTATATTAAACAGATGAAAAAAGGTAGATACTTTGACACTGGAAAATATAACGTATAACATTTGTTCTTCGTGTCATCTCCAGAAGCTCAAGCACTAGCCTATGGGAACGCTACCATGGCAACTGACAGTAACTCTCTGAACCTGGGACTGATCCCCAAGGGCATGCCCAGCACTGTGGTTCCCTGTGGCACAGAGGGCAGCCTTGCTAACGGTCTCCCCGACGGCCCCGTGGTGCTCCCATCAGACAGCCCCTTCACTGGGTACATTATCACCATCCACAGGAAGATGGTAAGAACTGCAGGATGGGCTAAAGATGGAGAGAAGATTAGCAGTGCATCAAGATTAGTCAAAGTCTATATAATGCTCACTTCTAAACTGTGTCATTTTTGTTTGTTTCGTAGATGCGGGCAGAGTTATACTTCCTGTCCAGTCAGAAGAACCGCCCCAGCCTGTTTGGGATGCCGTTGATCGTGCCGTGTACAGTCCACACCAGGACCAGGGACCTGTATGATTCTGTGTGGACCCAGGTGTCGCGCCTGGCCAGTCCCTTGCCCCCTCAGGAGGCCAGCAACCACGCCCAGGACTGGTCAGTCTCTCCAGACCACTCTCTGTATTTTGACAGGTGGCTTTGCAGTGTTTTCCTAAAGGTACAGGTGTGTGATGCTGATCGGTGTGTGTATGTGTGTGTGAACACAGTGATGACAGCATGGGCTACCAGTATCCCTTCACCCTGCGCGTGGTACAGAAAGATGGCAACTCCTGCGCTTGGTGTCCATGGTACAGGTAATTAAGTCTCACACAGTACAACATATCACTATACGGTTGAAGATAGAGAATCTGTTCATTGATACCCTGTATTGTTGTCCCCCTCAGGTTCTGCAGAGGCTGCACAGTGGAGTGTAACAATGAGAGGGCTGCTGTGGGAAATGCCTTCATGGCTGTGGACTGGGACCCCACTGCTCTGCACCTCCGCTACCAGACCTCTCAGGAGAGGGTAAGAGAGACATGAGGCTGGGGATAACAGCAGCAATGGAACCCTAGGGGTCATATCAATGTATCTATTCAATATCTAATGGATATACGTCATACACTAAGTAATGTTTGTCTGTCCTGCAGATCGTGGAGGAGCACCCCAGTGTGGAACAGAGTCGCAGGGCCCAGGCAGAGCCCATCAGTCTGGACAGCTGTCTGCAGGCCTTTACCAGTGAGGAAGAGCTGGGAGAAGATGAGCTCTACTACTGCTCCAAGTGCAAGACCCACCGCCTGGCTACCAAGAAACTGGACCTGTGGAGGCTGCCGCCCATCCTGGTCAGACATAGAGCTCATTCCCTCTGCGTTAACTTCCCTGTCCTTTCCCTATTCATATTTGTGTCAATAGGCAACAGTTGAAACCTATTGAAATATACATGAATAACCCCCAACTCAAACATTTAATGCTATGTCTGAAACTCTAAAACTCCTTTATTCTGCCCATTTGAATTGCAGATAATTCATTTAAAACGGTTCCAGTTTATGAATGGGCGGTGGATCAAATCCCAGAAGATTGTTAGGTTTCCCATGGAGACGTTTGACCCCAGTGCTTTCCTGACCCCAAGAGATGCAGACCAAAGCCAAGAGAGCTGGAGGGATAAGCTGGGGGAGGAGCTAAATGACACAGAGGGAGGAGTGAAAAGGTCTGGGGGTGGAGACACTGTCTGTAACCCTGCCCTGACTCTCAACAATGGGAAAGGTTTGTATAAAATCTTGACGCGTTTCAGATGTACCTGTCATATCCCACATATTATTTTAAGGAGGCTGGTGTTCTTCTATGAATATGTGTCTGTTTGCAGACCCTCTGTGCTCAGGGAGGATGGTCAGCACCCCCCTCAGCAGAGACGTCTGTCCCAACTGCAGCCCTGAGAGTGAGGGCAGGAGGCAGGGCCGTGGTCTGGTGTTTCCCACGGGAAGCAGGTACCAACTGTCCCTCAGTAAGGAGAGCCTGGACAGTGGCAGGGAGAGCCCCATGGAGCTGGAGGCCAGCAGGACGAGGATGGGGAGCATGGGAGAAGGCCTCAGTGACTCCACCTCTGGTGAGGACATGGCCAGAGAATGTGACAACACAAAGTCTGTGTCTGAGCTCAACAGCAATGGCTACACCGAGAACAGCATGGATCTGGAGGCCTCCCAGGGCCAAAGAGACCTGGATCCCATGTATAACTTGTATGCAATTTCAGTAAGTATTAAGTGGGTCAAATATTTGTTTTTCTCTGTAAGAATTTTACTGTCCTAGCCTGAAGCCTGAGAGTAAAGTAACTGTCTATCTACCATCTGAAATATCCTCTAACCCCCAATCACTTTTGGGTTTGCAGTGCCATTCAGGGATCCTAGGAGGAGGCCACTATGTGACATACGCCAAAAACCCAAATGAAAAGTGGTACTGTTACAACGACAGTAGCTGTAAGGTAAGCTGTATGCCAAAAACAGAACTTATATCTCTGCTATGTGATGCAGTGTCCATTGTCATCTGTAACTCAGTTATTTAAAGTTCACAAGTATAAACAATCCTCACTGTGTTTTCTGTGTTCAGGAGTTGCAGTCAGAGGAGATTGATGCAGACTCTGCCTATATCCTGTTCTATGAGCAGCAGGAAGTGGATTATTCTCTGTTCATGCCCAAAACTGACGGCAAAAAGATGGCCGACACAACTTGCATGGACGAGGACTTTGAGTCTGACTATAAGAAGTACTGTGTTCTTCAGTAATGGACTGTCTGTCGATATGTGCTGCCGGTTCATCGACATGCTTGTGCTACAAAACCACCTTACTATTTGACTGAAATCTCTCAGGTTGAGATGAGCTGAAGCTTAGAAATCATCCCTGGTGGTTAGAAGTAGACAACCAACCATTTTTACACCTTCATAGTGGATGGACCTTTTTTTTCAAGTAATGGTACTCAAGTGTATTTCCCGCTTGCGATGTCAAACAAAACGGTGGGCTGTGTATTGGTTTGTTTTGGGGAGTGACAATGCTTAGGCCCATGGTGTTGGTCCTAGCCCAAATGTGACAAATGTGGGAGTGTGTGTTTTTGTTTGTAAACCAATGCCAGTTGCAATATGCCATTAATGTTTCGACACATTGATTGGTACGCTCTGCAGAAACATCCCCTCATTGAATAATACAAAAAAATGATTGCAGTAGAAGCAAGTGTTCACTACCTCATCATACCCTGCTTTGGACAGGAGTCAAATGCAATGTCCCAATTCTAAAATTCCCTTTTTTGTTGTCCTCCTCAAATGTAAATGATTTAGACTCCAGACCGATAGGCCTGGATTATATTCAGTGTTTCTGAACTACATTTATGTATTTACATTGCAATGTATCTTTTGTGTTTGTTTATCGTGTCAGGTCTTTTAAGAACAAAGCCTCAGACTCTCACCGATCTGAGAGGATGTTCCTGTAGCGTCTGCTTTGTACCAATTGTGTGCAGGTCCATTCCAACAACATATCAGTCTGTTCCATCACAACATTGTGATGTTATCACATCAACAGTCGTGTCATTACAGTAGTGCCACCAACAGGCTGTATCATTGTGCCCAATTTAACACAATTCTTTATATACATTACCGTTCAAAAGTTTGAGGTCACTTAGAAATGTCTGTTTTTGAAAGAATTACACGGTTTATTTGTCCATTAAAATAACATCAAATTGATAAGATATACAGTGTAGACATTGTTAATGTTATACAAAAATATATATTTAACCAGGCAAGTCAGTTAAGAACAAATTCTTATTTTCAATGACAGCCTAGGAACAGTGGGTTAACTGCCTGTTCAGGGGCAGAACGACAGATTTGTACCTTGTCAGCTCGGGGATTTGAACTTGCAACCTTTCGGTTACTAGTCCAACACTCTACCCACTAGGCTACCCTGCCGCCCCGGTAGCTGGAAACGGCAGATTTATTTTAATGTAATATCTACATAGGCGTACAGAGACCCATTATCAGCAACGTCAACAGGGAAGAGGCGATTCTGGGATGCTGGCCTTCTAGACAGAGTTCCACTGTCTGTTCTTTTGCTTGTCTTAATCTTTTATTTTTATTGGCCAGTCTGAGATATGGCTTTTTCTTTGCAACTCTGCCTAGAAGGCCAGCATCCCGGAGTCGCCTCATCACTGTTGACATTGAGACTGGTGTTTTGCGGGTACTATTTAATGAAGCTGCCAGTTGAGGACTTGTGATGTGTCTGTTTCCCAAACTAGACACTAATGTACTTGTCCTCTTGCTCAGATGTGCAACGGGACTCCCACTCTTTCTATTCTGGTTAGAGCCAGTTTGCGCTGTTCTGTGAAGGGACACAGAGTTGTACGAGATCTGGAATAGCTTTAATTTCTCAGAACAAGAATAGACTGATGAGTTTCAGAAATAAGTTATTTGTTTCTGGCCATTTTGAGCCTGTAATCGAACCCACAAATGCTGATGCTCGACTAGTCTAAAGAAGGACAGTTTTATTGCTTCTTTAATCAGAACAACTGTTTTCAGCTGTGCTAACATAGTTGCAAAATAGTTTTCTATGTGATGGTTAGGCCTCTGTACACCTATATAGATATTCCATTAAAAAAATCTGCCGTTTCCAGCTACAAGACATTAACAATGTCTACACTGTATTTCTGATCAATGATGTTATTTTAATGGTCAAATGTGATTTTTCCTTAAAAAAACAAGGACATTTCTAAGTGACCCTTTTGAACGGTAGTGTATACAGTTGAAGTTGGAAGTTTACATACACCTTAGCCAAATACATTTAAACTCAGTCCTTGCTCGCACACGCTTTTTCAGTTCTGCCGTCAAATTTTCTATAGGATTGAGATCAGGGCTTTGTGAGGGCCACTCCAATACCTTGACTTTGTTGTCCTTAAGCCATTGTGCCACAACTTTGGAAGTATGCTTGGGGTCATTGTCCATTTGGAAGACCCATTTGCGACCAAGCTTTAACTTCCTGACAGATGTCTTGAGATGTTGCTTCAATATTTCCACATTTTCCTTCACAAAATAGATGGCATCTTGAGGAAGTGCACCAGTCCCTCCTGCAGCAAAGCCCACAACATGATGCTGCCCCCCCCCCCCCCTGCTTCACGGTTGGGCTGGTGTTCTTCGGCTTGCAAGCCTCCTCCTTTTTCCTCCAAACATAATGATGGTCATCAAGGCCAAACAGTTGCATTTTTGTTTCATCAGACCAGAGGACATTTCTCCAAAAAGTACGATCTTTGTCCTCATGTGTAGTTGCAAACCGTAGTCTGGCTTTTTACTGGCGGCTTTGGAGCAGTGGCTTCTTCCTTGCTGAGCGGCCTTTCAGGTTATGTCGATATAGGACTTGTTTTACTGTGGATATAGTAACTTTTGTACTGGTTTCCTCCAGCATCTTCACAAGGTCCTTTGCTGTTGATCTGGGATTGATTTGCACTTTTCGCAGCAAAGTACAGTCATCTCTAGGAGACAGAACGCGTCTCCTTCCTGGGCTGTATGATGGCTGCGTGGTCCCATGGTGTTTATACTTTCGTACTGTTGTTTGTACAGATGAACGTGGTACTGTTAGGCATTTTGAAATTCCTCCCAGGGATGAACCAGACTTGTAGAGGTCTACAAAAGAAAATCTGAGGTCTTGGCTGATTTCTTTTGATTTCCCCATGATTTCAAGCAAAAAGGCACTGAGTTTGAAGGTAGGCCTTGAAATACATCCACAGATTCACCTCCAATTGACTCAAATGATGTCAATTAGCCTATCATAAGCTTCTAAAGCCATGACATTTTCTGGAATTTTCCAAGCTGTTTAAAGGCATAGTCAACTTAGTGTATGTACATTTCTGACCCACTGGAATTGTGATTAAGTGAAATAATCTGTAAACAATTGTTGGGAAAATGATTTGGGTCATGCACAAAGTAGATATCCTAACCGGCTCGCCAAAACTATACTTTTTTAGCAAGAAATTTGTGAAGTGGTTGAAAGACGAGTTTTAATGACTCCAACCTAAGTGCAAACTTCCGACTTCAACGGTACATTATCTCAATATTTTATTTAACTAGGCAAGTTAGTTATGATGAAATTCTTATTTACAATGACTGCCTACACTGGCCAAACCCAGACGACGCTGGACCAATTGTGCGCCGCCCTATGGGACTCCCAATCACGGATGGTTGTTATACAGCCTGGATTCGAACCAGGGTGTTTATAGTCAGTTATGATGAAATTCTGCGCCACTCGGGAGCCCTAATGCAAGTCATGAGTTCACAAATTCGAAGGACGTTGTGAATAATGTTGCATCTTTCTGAATGCCATGGGTATTGGGTATTTGATTTAGGCAGAGTGGGACATTTGACAGTTTGAGCAGTTGTACCTTACCGTTATTCAACAATTTAATAGCTAGCTTTTCCCTCTGAGCTTTGAAAGATGTATTTACTGTAACTATATTGACATAGTGACACATAGGAGTTGAATTGAATCTAATCAGATGGAGAAAAAAATCAAACTCTAGGCTGTGAGCTATAGTATATCCATTTCAATACACGGCTCTCATTTCTTAAGTCTTGTTGAGGTATATGCTTTATTTGGTGAATCAATTACTGATTATAACAGCTGGACAGAAACCTACCAACTCTACCTGGCCTATGATGGTATAATGATACACATCCTGATAATTATATATTATTTTACATTCTTAACATTAGCCGGCTATTGCCGTGGTCATTTTCAGAATTGTCCCCCCGAAAAGCTTGATGCAGTGAAAACTACTGAATGATTTATTTATTTTGTTTTATGTCTATTTAGTTTTAGTTTTTTAATTTATTAATTTCATGTACTTTTGTAAAATGTTTACATTTAAAATGTATTTTGCAATAACCCTTGAGGAAAAACTTAAATGTACATAAATACTTTTGGAAAAAGGATGTATTGGAATATGAACTGTAAAGATCTGCCTTGTATATGAAGTGAATTAGTTTCTGTAACTATTAAAGCAGCCAATGAACTACACAGCCTGTCTCCCTTTTTCTTGTACAGACTTATTCGGTGGCAGGTAGCCTAGTGGTTGGACTAATAACCGAAAGATTACAAGATTGAATCCCAAGCTGACAAGGTAAAAATCTGTTGTTCTGCCCCTGAACAAGGCAGTTAACCCACTGGTCCTAGGCCGTCATTGAAAATAAGAATTTGTTCTTAACTGACTTGCCTAGTTAAATAAAGGTTTTTTTAAAATTTGGAAAATGTCATGTAAATGTATAATGGTCATGACTTAATAACATTGTCATAACTAGCCTAAGCTAGACAATATTCTCAGAATGGTCTGTTGTATAGTAATCCCCAGGAGTTAATAAACCTTAGGACCACATATGTTCGAGAAGCAAAGCTCAAAGAACTGTTGTAGAAGTACTTCCTATGAGGAAACCACAATATAGACACCATGTCGGCCCCCATCCCCCTTAGAGATATGTAACTGTTGGTGAATGTAAACATCAGAGCACTGCAGGGAAATGCCTCCCACCTCATAGCACTCCATGACACACATGCTTGATAACCACAGAGATGACTAAATGGAACTTTTTATTTTATTTTTTTACACATGGCCAAATTTCCAGCTTTAACTCTTAATGTTTAATTTAAAACAATAAGTGGCCCGTCATAAAGTGTTAATCAACAGCCACTTCTTTTGTCACCCAAAAGCTCATACTAGTGCATGCTTGTAGGATGACTTGAAAGCTAAATTGTTGCAGCGAGACAGTGGTGCTGAAGACTAAGCTCCTCTTTCCTGTGAGTGAGGGACAACAGGAAGTGAGGTAAAGAACATATGTAGGTGGTCCACAAAGTGATCACAATAGAAAAGATTTCACATGAATTTGGATAGAAGGTGTTTGAATATCTACCTGCATGGGCTCTATGGGTAAGATCTCATCTCTATATCAGCTCAATATAACTAATTAAAAACTAATTATAGCTCTATTCCTACTTCAAATAACATTTTATTGGTCACACATATATTTAACAGACATTGCGGGTGTAGTGAAATGCTTGTGTTCCTAGTTTCAACAGTGCAGTAGTATCTAACAATTCACAACAATACACATATCTAGAAGTAAAGAATGGAATTAAGAAATATATAAATGATAGGACGAGCAATGTCGGAGTGGGATTGACTAAAATAGAATACAGTATATACATATAAGATGAGTAAAGCAGTATGTAAACATTATTAAAGTGACTAGTGTTCCAGTATTAAAGTGGCCAGTGATTCCATGGCTATGCTGTCGTGTCTTTGGCATCATTAAAAGTGAAGATTTATTTTATCAAATCAATTCTCTAATTATTATTACGTGATTAAACTAATCATGTAAACCTAATTAACTAGGAAGTCAGGGCACCAAGGAAAATCTTCAGATTACCAAGTTATAACTCTTCAGATATTTTCATATCTGATCAATTAGTCTTCTACTAATGAATTATTATTTACCTCACGCCAGTCTCATTCCAAACGTCGTAAATTGTTGGTTATCTCCGCGAACACAACCTTTACTATGAATCATCCATACACCAATTGGCTTAATCATTTATTTACTAACTAAATAATCACAGAAATGCATAAACAAAACAAACAGTAGATAGGTTGCTAACAAGGATAGGGAAGATTCCCCAATGGGCTAAGCCAATATGATGGCTTGGTGGACAAAGGGAAGTGGGTGTGGACAGAAAGAGTGGGAAAGACAAAAGGGATCACTACACACAGTTGATAATTATATTTATTGAAATGCTAATCCTTTGCACATGAACACTAACTCATTCGGGAATAATTGCAATCGATATATATTTACACCCATGTGTCGTCGTGATCTCTTCGCATCCCAGGTTTACATAATTTCTAGCTGCAGACTAGAAATTAGTATCTAAGATTTGCTCTTATTCTGTAGGGATCGGTAGTCTCAGAGTTGAACCATTTCCAGCCGTGTAGCCAATGCTCCACGTGGTATGGTTAGGAATTCAATAACTATTCGCAATCACAGCTCACGCGGGTGGGTTTGCTTAGTCTTGGTACTCAAACCTGTGCCACGTCAGTTTACACAGAGGTACGCATGGTCTGAAGAGGATTTCCTTGGGGGGGGGGGGGGGGGGTTATTCGTAACAGTAGAAAAGGCTATGATGCCTGATCATGTCTGTGCTCACGGGGGCGGGCCAATGACTTAGTTAAACTTTAAAGGGAATACAATTCTATCACATTAAAGGCTTAACATCACATTACATCATTTCACAAATAGTTTCATCTTCAACTCATTCATTTTATACAAGAATTAGATGGAAACATCATAATTGAGAAATGTGCACATTCAGAGATATACAGTTGAGGACGGAAGTTTACAAACACTTAGGTTGTCATTAAACTCGTTTTTCAACCACTCCACGCTAGGCCAATTGTGCGTCGCCCCACGGACGTCCCGGTCGCGGCCGGTTACGACAGAGCCTGGGCGCGAACCTAGGGACTCTGATGGCACAGCTGGCGCTGCAGTACAGCGCCCTTAACCACTGCGCCACCCGGGAGGCCTTAACATCCGGTGATTTTGCAGAGAGCCACATGAATTTATAGAAATACTCATAATAAACATTGCTAAAACATACAACTTGTGCATGGAATTTTAGATCCACTTCTCCTTAATGCAACCGCTGTGTCAGATTTTTTTTTTAAACTTTACGGAAAAAGAAAACCATGCAATAATCTGAGTACGGCGCTCAGACGACAAATCAAGCCAAACAGATATCCGCCATGTTGGAGTCAACAGAAGTCAGAAAAAACATTATATATATATATTCACTTACTTTTGATGATCTTCATCAGAATGCACTCCCAGGAATCCCAGTTCCACAATAAATGTTTGTTTTGTTCGACAATGTCCAACATTTATGTTGAAATATCTCCTTTTGATAGCGCGTTCAATTCACAAATCCAAACTCACGACGCGCGGGCAGGTCCAGGCGAAAGTTCAGAAGAAAAGTCATATATAGAAACATGTCAAACGATGTATAGAATCAATCTTTAGGATGTTTTTAACATAAATCTTCAATAATGTTCCAACCGGGGAATTCCTTTGTCTTTAGAAATGCAATGGAACAGAACTCGCTCTCACGTGAACGTGCAAGACTGAGCTCGTTCCTCTCTGGCAGGCCTCTGACTCAATCCCGTCTCATTCGCTCCCACTTCACAGTAGAAGCCTCAAACAATGTTCTAAATACTGTTGACATCTAGTGGAAGCCTTAGGAAGTGCAATATGACCCCATAGACACTGTGCAGGCTAAGAGTTGAAAAACTACAAACCTCAGATTTCCCACTTCCTGGTAGGATTTTTTTCTCCGGTTTTTGCCTGCCATATAAGTTCTGTTATACTCACAGACATCATTCAAACTGTTTTAGAAACTTCAGAGTGTTTTCTATCCAAATCTACTATATGCATATTCTAGCTTTTATGGCTGAGTAGCAGGAAGTTTAATTTGGGCACGCTTTTCATCCAAAATTCCCAACGCTGCCCCCTACCCTAGAGAAGTTAAGTGTCCACGGACCATTCCCACCTTCTCAGAAGTGGACATTTTGTTTAATTTTCCCATTTTGGGGATTTAGGGGTTCGGCCATGTGAAATCCTTTGTTCACTCTGTGGTCTCTCTGCATGAAAAGGGGAAGAGAGTCTCCGCCAGGAATTTACGACCTGAGATGACAGAACCTGGGTGTAGGAGAGACAGAGAGGGGGAAGCCCCGATCTATACCCAGAAAGGGACACGTCATGACAATCTATATAGGGCAGCAGCTACTAAGGTGCAGGGTTGAGTAACCGGGTGGTAGCTGGCTAGTGATGGCTATTTAACAGTCTGATGGCCTTGAGATAGAATATGTTTTTCAGTCTCTTGGTCCCAGCTTTGATGCACCTGTACTGACCTTTGCCTTCTGGATGATAGCGGGTTGAACAGGCCGTGGCTTAGGTGGTTGATGTCCTTAATGATCTTTTTAGCCTTCCTGTGACATTGGGTGCTGTAGGTGTCCTGGAGGGCAGGCAGTGTGCCCCCGGTGATGCGTTGGGCAGACTGCACCACCCTCTGGAGAGCCTTGCGGTTGCTGGTGCCGTATCAGGCAGTGATATAGCCCGACAGGATGCTCTCAATCGTGCACCTGTAAAAGTTTGAGGTTCTTAGGGGCCAAGCCAAATTTCTTCAGCCTCCTGAGGTACACACTGTTTGTGTGGGTAGACCATTTCAGATCATCAGTGATGTGTACGCTGATGAACTTGAAGCTTTCCACCTTCTCCACTGTGGTCCCATCGATGTGGATTGGGACTTTAGAACAACTCCTTGCTCATCATTTCACATTTTTGCTCTTGATTCCTCAGATGAAGGCAATGTGCGCACTCAAAAGAACAATGTCATATGTGAATACAAGCAACAATCACACAGAAACCTCCCTCATCAGCAACGTAACAAGACCTTCAAATATAATACATTATCTTGATAATACATTCTCAACAGATCCTGTAGTAGGTGAGTCATATAATCATATGTCATGTGAGAAGTTTACTGATGCCGGTTTCTCATGCTGTGATGTAACGGTGAATATGTCTTTTCTCAGATGGTGTCAAATTTAATGGGATGTTCTACATTTTAATCGGTATTTCTGGGTTTACTGTTACCATTGTCCTTTTACTGGCCATTCTGTGGACAATGAAGTAAGTTTATAGCTCAACTACTTGTTAACATATCAAACGAGTACCTTTCCTTAATACAGTATCAGCAGCGGATGTGTTTATTCCATACTGGATGCAGTAATATACAGTACAACTAACTTTCTTCATACCCGTTCCAGGTATCGCACTTTGATTCACACCATTCGAGAGCTGAAGGGTGTTGAGGGTCTATTGGGCAGAGCTCCTCCATCCAACCCCCCAGCTCTAAGTCCCCTAACCTTGAGAAAGTGTCTAGTGCGTGAGACTAGAATCCCACTAGAGCTTGTCTCTGTCACTCTGGGACAGGAGTATCAGAACACTAGCTCGCCCACTCCCCTGCTCAGGCAGACAATCGAGTCAGCTTCTAGGTCTCTCTGGAGACCACAGCAAACGGTAAACTCAGGTTAAAGAAAAAGCTACAGGGTAAAATAACATTCTCATACTTAAATCTAGCTGTAGAATGTTGTAACAGCATGGACTTAATTTCCCAGGGTTCCTGCTTCAACACATCAGGGCTGGGCATGCAGCAACTCATCAAAGCAGGGAGGGAAGGGGTGTACTACAAGGCTAAGATGACGCGTGGCACCTGCAAGGGTCACTCCATTGTCACCTGCAAGATGACCAAAGAGGGTAAGGACAAATCCACCAAGCTTACTACTAAACTCAGCTAAAAAAGTAACGTCCCTTTTTCAGGACCCTGTCTTTCAAAGATATTTGGATTTTTACAAATTAACTTCACAGATCTTAATTGTAAAGGCTTTAAACACTGTTTCCCATGCGTGTTCAATGAATCATAAACAATTAATGAACATGCACCTGTGGAATGGTCGTTAAGACACTAACAGCTTACAGACAGTAGTCAATTAAGGTCACAGTTATGAACACTTAGGACACTAAAGAGGCCTTTCTACTGACTCTGAAAAACACCAAAAGAAAGCTGGCCAGGGTCCCTGCTCACCTGCGTGAACGTGCCTTAGGCATGCTGCAAGGAGGCATGCGGATGTGGCCAGGGCAATAAATTGCAATGTCCATACTGTGAGACGCCTAAGACAGCGCTACAGGGAGACAGGACGGACAGCTGATCGTCCTTGCAGTGGCAGACCACGTGTAACAACATCTCACCAGACATCACCGGCAACAACGTCGCCTATGGGCACAAACCCACCATCACTGGACCAGACAGGACTGGCAAAAAGTGCTCTTCACCGACGAGTCGCGGTTTTCTCTCACCAGAGGTGATTGTCGGATTCGCGTTTATTGTCGAAGGAATAATCGTTACATCGAGGCCTGTACTCTGGAGCGGGATCGATTTGGAGGTGGAGGGTCCGTCATGGTCTGGGACGGTGTGTCACAGCATCATCAGACTGAGCTTGATGTCATTGCAGGCAATCTCAACGCTGTGCGTTATAGGGAAGACATCCTCCTCCCTAATGTGGTAGCCTTCCTGCAGGCTCATCCTGTCATGACCCTCCAGCATGACAATGCCACCAGCCATACTGCTCATTCTGTGCATGATTTCCTGCTAGACAGAAATGTCTTGGTGGAAGAGTAGGGTAACATCTCACAGCAAGAACTGGCAAATCTGTTGCAGTCCATGAGGAGGAGATGCGCTGCAGTACCTAATGCAGCTGGTGGCCACACCAGATACTGACTGTTATTTTTTATTTTGACCCTCCCTTTGTTCATGGACACATTATTCCATTTCTGTTAGTCACTTGTCTGTGGAACTTGTTCAGTTTATGTCTCAGTTGTTGAATCTTGTTATGTTCATACAAATATTTACACATGTTAAGTTTGCTGAAAATAAACAGTTGACAGTTTGAGGACGTTTATTTTTTTGCTGAGTTTATTTAACGTTGTTAGTCAATACCAAAAAGACAATGCACTGTACTCCTCACAATAATACATGTACCAATCACAGCCCTCACCATCAGAGATTTACTGTTTGAAATGCACCCAGGAGCTTATACCTACCAAAACAGTTGATAAGCGTGGTTTGTTCTCGGTAGGGGTTACCCACAGGAGGGTAGCCAGGGAGGTGAACATCATGAGGAAGCTGGGTACCCACAAGAACGTGCTGCAGCTGCTAGACTGGAACATCACACAGGGTAAGAGTCACAGACTCGTTTATTAAGCATTCATTGTTTCTGAAATTTGGACCATGGCAAAAAGTTATACAGTAAGGTGGTGTTGTGTGCGTTTCATTTTCCTTTACTCCAGCTCCTTACATGCTGATCCTGGAGTCGGTGAGCAGTGGGACCCTGCGAAGTTTCCTGCAAGTGAATCAACACCAACTGAGCAGGGACAGTGATCTGCAAAAGCACTTCACCACAGCAGCATATCACATTGCCCATGCAATGAGACACCTGCGCTCTAAAATGGTACATTAGAATCATTTGAAAAATCCATCAACAATGTCATATATTTCACTTTTGTCTGTGGTCACCACACATACATATTTGACTACAGTCCCCATAATCTCTGTTGCACAATGGTTCATACTACAGGTGGTGCACTGTGACCTAGCCCTGAGGAACATCATGGTTAACCATTTCCCCAGAGAGGTGAAGCTGGCGGAGTTTGGACTAGCCCAAGACCTGACTCTTTTGAGCAGCCGTCGCAGCAGCCACAAAGGAAACCACTTGGTGAGGAGGACTGTCTTGGAGTCACCCAGGCGTTGTGACCAGAGCATAATTTAACTTGGCTGTTCTTTTTGGTTCTGTTCGCAGCAAAAGGTGCCCCTGCGTTGGTATCCCCCAGAGTACTTCAGAAACAACTACTACAGCTTCAAAGGGGATGTCTGGGCATTTGGCATTGTGCTGTGGGAGATGCAAACATTTGGTAAAATGGAAAGAGCACCTGAGATTAACTGAGAAAAATGTATTCACTAACGTATTAATAATGAATTTTCATTTTTTTAGGGGGTAGATCAAATTTAATATTAAAGATAGATTGTAGCTTCCATCAATGTAATTGTCTGCATCATTTCCAATCCCCAATATGTAGTTTTTGTAAATGTATACAGTATCAGTTAAAAATTTGGACACACCTACTCATTCAAGGGTTTTTCTTTATTTTCACTATTTTCTACATTGTAGATGTTTAACTTTGCTGTTTCACAAAAGTTTTGAAAATATATAAATTTTACAGACACAGTATATTTTACATTTGTGATCTTGTTGTTATTAGTCCCACCCTTCAGCTCCATTCAACCCCTCCCATCTAGCTCTTAACACCATCCATACTGGATTTCCATTTGCCATGTATTTTTTAACAGTGCTGTAATGATTCGTCTTAATCTTAGGGACCTTACCATATCCCAACCTGGAGACTTTAGAGTTGGTGGTGCGCTACATCTGCTCTGGACACAGGAACTCAGAACCAGAGACATGTAGGCCAGAGATGTGAGTAATTATCCCCCTTCAGAAACTTTTTTTACATGGAATATTTCCAGGCATATCTGACTGCTCATGTGTATTTGCATGATACTGGTGCGCTAGTAAACTTAGCAAAAGAAAGAAATGTCCCCTTTTCAGAACCCTGTTTTTCAAAGATAATTCATAAAAATCCAAATAACTTCACATATCATTGTAAAGGGTTTAAACACTGTTTCCCAATTAATGAACATGCACCTGTGGAACGGTCATTAAGACACTAACAGCTTACAGACGGTAGGCAATTAGGTCACAGTTATGAAAACTTAGGACACTAAAGAGGCCTTTCTACTGACTCTGAAAAACACCAAAAGAAAGATGGCCAGGGTCCCTGCTCGTCTGCGTGAACGTGCCTTAGGCATGCTGCAAGGAGGCATGAGGACTGCAGATGTGGCCAGAGCAATAAATTCCAATGTCCTTACTGTGAGAAGCCTAAAACAGCGCTACAGGGAGACAGGATGGACAGCCGATCGTCCTCACAGTGGCAGACCACGTGTAACAGCACCTGCACAGGATCGGTACATCTTAACATCACACCTGCGGGACAGGTACAGGATGGCAACAACAACTGCCTGAGTTACACCAGTGTTTATGCCACATATCCCTTTCCTTCTAGACTGCAGATGATGAAGGACTGCTGGCTGGAGTCCTACACCCAAAGGCCCTCCTTCAACAACATAGTCAGTGTCCTGGAGAACATCCTGGAGGATGATGCAGTGAGTGTGGCGTTTTCAGTTACCGTTCCCCTTGCATCTCCCATCCTTTTCTGTTGTAAAAACGTATTTAAGAGGCAATCTAGGCATGCAAAATGTTACCTTTCCATGCAGTAATTTGTGTTTGTATATTGTCTGCAGGATTACATCAAAGTGAACAACAGACTAGCCAATGTTGGATATGGCGACCAAGATCAAGTCTGCCTTACTCTCCTTCATTACGACTGAATATGTGCAGAGAGGAAGAGGTGAAGCCTCAGTATATAGATCAGCTTTGATATGTGCAAGTTACTTCATGCATAACATGTTTGGATGTGCATGTTTGCAAAATCTGCTTTTTCTTTTACTTAGGGAAGTAGGTCTACTACAATGACATTAAACTGAGTGGACAAAACTTTAGGAACAGGTATTTAATATTAAGTTGCACTTCCTTTTGCTCTCAGAACAGCCTCAATTCATCGGGGCATCGGGGCAGACTACAAGGTGTCAAAAGCATTCCACATGGATGCTGGCCCATGTTCACTCCAATGCTTCCCACAGTTGTGTCAAGTTGGCTGGATGTCCTTTGGGTGGTGGACCAGTTTTGAAACACATAGGAAACTGTTGAGAGTGAAAAACCCAGCAGTGTTGCAGTTCTTGAGACACTCAAACCGGTGCGCCTGGCACCTACTACCATACCCTGTTCATAGGCACTTAAATATTTTGTCTTGCCCATTCACCCATTCACAGAATAGCACACATACACAATCAATGTCTCACTTGTCAAGGCTTAAAAATCCTTCTTTAACATGTCTTCTCCCATTCAGCTACACTGATTGAAGTGGATTTAACAAGTGAAATCAATCAGATCACAGCTTTCACCTGGTTCAACTCCAGGTGTCATAAATGCATGACCATCCCCTTGTACTGTAAATAAATGGAATTAACTAAAATAATAATAACTGTAGTGACCCTGTGTTTATAAAGGTGGATATCAACTTTGCCACTTCTGCATGTTTTTGTGGCACAGTTTGTGCCATGCAGGGCTATGGGCCAGAAGGTTGAGGATTCGCTGACAACCACAGAAGAGCTCACTCTCCCTGCCTGTTTCGTTACTTCAAGATCAAAGCCGGTTGCAGACAATGATCAGCTAGGGGGAATCAGATTTTCAACATTTTGATGCCATATTTTATAATATAAAATACACTGCTCAAAAAAATAACGGGAACACTAAAATAACACATCCTAGATCTGAATGAATGAAATGTTCTTATTAAATACTTTTTTCTTTACATAGTTGAATGTGCTGACAACAAAATCACACAAAAATGATCAATGGAAATCAAATGTATCAACCCATGGAGGTCTGGATTTGGAGTCACACTCAAAATTAAAGTGGAAAACCACACTACAGGCTGATCCAACTTTGATGTAATGTCCTTAAAACAAGTCAAAATGAGGCTCAGTAGTGTGTGGCCTCCACGTGCCTGTATGACCTCCCTACAATGCCTGGGCATCCTCCTGATGAGGTGGCGGATGGTCTCCTGAGGGATCTCCTCCCAGACCTGGACTAAAGCATCCGCCAACTCCTGGACAGTCTGTGGTAGTCTGTGGTGCAACGTGGCATTGGTGGATGGAGCAAGACATGATGTCCCAGATGTGCTCAATTGGATTCAGGTCTGGGGAACGGGTGGGCCAGTCCATAGCATCAATGCCTTCCTCTTGCAGGAACTGCTGACACACTCCAGACACATGAGGTCTTGCATTAGGATGAACCCAGGGACAACCGCACCAGCATATGGTCTCACAAGGGGTCTGAGGATCTCATCTCAGTACCTAATGGCAGTCAGGCTACCTCTGGCGAGCACATGGAGGGCTGTGCGGCCCCCCAAAGAAATGCCACCCCACACCATGACTGACCCACCACCAAACCGGTCATGCTGGAAGATGTTGCAGGCAGCAGAACGTTCTCCACGGCGTCTCCAGACTCTGTCACGTCTGTCACATGTGCTCAGTGTGAACCTGCTTTCATCTGTGAAGAGCACAGGGCGCCAGTGGCGAATTTGTCAATCTTGGTGTTCTCTGGCAAATGCCAAACGTCCTGCACGGTGTTGGGCTGTAAGCACAACACCCACCTGTGGACGTCGGGCCCTCATACCACCCTCATGGAGTCTGTTTCTGACCGTTTGATCAGACACATGCACATTTGTGGCCTGCTGGAGGTCATTTTGCAGGGCTCTGGCAGTGCTCCTCCTGCTCCTCCTTGCACAAAGGCGAAGGTAGCGGTCCTGCTGCTGGGTTGTTGCCCTCCTACGGCCTCATCCACGTCTCCTGATGTACTGGCCTGTCTCCTGGTAGCGCCTCCATGCTCTGGACACTACGCTGACAGACACAGCAAACCTTCTTGCCACAGCTCGCATTGATGTGTCATCCTGGATGAGCTGCACTACCTGAGCCACTTGTGTGGGTTGTAGACTCCGTCTCATGCTACCACTAGAGTGAAAGTACCACCAGCATTCATAAGTGACCAAAACATCAGCCAGGAAGCATAGGAACTGAGAAGTGGTCTGTGGTCACCACCTGCAGAACCACTCCTTTATTGGGGGTGTCTTGCTAATTGCCTATAATTTCCACCTGTTGTCTATTCCATTTGCACAACAGCATGTGAAATGTATTGTCAATCAGTGTTGCTTCCTAAGTGGACAGTTTGATTTCACAGAAGTGTGATTGACTTGGAGTTACATTGTGTTGTTTAAGTGTTCCCTTTATTTTTTTGAGCAGTGTATATGAAACAAATCTTTCACCAACAGGTTTATGTGCCAATGCACCATACAACCAATAAACAAAACATACCGACTTCGGGTCTTCAATATCACGGTTTTCATTTTCAACACAACAACAAATATACTGTCTCGACAAACAGAAAACACATCCCTTCCTACCTTAGGCTTACCAAGTATCAAAGGCTTGGCTTGACAATCTCTGAATGTCTTAAACTTTTTGGTCTCTTTCCAATTATCAAATTGCAGCTGGACAGTTTGGATTGATTGATTGATTTTATTTGTCAGTAAAAAAAACACATTTACAGTATAAACAAATAATTGTAAAAGTGACTGGGATTGCACAATAAAGTCAGGGACTAATTTCCATTGTGGCCCCTACATTTGCTGCAGCATATGCTAGTAATATATGGACTAAATGCGCGTCTAATTTGCACATCTCCATCTGACTTTCGGGGGTCAACCTATTTTTTTATTGTAAATATTATTTTTGATTTATTTCAGCTGTATAGTTTTAAAACAGCATATCGCTTGCATATTGTTGCTTTAAATCAGTGTGCACCGGAGCACTATGTCATTGTCTTTCTCTCTCTCCATCAATTCCATTCAAATTGCATCCAAAATAGATAATCCTGTTCAAAAAGTATATATATATATATATCCTAGCCTACCTCTTTCAGCTAATAATTTCAGATAATAAATTAAATATTTAGCTAATGAATGATGGGCTATAAATAAACTTCTAACTCATAGCCTCTGTCTCTTGCACAATACACACCATGTGCTCTGCTGGCCTTTCTCCTTAAAAAACATTTATTTGCTCTTGGAATCCCAGGAAAAGCTGGACTACAATAGCTTGCTGGGAGAATTTATTTTTAGCATGTCTTATACTAATAGACTGTTGGAAGAAGGATGCTAGCTCTTGTTTTCTGAATGTCACTCCCTGATCTGTTTCACCTGTCCTTGTGATTGTCTCCACCCCCCTCCAGGTGTCGCCCATCTTCCCCATTATCCCCTGTGTATTTATTCATGTGTTCTCTGTTTGTTTCATTTGTGAAGTCAACCAGTGTTTTGTCTCAGCTCCTGCTTTTCCCCAGTCTCTCATTTTCCTCACCCTCCTAGTTTTGACCCTTGCCTGTCCTGATTCTGAGCCCACCTGCCCCTGACCTTGCCTGCACCTTTGCCCCTACTCAGATTACCGACCTCTGCCTGAGCCTGCCTGCCATCCTGTACCTTTGCCCCAATACTCAGTATTATCGACCCCTGCCTGCCTTGACCTGTCGTTTGCCTGCCCCTGTTGCTGTAAAAAACATTTACTTCAACACAGTCTGCATTTGGGTCTTACCTGAAACAAAATAGCTGAATGATAAATACAGCAGCCAATACAACTCACGGCTGGGGAGTTTGAAAGAAGAGTGAACTCGGGATGGCGGTAGGCTATAGCAGTTATTTGTTCAGACCCGTAACCATTCAATCTTAATGAAGAGAAAGGGAAGTAATCTGCATCTTATTCTAGTTCTATATTATTCAAGTATGTCATTACAATGAAGATCTGGAAAACAAAACTTTTAACTGTTGAATGCAAGGAAATAATGAAGCAACAATCGAGAAAGAACAGGTATGCTAATACGCACATTGCACAACGTTAAGGAAAATATTTTGAAATGTATACATGCGTCAGTTTACAGCCTAATTGTAACTGTGTAGGCCGTATGTCCTGCACCAGCATCATTATTACATTTAGCTAACATTAGATAGTTAGAGAGAATCTGACCTTTGCCTCGATTCAGGAGTCTCGTAGTCTCGTCCCGATCATCATGGCTTGTGGTGTTCTTTATGATAACCACATTAGCAGCTAAATAGCATTTCATTTTGGGGGCGTAAAAACAGATGAATATATTGATAAAAGTCACCTTATTGTAGAGAGATTTACAAGGTTATCAAAACGTCATGCCAAGGTAAGCCTACATGAAACACAGCCCTTATTTTAAGTGTTTCTAAAATCCCATATGGGGAAAAATGAATGGTGGAAAAACGATTTAAAAAAATGTCCTGTTTGCACACTAGGTTTTATGGGAATTATGACTCATACTGTGGTACTCTAATCAATCCACAATCAAAGAGATTTGTTTACTGGAGCTTGTTTAATTTACTTACCCAAGAGAGCATAGCTACATCTATGGGCATTTATGTTTTTCTGTCTCGTGTAATGTGCGGTAGCCTATCATAGGCTATGTATTGGTAAAAATAGATAATGGCACAATCCGTTGGTCTTTTTTGGGCTTGGGCTCATAAAATGCCTTTAATGTAGGGATTATAAAATAAATATATTTATTGTAAGGCTCATCAGGCTCAAGTAGTATCAGACTTCATTTTACAAGCTGATCAAAGCTCTAATCAAATCCAGACATATGCTTTAGAATGACACTTCCGGTCATACCACTGGTTTAGGGCCAAAGCAGTGGAATGGGGTGAAATTTCAGTTTTTCCCATGTCGCTTTTTTTTTGCCAAAATGTGCAATCCGCACTCCGACCTGCGAAAAGCAGCAATACGCAACTCAGCGTCGAGTCTGCCGGAAAGCCACACGAAGAAGATATATTTACCGCTGAAATAAAGGTGGGAGGAAAACTAAAGCGAGGAAAATACAATTCAGGGTAAGTTACCAGGTCAATTAAGTTATTTAGAGAGCGTCGCTGGCACACACGAGTGTGTTTATAATGGGATAATAATGGTGTTACGACTCAACTAGCTAGCAAACAGTAGCTAGCTTGCCAACTCGATTCATTTTGACCGCATATAAACTATGATACACAATCTAACGTTAGTTATAAAGCTAGATAGATAGACGTGTGCCACACGTGATTAGATATAAATAGTCATAGCCTAGAAAACTAACGTTAGCTGGCTACATTCCAAGATACTGTATTTTCTTCTGTAGAGCTTGCTAGATGTGCTGTCCTCTGTCCCTCATTTTTATTGCATAGTAGCATCTAGCTAATATGCAGTGGGCCCTTACCTAACTAGCATACAGTTTGTGTTGCCTGTAGCCTTGGATTCCTGGTGGGAGGAGCTCAAATCACTGCATAACAATCGTTGCCAGTAGCTAGCTAACGGTTGGCAACAATATGCCTGCTATATTTTTGTAATGAGATGAGATCTATCTAATGCAGACCATTTAAACACTGATAAATGGACTCAGTCTCCATACATTTGTGTATGTTGTGGTAAACAAACACCTTTAGGCCTACCTCTGTGTGATTTCCTGTTTATGTTTCCCCACATCCCAAAAAGTGGCTCTCAGCTCTCTGCTATGTCTTTGGAGAAGACCTCCGATCTGGCCAATGAGAACACATGTCTGCCGTCCTCACTGACCCTTGACCTCCGCTCCCCACATAGTGCTCTGCTTGATTCTGACCTGAGCAAGAAGGCCAAAGGCACCACCTCCACCAAGAAGCGCCACAATTATGCCACATCCACTCCTCTGGACCTGCTGAATGGCACCAAGGGCGGCAATGACATCGATGAGGATGAGTGCAGTCAGCAGCGAGAGGAGGAGAGGGTCCGGAACCAGGAGAACGAGCAGGGCCAGCACAGCACAGGGACCAATGCCAAGTGGCTCAAGGAGGATCAGAATCAACTGCGCAAGGTGGCAGAGAGGCAGCAGGACCAGAATAGAAATTCTGACCAAGATCTGAATCACAACGAGAGCCCAGAAGGAAACCCCAACCAGAATTCTTTAGTGGTGGACCAGCAGGTGGAGGACAGTGAGCAGAACCCCTCTTCTAAGACCCTGAGGTCCCTGTGCTCTGACCTGAATGAGCCTCTGCTGATCGAAAACTCAGAGGCCCCTCATGGGAAAGAGGAAAAAGAGGAAGATGAGGAAGAGCCTCTACTTCTTCCAACAGGTGGAGAGAGGGACACAGACTCGTCTGAGGCGCAAAGTAGCAGTGAGTCTCAGAGAGATGACAGTAGAGAAGTCAAGGAAACCTGCTTGCTGTTTCAGGGCAGAAATGCAGCACCCAGTGATGAGGACTCCAGCTGTATGTCACTGTCTCAGGGCAGCACAGCCAACAGCACGCCGGATGGTGACCCAGGTAAGAGGGGCAACAAAATGTCTTAACAATGGATGGGCTTTGAGTGAAAGGGTTGTGTATAAGACTTGCGCTTTGCTTTTGCCGTAAACAGGGATTGTGACACAATCAAATAGTTTTCCGGGTTTGAGCATCTATTGTCATCTCTTATTTCCTAGTTCTCTCTTTACATTTATCTCACTTGTTCCTCCTCGTTGTATAGAATCTTACTGGGATCGCAGTGCGTTTGAGACGGACACAGACCTGCCTGCGGGGTGGATGCGGGTCAGAGACGAGTCCGGTACCTACTACTGGCACATCCCCACAGGCACCACCCAGTGGGAACCCCCCTCTCCCCTGGAGGAGGGAGAAGCCCCAGAGAGACCCTCCAGTACCTCCCCTGTCATCACACCCAGTGAGGAGCCACAGGTGAGAGCTAGAGGGCAGAGATAGTTTAGTTTATTATGATCCACATTAGCTACTGCAAGTGCAGCAGCTACTCTTACTGGTGCCTACATATAACATACAAATACATGACACAGTACAGTTATAAGATATTACATTTAAAATAAATAAATAAAAAGCTTTGCTAGGTCTTTCTTTGCTGCATCTGACTATATTACCGGAAAGTAATCAAGATTGGACAAGATCAGAGCCTGAACAACTAGTGCAGTTGATTTTTGTGTCAAACACTTTTTAAAACAGACATACCCCTCTCCATCTTCACAACAACTTTGTCATTAAGACTTAATCATGATAACTGACCATCCAATGTTACTACTAGGAGTTCAGCTACCTCAACTTGTTCAATGGTCACACCTTTTATGCATATCTCCAGTTGAGGTTTAGGTCTTAGAGAATGTTTTGAACCAAATACAATGCTTTAAGATGTATTTAACACCTGTTTATTGTGCAGAGTGTGTGCAATCATCAGCATACATACTCAGTTTAAGTTCTTGTAAAACAAGTGGCAAATAATTTGTAAAAATAGAGGTACTGTACATATCTAATGTTAGAAGTTTCCATTGAAGAATACTCTATTGGATAAGTAACTCTCCAACCATGTGATGTTGTTGTGACTTAGTAATTACATAAGAGGATAGTAATGGATGTACAGAACTAGTAACTGATAATTCCCTGTGAGAGATGACCATGGTCACACTTCTGATAGTAAAGCCGAAACAAGTTTTTTTTTTTTTTTTTTTCAATAAGAAATTATAACACTGAAATCTAACAATACATCTCCAAATAGGGCTTTTGTGGTGACCGTATTACCGCCGCACCGGCAGTCATGAGTCATGACCACAATAAAATTCCACCTGACCATTGAGTCACGGTAATCTCCGCTTATGCACTCTGGACATGCGTTGGTAGTACCCAACGCGCTAACGACCATTAGGTCGCTAATGGCCTGGTACTCGGGGATCTATTGTCCCTCTAACCACTTTGACATCAGTGTAAATACAATTGAAAATCACATCAAACACTATTACTATTTAAACAGTATCATGCTTTTAAAACTCACCGCACAGTTATTGATCAATTTGAAAAAAGAAGTTTAACAACAGGTTGAAACTGAGTGGAAAACATGGTTGTTGTGGATGTTGTTTCAAAGCTTAACACAACAAAATATACAGTGCTTTCTAAGGCGAAGATTCATTTGGTTTAGTTAGCCTACAATTAGAGTGAATTTGATTTTGAATAGCCTAATAATAGCAATTAAAACATATATTTTTATATATACAGAGATTGGGCGGAATATCACCTGTCATGAAACGAGAGGCTGCATGCTCCTCAAACGGGTTGATGCATGGAGTGAAATAACCGGAGGAGCCTACCCGGCATGATTGAAAAATGAACCACCTGGAAAGGTGCCCCTGTTCCTTCCCATAATGGGTCATTCTAAATCTAAACTGATTTGACTTAATAGTAAAGACAAGATTAAATTGAGAATAGTCTGATGGGTGAAAATATGATCACTTGAGAGAACGGTGTGTGCAGCCTGAAGCAAGGAACAGAGCGCAAGCTTTTTTTGTTGCGACTTTCTCAAATCATCAATAGTCTATAGTCAAATCTTGCAGCCCATATGTTTTTATTTCTAAGGTTTGTACCATTCACAACTAAATTTGCCAAATAAATCTAACAATACAGTTGAAGTCGGAAGTTTACATACACTTTGCATACACTTTACTTTCCTGACATTTAATCCTAGTTAGGATCATCACTTTATTTTAAGAATGTTAAATGTCAGAATAATGGTAGTGATTTATTTCAGCTTTTATTTCTTTCATCACATTCCCAGTGGGTCAGAAGTTTACATACACTCAATTAGGATTTGGGAGCATTGCCTTTAAATTGCTTAACTTGGATCAAATGTTTCGGGTAGCCAACTTTGGATGTATGCTTGGGTTCATTGTCCATTTGGAAGAACCATTTGTGACCCAGCTTAAACTTCCTGACTGATGTCTTGAGATGTTGCTTCAATATATCCACATAATTTTCCTCCTCATGATGCCATCTACAGTGCCTTGCGAAAGTATTCGGCCCCCTTGAACTTTGCGACCTTTTGCCACATTTCAGGCTTCAAACATAAAGATATAAAACTGTATTTTTTTGTGAAGAATCAACAACAAGTGGGACACAATCATGAAGTGGAACGACATTTATTGGATATTTCAAACTTTTTTAACAAATCAAAAACTGAAAAATTGGGCGTGCAAAATTATTCAGCCCCCTTAAGTTAATACTTTGTAGCGCCACCTTTTGCTGCGATTACAGCTGTAAGTCGCTTGGGGTATGTCTCTATCAGTTTTGCACATCGAGAGACTGACATTTATTCCCATTCCTCCTTGCAAAACAGCTCGAGCTTAGTGAGGTTGGATGGAGAGCATTTGTGAACAGCAGTTTTCAGTTCTTTCCACAGATTCTCGATTGGGTTCAGGTCTGGACTTTGACTTGGCCATTCTAACACCTGGATATGTTTATTTTTGAACCATTCCATTGTAGATTTTGCTTTATGTTTTGGATCATTGTCTTGTTGGAAGACAAATCTCCGTCCCAGTCTCAGGTCTTTTGCAGACTCCATCAGGTTTTCTTCCAGAATGGTCCTGTATTTGGCTCCATCCATCTTCCCATCAATTTTAACCATCTTCCCTGTCCCTGCTGAAGAAAAGCAGGCCCAAACCATGATGCTGCCACCACCATGTTTGACAGTGGGGATGGTGTGTTCAGCTGTGTTGCTTTTACGCCAAACATAACGTTTTGCATTGTTGCCAAAAAGTTCAATTTTGGTTTCATCTGACCATAGCACCTTCTTCCACATGTTTGGTGTGTCTCCCAGGTGGCTTGTGGCAAACTTTAAATGACACTTTTTATGGATATCTTTAAGAAATGGCTTTCTTCTTGCCACTCTTCCATAAAGGCCAGATTTGTGCAATATACGACTGACTGTTGTCCTATGGACAGTCTCCCACCTCAGCTGTAGATCTCTACAGTTCATCCAGAGTGATCATGGGCCTCTTGGCTGCATCTCTGATCAGTCTTCTCCTTGTATGAGCTGAAAGTTTAGAGGGACGGCCAGGTCTTGGTAGATTTGCAGTGGTCTGATACTCCTTCCATTTCAATAGTATCGCTTGCACAGTGCTCCTTGGGATGTTTAAAGCTTGGGAAATCTTTTTGTATCCAAATCCGGCTTTAAACTTCTTCACAACAGTATCTCGGACCTGCCTGGTGTGTTCCTTGTTCTTCATGATGCTCTCTGCGCTTTTAACGGACCTCTGAGACTATCACAGTGCAGGTGCATTTATACGGAGACTTGATTACGCACAGGTGGATTGTATTTATCATCATTAGTCATTTAGGTCAACATTGGATCATTCAGAGATCCTCACTGAACTTCTGGAGAGAGTTTGCTGCACTGAAAGTAAAGGGGCTGAATAATTTTGCACGCCCAATTTTTCAGTTTTTGATTTGTTAAAAAAGTTTGAAATATCCAATAAATGTCGTTCCACTTCATGATTGTGTCCCACTTGTTGTTGATTCTTCACAAAAAAATACAGTTTTATATCTTTATGTTTAAAGCCTGAAATGTGGCAAAAGGTCGCAAAGTTCAAGGGGGCCGAATACTTTCGCAAGGCACTGTATTTTGTGCAGTGTACCAGTCCTACCTGCAGCAAAGCACCCCCACAACATGATGCTGCCACCCCGTGCTTCACTGTTTGGTTGGTGTTCTTTGGCTTGCAAGCCTCCCCCTTTTTCCTCCAAACATAACAATGGTCATTATGGCCAAGCAGTTCTATTTTTGTTTCATCAGACCAGAGGACATTTCTCCAAAAAGTACGATCTTTGTCCCCATGTGCAGTTGCAAACGCTAGTCTGGCTTTTCTATGGCGGTTTTGGAGCAGTGGCTTCTTCCTTGTTGAGTGGCCTTTCAGGTTATGTCGATATAGGACTCGTTTTACTGTGGCTATAGATACTTTTGTACCCGTTTCCTCCAGCATCTTCACAAGGTCCTTTGCTGTTGTTCTTGGATTGATTTGCACTTTTCGCACCAAAGTACGTTCATCTCTAGGAGACAGAATGCGTCTCCTTCCTGAGCGGTATGATGGCTGTATGGTCCCATGGTGTTTATACTTGTGTACTATTGTTTGTACAGACGAATGTCGTACCTTCAGGCGTTTGGAAATTTCTCCCAAGGATGAACCAGACTTGTGGAGGTCTACAATTGTTTTTCTGAGGTCTTGGCTGATTTCTTTTGATTTTCCTATGATGTCAAGCGTAGAGGCACTGAGTTTGAAGGTAGGCCTTGAAATACATCCACAGGTACACCTCCAATTTACTCAAATGATGTCAAATGACTCATGATGTCAATTAGCCTATCAGAAGCTTCTAAAGCCATGATATAATTTTCTGGAATTTTCCAAGCTGTTTAAAGGCACGGTCAACTTAGTGTATGTAAACGTCTGACCCATTGGAATTGTGATACAGTGAAATATTCTGTCTGTAAACAATTGTTGGAAAAATGACTTCTATCATACACAAAGTAGATGTCCTAACCAACTTGCCAAATCTATAGTTTGTTAATAATACATTTGTGGAGTGGTTGAAAAATAAGTTTTAATGACTCCAACCTAAGTGTATGTAAACTTCCGACTTCAAATGTAGGACCGTTTTCAAATGATCACTTTTGAGTTCAAAATAGCCACTTTGCTTCAGAATGGGAAAAATATTTTTTATATTTTATTCAGCTAAGTTTTATTCTTCTTACTATAAAGTCATATAATATAAAATTATGGCACAGGATTTATAAGCATAACTTCTCTGCTAAGTGGACAAGCCAGTGGCATGGCACATAGCCAGGTAACATACAGTAGGCCAACTCATATTCTGCTCTTCTGAAATACATTTTCTTCATATCGTTGTTTATTTAGACCTGCCTAAAATAAATCATGGATTTATTCTGATGGTGTATATTAAATTGATTTATTCCATTTTTTTTTATTAGATTCAATGGTGCACATCTGTGGCTTGAATACAGCTTGGAGGCCTGGAGATGCTAAACGTGTTTATTTTAATTAACTGTTAGTTACTGTGAGACCGGCAGTCTTTTGCATGACAATAACCGCCTGATAAAATGTAATGACCGCCACAGCCCTCGCTCCAACTACAGTATCTTATTATACATTTATTTTAGCCAATCATCAATCATCTCAGTCAGTGCATTACAAGTTGAGTGCCCTTTCCTATTTGCATGCTTGTTCTTTGAAAATAGCATTTTATTTGTTCAAAAACAATTTTCTCCATCAGTTTTCGAAGAACAGGCAGCAAACTGATTGGGTGGCTGTTAGACCAGCAAAGGGTGCTTTACTATTTTTAGGTAGTGGAATTACTTTAGCTTCCTTCCATGTCTGTGGACACAGTCCTTTAGGTTTTGGCCTGACTGTGGAAATTAGGGTCACACAGTCATTGTATTTACATTTAAGCACCCACTGCTAGTGCTAACGGATTTAGTTTCCTACTTCTAATTGGTCCTTGTCTCTTTTTTGTATCTTCAGTTGACGTGGAGTAGTCTCACCCAGTCCCGCCCCAACAGGTTTAATGACGAGGAGTTCTGGAAGGTGAGTGCCAAATGTACTTGAAACAAACCTAACATCAATGCAGTTAGCAAACCTTTTTTCAGAGGTTTTCAATGTTTAGATATCAACTGCTTATTATTTTCTATCTCAAATGTGGAAATGTGACTTCTTACTGTTGTTGGTATGTCTTCAGGAGGAAGATGCAATGGCTGATCAGACCCTGAAGGATTTTGAAGGAGCCACATTGCGTTATGCCTCTATCAATCTCAGGTGAGCCCCCCACCCCACCCTTCAGGTACAATGTATTATCATTGTATGCTTATATTGTCTGATTCCTTTCACATCCAGCTGTTCACAGTCTGAAGGAAAGGAGAAGATGAGCTCACTCATCAATGACCAGGACGCTAAGGTATGTGCTCTCACTCAGACAAATAGACATAACCAATCATTCCACTCCCATCCCACACACATTCTTTTCTGTTTTAACACTCAACATGCTCTTAATCACTCTTTTCCTCTCCTCGTGTCTCTCAAAAGGTTTTTGCTGTGCGTTCTCTGGGCTGGGTGGAGATATCAGAGGAGGAGATGGCTCCAGGGAAGAGCAGCGTGGCTGTCAACAACTGCATCAGACAGCTCTCTTACCACAAACACAACCTGCACGACACGGCTGGGATCTGGGGAGAGGTCAGAGAATGGCTTATGTGTGGGAATATTACCTGGATAGTGTTGGTAGAACAATGTTAAGAGGAATGTTCTGTAATGTGTTTTCACACAGGGAAAAGACATGCTCCTTGTTCTGGAGAATGAGACCTTGAACCTGATTGATCCTTTGGGCCAGACTCTGCTGCACACCCAGCCTATCGTCAGCATCCGAGTGTGGGGAGTGGGCCGGGACAACGGCAGGTCAGTCCCCTGCTACTCTAACTACACTTCACAAAAACCAAAACGCAACATGTAAAGTGTTGGTCCCAAGTTTCATGAGCTGAAAATAAACATCCTAAACAGTTTCCATATGCTCAAAAAGCTTATTTCGCTCAAACTTTGTGCACAAATTTGTTTTCATCCCTGTTAGTGAGCATTTTTCCTTTGCCAAAATAATACCTGACAGATGTGGCATATCAACAAGCTCATTAAACAGCATGGCCATTACACAGGTGCACAGGAATTTTGCAGTACGCCCAACCAGCCTCACAACCACAGACCATGTGTATGGCGTTGTGTGGGAGAGTGGTTTGCTGATGTTAACGTTCTGAACAGAGTGCCCCGTGATGGTGGGGTTATGTTATGGGTAGTCATAAGCTATGGACCACGAACACAATTGCATTTTAACGATGGCAATTTGAGATCACAAAGATACCGTGATGAGATCCTGAGGCACATTGTCGTGCCGTTCATCCGCCGCCATCTCATGTTTCAGCATGATAATGCACAGCCACATGTCGCAAGGATCTGTACACAATTCCTGGAAGCTGAAAATGTCCCAGTTCTTCCATGGCCTGCATACGCACCAGACATGTCACCCATTGAGCACGTTTGGGATGCTCTGGATCAACGTGTAAGACGGTATGTTCTAGTTCCCGCCAATATCCAGCAACATCGCGCAGCCATTGAAGAGGAGTGGGACAATTCCACAGGCCACAATCAACAGCCCGATTAACTCTATGAGAAGATGCGTCGTGCTACATGAGGCAATTGGTGGTCACACCAGATATTGGCAGGTTTGCTGATCCACGCCCCTACCATCTTTTAAAAAAAAAAGGTTTCTGTGACCATCAGAGGCATATCTGTATTCCCAGTCATGTGAAAGCCATAGACTAGGGCCTAATTTATTTATTTTAATTGACTGTTTTCCTTATATGAACTGCAACTCAGTGCAATCTTTAAAGTTGTTGCGTTTATATTTTCACTATACATTTCTTTATTTTCTTCATATTTTAATACTAAAAATATGTGTGCCAGTTTGCTACAGACAATGTTTCTTATTTTGGTTTTATTTGTCTGGCTTTTGTTGCCTTATTTTGTGAACCCTGCTTTTTCTGTTGAATTGATTCATTTGGGGTTTTCTCTCTAACCGGCTGCACTTGGGCACACAGGGAGAGGTAGTGTATTGTTATTGTCGTATCCACCATCTTCCGTCATGTCACATAGAATTTATCATAGTTGTGGTTTTCACAGTTAGCATATTGATTCCACACCCCTATCCCATAATGTTCAATCACACCCATGATTTCTCAATCACACCCATGACTTTCTGATCAGTTTCTATAGACGAGAATGTTTGCTTAGCTATTAATCATAGTTTGACAACACTAAGTGTTCTCAGTCCTAATTGTTAGTACATTTGTTCATTGTTGTATTTGTGAAAGCTTATGCTATTAGGTTGCTAGTTCTCTTGAGTAAATCCTGATATTATCAAAATGTATTGATTTCAGCATTGTCCATTTCATCTGCCTCAATTGTCATGATCAGCCTTTATAACGGCCTCTCAAGAGACGCCTCTTTGTTTGTGTTAACTTTAGGGACTTTGCTTACGTGGCGAGAGACAAACTGACTCATGTTCTGAAGTGCCATGTGTTCAGGTGTGATACACCTGCTAAGAACATTGCCACCAGCATGCATGACATCTGCTCTAAGGTAAGCCCATCTGCTTTGGTTCACTGCACCATACTCAGGTCTCCACGTTGAACCTGAATGAAATCTCCCTTTTTTCACCTAACTTTGGGACTGGGGTTCAGGGGTCGTTTGTGTCTTTATTTTTTGACATGTTGTATCGGGTCTTTCCTGTCATTCATTTTCTGTAGATAATGGCCCAGAGGAAATCATCCAAGTCCTCTCTGAACAGACTCAACATAGACCCCTCTAAACTGGTGGACATTCCTTTCCAGGGTAAAACACTGGCACTTGATGTATGACGTAGGCTTGGTGGTGTACCGTATACCGGGGTGTTTGTGAGTTAGTCCCTAGTCACTTGTTTGTTTACAAGCACAGAATAACAAGAGACTGGAGCCTTGTGAGTCACTCACTGTTGTGCAGCATGCGCCATGTGATCTAATTGCAGTATGGAATTCACAACTAAATGGTTGCCAGCTTGATATCTAATAACAATTAAGTTAACGGTCTAAAATGTGTTAAATGCTCTGCAGTTGTGCATTTGTTCTGCTAATTTAGTAGCTAGTTAGCCGTCTAGCTAAGTGGTTAGCTTCTTCCAAAATCAAGCATTCGCTTGGTAACAGCAGAAAATCTCTTCCTGGATCAGGTGCCTAATATTTGTTTTGTGCGTGCAAGCAAACTGTGAGTAGCATTTTTGAGTTAGTTGTATAGTTTAGGTCAGATGCTATAAAATGTTTGCTTTGCACTCGTTAGCATTTAGTTAGCATTCTGTATGGGATTTTACATATACTTGTTACTCTGTAATCTGAAGGTTAGCAATTCTATCAGTGGGGTTTGAAAACGGCGTCCCTTGTGTTCAGTGCCGGTATTACCAAATATCCTGGTATGGTACAAGGTCGGTATGACAATCTGGATACTGCCAGAGCCTAGTATGACCATATACTTACTGTATAATCTAAAACCAAATGTATTTATGGGCAACTTCAGGTCCTTTGTATAGTTTTAATAGGATGTCACAGTGGTTTTCTGTCTCTCTCCTCTCCCTACAGAATTCCCTGCACCAAAGAATGAGCTAGTCCAGTCCTTCCAGGTACGTTACCTGGGTAACGTGCCGGTGGCTAAACCCGTAGGTAAGGAACGCTTTGGTAAGGAATGCTTTTTCTTCTCTTTCCTAGAGTTGTGATGGTGTGTATTGAATTACATTTCAGGTAAACTTGTGTATGTTTCTCGGTCACTGCCTGTATTTAACCTTCCACTTGTTCTCCCGTATGTTGGTATTGTAATTAAATGAATACTGACTTTCAACTAAGTTGGGGTTCACTTAATGAAATGCATTCAATATACATTGACTTATTGAATGTCTCAAAGTATTGCATGTGTTCTACTAATTTCTTCTACAGGTTGTGATACTGATGTCTTATTGTGTGACGTCTCGACTGCTATGAGCTATCCTCTTGTTAGGGATATTGAGCTATTACCTAACACTTGGTTTTCTGTGAAGTATGACTAACACAATTCCTGTAATTCCATCCTTTTCCTGAAATTCTCAGGTATTGCGTGTATTCAGATGTGCAGCTAACCTGAGTGGTATGTCCTATCCAGGTATGGACCTAGTCAACGTAGCCCTCAACACAGCAATCAATTCCAAAGAGAAGGAAGAGTGGACGCCAGTTACTGTGAACGTGGCTTCAGCCACACTTACAATAGTCACAGCTGAGGTGAGCACACACACAGATAGTCACACACACAATCTCAAAAATATATATATTTTTAATGTCTTTCCAATATGAAGCTCTGAGGTTGTTTAAATTGCTGTGGGAATAGTCTGACCCAAGGTGTTCTGTTGTGTTCCCTGCAGACAGAGGAGGTTCTTTCTGAGTGCCGGGTGCGGTTCCTGTCCTTCATAGGCGTGGGGAAGGACGTCCACACCTTTGCCTTCATCATGGCCGAGGGCCCTGGGGACTTCATCTGCCACATGTTCTGGTGTGAGCCCAACGCTGCCAGCCTTAGTGAGGCTGTGCAGGCCGCCTGCATGGTGAGTGCAACGTTTGTCAGCCAACGATTGAGGGCTTTTGGACAATACAAATGCATTCAAGCAGACAAATAAAAACTTTGCCGGACACATTGTCCAGCAGAAAATATCCTTATGAAAATAAATATCCTTTATAAAGTTGTAGTTGTTATTAGAGAGGGGTAAAGAAAGATTTTGTTAGGGCGCCAGGCAGGTATTAACCATGCCGAAAGGAAAAGAGTAGAACAGAGAGAGTACCACTACCAGACCCACACACTTCAGCAGAAGAGACTGCCTAGAGTGTAGCCTGTTTACCAGATAGCCAGTGGAGAGAAAAGAGAATACACACCATATAAAACCCACATCACAGCACAGGGGTGACCCCAACAAGAATACCTCATACAATCATAATACTAATAATGGCAGAGCAATTTAACAGCAACTTAATACAAGAAAGAACCCAGTCATCAGAGGATTTGCAATAATCTGTATTATCTTCCAGTGGAGGAGTGCAGAGGGTATGAATGTGGGGGGTGTTCATAGACACAACAAAGGCCTTAATGTCCACAATCTTCTCGGCCACATGTCATTAGTACACCTCACCTCAATACAGTTCACATAACAATACACAACTTACAAGCATCCTCCCTTTTAACTAAAATGTCCACCCAAATACTTCTGGCAGGGCAATAATAGTCCAGCTCTAATGAACTTCAATGGGAAGTGCATTTGAAAAATAGAGAGTCTGTTGCAGGGTAAAGCACTGGGATGATAGAGGGAAGAGAAAGAACGAGAGATCTTACCTGTGGTCTTCAGGCGTGCTGGTGTACTGTCCGATGGTTTGTATGTTAAAGCTTCGCAACAATGTTGCTACTAATCCAAGCGATCCATAACGGGCGCGGTCCCAAACGAAAACCACCACGACCTAGAGCGATCACACTGATGATTGAGGTAAATACTTTATAAACTACACACGCTGAAAACAAACAAAACTTCTGCAGCACAGCCCACACAATCAAACTGTCGCGCCTCCCAAAAGAGCTGAAAGAGCTGTCTTTATTTCCTCCTTCCTTACTGCTCATGCTCTCTTAAAGTGGCAGCGCACGGTGAAGGCTCAGTGCTGATTTCGCCACAAAGTACATTGGCTATGCACAGAGGTTGGTTCAGGTTGTCTTTCAGTCACATCTTCTCTCTACTCCGCCTGTCTGTGTTGAGCTCACACTGTCGCTAGCAAACTTTCAACATTGTATCTGGTGCTGGTGCTGCCCCGCAAAGCTACCTATGTCAGTGAGTTCGTGCCCGCTCTATGCACACAGAGGAGAAGTGTTCTGCTATTTTATGTTTTGCTAGACATCCCTGTAAGAGAATGTACAGAAATGTCAAAGTCCAGCATGGAGTATTTAGATGAAGTAATTTTGCTTCCTTCTCATGCTAGTCTAATGCTTGGTTGTGTAGTTTGCTTAAAAATGCCCAAAACAGTTCAAATTAAGTTAGCTAACTAGCTATGGTACCAAGGATGGAAGCACAGATAAGTGGACAAATAAATTGACACTGAAACAGGATATTGGTAAGCCAGATGGACAGAGAGATGTGCAAGGAGCTAATGTGCAAGGAGCCAATGAAACGGCAGTGGGCACAACTAAAAATGTGAATGGACTTCTATTTGATATGGCAACTTTTTCAGAAACATTAGGTGAGTGGTTCTTCTAAATGGGAGGAGTTTGCAAGGATTGGACTGTTTTACTACGCGGTAATATTAAACATGCACAGCCTTGTTGCACCAAATATTTTGAGTCCAAGTTTAATTTTATATTCAGATTTGGTGCTTATGTTGTGTGACTTTTGACAGCTGCGCTACCAGAAGTGTCTGGACGCCAGGCCCCCCAGTACCAGCTCCTGCCTGCCAGGCCCACCGGCCGACTCCGTGGCACGTCGTGTGGGCTCCAGTGTCAAGAAGGGGGTTCAGAGCCTGCTGGGCAGCTTCAAGAGGTCTGGGTCCCAGACGCCCTGAGAGGTGCCAACCAACTAACCCACTCCAGTCCACCCCCAGGCCCAGCCCACCATGCCAGCCATGGCTCTCCTCACTCCATTCCCTCTCTCTCCCCCCACCCTGAGGTGTTATGGTATAACCTGCTTCCCTCTCAACACCTGTCATCTCTTTTAGATGTGATGTCAGAGCCGTGGGCAGTGTGGGCTGCCGGTGTGGTTGGGGTACCAGTGAGCCTAGCACTGTCCACACCTGCTCCACGCTTTTCACATCCTTCACGTAGTCCTTGGTTGGACAAGTAGGCCATGTTTTCCTTCCATTGTTTGTTTAATCTGTGATCTGTTAAGAGGAAACTGCTGGACTCATGGACAGTGTTTTGAATGACAGCAATAGTTGGGTAAAATTGGTCTAGTTTGCAAAGTACCAACACTAATTATTCTTAGGAAAGCAGTACTGTTCTGTAACATTGTCTCTGCGGTTTGTTTTGCAGAACAAATATAGTATATTATTTGTGAGGATAGAAATGGAAGAAGTGCAATTGAATTGTGAATGTTGAACTCATGCCATTTGCTTGTGGAACTATCATGTTGGTTTTCATTTCAAAGTAGATTTGAAAGAAATGATTGAGAAATAAAATGGCATGAGAAGTCTGTATAAAATGCATCATGGTGAATGTCAGTGGTGGAAAAACTAAGACTCGCTAGCTACGAATGTAATATTCGGCAAATAAAATGCTAATCGTTTGGGTCATTAAAATCTATACTTTGTACAGTACATTTGTTAATGCCTAAATAGCTTAGCATCCCCTCTTCCATCTGATGGAGCTGGTAAATCAGCAAGTGCATTATCTTTATTTTATAGCTATATTTTTATTTGTATGTGTATTGCAAATTGCACTAAAAAGTGTAGTTCAGCTCCTCAAATCTGAAATGGAGATGGCATACTTTTAGAGCATGGCTCAAGTTTTAATGAAACCTCAAATCTCAAAGAAAGCTTTGGCTATCTTTTACTGCACTCCAGCTGTATACCAAGTGGGGGGTACTGTATGTTGGAGTCGAGGAATATATCATCTTTGTGATGCCAAAGCTAGAAGAATCATGTGTTTTTTTATGGTGTTCCTCTTCAGATCTATTGTGGAAATTGACCTGAAGGTGATTTTACCATCCTTTTGTTATGTTCAGATAACCCAAAAAATGTTGAATCTGTTTAACAACATTTTCCTTTCATGTACGTTTTTACACAAACGTGTCAAGTGTTATACGCTGTTCCCTCTACTCCATTCTCTATGCATTTTTAGTGTATGTTTTTTGTTACGTCTAAGCAGAGTGACAGAGCTACTGTTAGCTACCGAGGTGTCCCTGCACACTAACATCTGCCAACTTTTGTCTCGTAACCAATTGGGTCTAAGGGCAGATGGTACGTTTAGTATTGTTACGATAGACATGACACTGACAAATAAGATTGTATTTGTCACATGCGCCGAATACAACACTGAAATGCTTACTTACAGGCCCTTAACCAACAATACAGTTGAAATTACACCAAAGTATGTCATTACCACACACTGTTCGTTTAACACCGACTTTATTTTATGTTTTTGAAACTTATGACTGCCCTCGGGTGGGCTTTCAAGTAGTCTTGTTCATGAGCAGTGTGTCTGACAACACTATAGGAGAGCTAAGAAGCCTGACACATTCAGTCTTCAGAAGGCATTTTGTTATGCAGAGATTGCAATACGGAAAGTGTTGCTTACCCACAGACAGTGTTTTTCTGTGAAAGAGACAGACTTAAAGTATGTGTTGGAGTTTCTTCCTTGCGGTGTAGGTCATATGAACACAACATCTTTAAAATAATTTATCCCATAGTTGACTGACTAGATTTTCCCCTTTTTTTTGAATGCAGTTGGTTCAAAATAAGTTATATTTTTTATAAAATTATATTTTTCTAAGTGTGTATAATATACTGTATCTGTGAGGTAGACATGCCTTTTTTTTTGTGCCTCTGTTCTTACCACTGTGGTCACTGGTGCAGCAGTGTTTCCAAATCTGTATCGCTAGACTATAGTTATCCTCCTTCACATTATAGCACCACAGTTCTTCTTCCTCTCTCTGACCTGTTTTGGACAGCAGTTTGACCAGACAATAATGAATTTGACTAATGCCTTGCTTCAGCTGCTCTGTCACTAAGTTTTGACTCATAAAAACAGAAGTGTATGTACAATTTTGTTTTTTGTTTTTACACATTCAGAATTAATTTAAAAAAAAGTTTAACTGAATTTGTGTCCGTGTAATTTCCTTTGGTCCTATAATTGTTACTCCTTACTATACACACTATGTACTCTACTACTTACTATAAGTGTCAGACATTGGTTGCCTTATACAAACAGAGCTTCCTGGTGTTCTATTTGATTTTGAATGCACACTGTGTAATGTTGTACCATGCTTTACTTCTGGAGGCCTCAATAATACTTTCAAGAAATGTTGTGTTTTGTGGCTATAGATATGACTACATGAATTCAAATGTTTTTCCTCCCATTTCAATAGTGACTGTCACTACACATCTCATCCACATATTTCTCACCTGTTTCTTTTCAGTTTTGCTGAGAAACCTGTTTTCACCCATATATTCACTACAGTGTAGATGCCAACCTATGGGAGCACATTGCATGGCTGACCCATAAATGGTATATAAGGACTGACCCCAGACTCAGAACAGGGGAGCTCAGAGGTCTTCAGTGTGTTTCAGCTCTGTGAGGACAAATATAGGACACGATAGGAAGTCTTGGGTATACGTTTAACCTACCCATTGGATCAAGCGTATACATTGGATACGCTTGAGATATTTAGGTTGCTTTGGTGACATTTAAATGATAAATATGTCTAAGGATTAGTCATGGCAATAAAACAAAATCATATGCTTTTCTTTAATTTAAGATGAATATTATTGAATGATTACACGTTAAGGGTGAGAAACAGACTTTGATCCACAACACTAATATGATAGGGATGTGATCATGTCCTCTGTCACAAGCCATGGAAAATATATGTACATTCTCTTGACAAACCTGAACTTTTGTTTGTTTCGCATGATGTGTTCAAAGAGTATTAAGAAAACCTTGAAGTGATCGCTTTTGTTCATACTGTATGTGAGCATTTTTTAAAATGTTTTGTTTCCTTTAATATCCACTGATGACTGTAATGCAAGAAAAAGGGTTCGTTTTTTTAAATTATATCTAAAGAATGTAAATGAGATGTTATGTATATGTAGTACCAGTCAAAAGTTTGGACACCCTACTTATTCAAGGGATTTTATTTTTCCTATTTTCTACAAGACATCAACACTATGAAATAACAATTGATAGTCCCACTAAGTGCAAACCAGATGGGATGCTGTTTCGCAGCAGAATGCTGTGGTAGCCATGTTGGTTAAGTGTGTCTTGAATTCTAAAGAAGTCACAGACCGTGTCACCAGCAAATCACCATCACACCACCTGCTTCATGGTGGGAACCACACATGCGGAGTGTCGCATAAAGACAGCGGTTGGAACCAAAAATCTCAAATTTGGACTCATCAGACCTAAGGACAGATTTCCACTGGTCTAATGTCCATTGCTAATTTTTCTTGGCCCAAGCAAGTCTCTTCTTATTGGTGTCCTTGAGTAGTGGTTTCTTTGCATCAATTTGACCATGAAAGCCTGTTTCACGCAGTCTCCTCTGAACAGTTCATGTTGAGATGTGTCTGTTACTTGAACTCTGTGAAGTGTTTTTTTTAGGGCTACAATCTGAGGTACAGTTAACACTAATGAACTCATCCTCTGCAGCAGAGGTAACTCTGGGTCTTTCTTTCCTGTGACAGTCCTCATGAGAGCCAGTTTCATCATAGCGCTTGATGGTTTTTGCGACTGCACTTGGAAGAAACTTTCAAAGTTTTTGAAGTGTTCTGTATTGACTGACCTTCATGTCTTAAAGTAATGGACTGTCGTTTCTCTTTCCTTATTTGAGCTTTTCTTGCCAATAATATGGACTTGGTCTTTTACCAAATAGGGCTATCTTCTGTATACCACCCCTACCTTGTCACAACACAACTGATTGTCTCAAACGGCATTAAGAAGGAAATAAATTCCACAGATTAACTTTTAACTGTGCACACCTGTTAATTGAAATGCATTCCAGGTGACTACCTCATGGAGCTGCTTGAGTGAATGCCAAGAGTGAGCAAAGCTGTCAAGACAAAGGGTGGCTACTTTGAAGAATCTCAAATATATTTTGATTTGTTTAACACTTTTTTTGGTTACTACATGATTCCATATGTGTTATTTCATAGTTTTGATGTCTTCACTATTATTAAACAATGTAGAAAAAAAAAAAAAAAAAACCTTGAATGAGTAGATGTGTCCAGACTTTTGACTGGTACTTTACATGTATATTAAAATCAACTGTCACAGGACAAAATAAAAAGTGGAGCTGTTTCATTGTGGGCCGTTGTCTGCTGTATAGCACTGTGAGTAGCTGGGTGCACATCACCTCATTCAGGATGCACTCCAAACATGGTTTAAAAACAAACAAAAATTGGATTACTTGTAGAAGATCAGATGCATACACAGTTTACAATGAATGACTTGGAAATGTTTTTTTCATCATCCATGTGAGTGAGAGACTGAAGAATATTGAGAATTCTCCTCATGCTCCTGGTTGTCTCAGTTTACAGCTGAAACGAAAAAAAAGGTACAAACTAACATGAATATTTATGAGGCTGTGTCAATAAAACAAAGCCAACACCATCTACAATTATTTCAACATTTTATTTCCTCTTCTCCACGTTGCCTGCTGTTAATAATCTAAATGAGTTACACACCGGAAGGGGTAAATATAATCACATGTAAATATGCTGTGTTCCAGTTGACAGTCAGTGGATTACCATTTCCATAGCCTCTTCTCCCTGTATTTGCTTTCTTCTCGTTTTTCTAATTGTCCCTGCAGTACTTCTGTTGATTTTCAGTATGCAGCCTCCTCAGTCCAAACTCCTCTGTTGTCAGACCTTTATGTCGGCCATCATAGGGCATTACGTTTAGATGTGCAGTGCCTTCAGAAAGTCTTCACACCCCTTGACTTTTTCCACATTTTTTGTTGCGGCCTGAATTATAAATTGATCAAATTTAGATAATTTTTTTGTCACTGGCCTACACACAATGCACCATAATGTCAAAGTGCAATTATGTTTTTTGAAATGTTTACAAACTCATTAAAAATTACAGGCTGAAATGTCTTTGAGTCAAGTATTCAACCCCTTTGTTATGGAGGAAATGTGTGCAATAATAGTGTTTAACATGATTTTTGAATGTCTACCTGATCTGTACCCCACACATACAATTATCTGTAAGGTCCCTCAATTGAGCAGTGGATTTCAAACACAGATTCAATCAAAGAAGGGCACCTATTTGTAGATGGGTAAAATAGAAAAAAAGAAGACATTGAATATCCCTTTGAGCATGGTGAAGTTATTAACTACACTTTGGATGGTGTACAGTATCAATACACCCAGTCACTACAAAGATACAGGCGTCCTTCGTAACTCAGTTGCTGGAGAGGAAGGAAACCGCTCAGGGATTTCACGAGAGGCTTTATAACAGTTAGACTTTAATGGCTGTGACAGGAGAAAACTGAAGATGGCTCAACAACAATGCAGTTACTCTACAATACTAACTTCATTGACAGAGTGAAAAAGAACCCTGTAGAGAATAAAAAAATATTCAAAATATGCATCCTGTTTGCAACAAGGCACTAAAGTAATACTGCAAAAAATGTGGCAAAGCAATTAACTTTTTCTCATCATAAAGACTAGCCTAACAGCACTGTATCTGTTGTTGAGCGCATGTGCCAAGGCCAGAATAGGCACACTTGCTATTTAACACAACAGTTTCTGTGACAAAACTATCGGTAGAGTTAAAAATGACGGAAACGCATTGAACTTTAGATTTTTATTAGGTGCATGACATTTTTTTGTGTGCGCTACGTCATCACGCACTGACTTTTATCCTCAAGTCTGTTTGGTGGAAACAAATCAAATCACATTTTATTGGTCACATACACATATTTAGCAGATGTTATTGCAGGTGTAGTGAAATGCTTGTGTTCCTAGCTCCAACAGTGCAGTAATATCTAACAGTTCACAACAATACACACAAAACTAAAAGTAAAAGAATGGAATTAAGAAATATATAAAGATTAGGACAAGCAATGTCGGAGTGGCATTGACTAAGATACTGTAGAATAGAATACAGTATATACATATGAAATTAGTAAAACAGTATGTAAACATTATTAAAGTGACCAGTGATTTTATGTCTGTTGCGAAGCAGCCTCTAAGGTGCAGGTTTGAGTAACTGGGTGGTAGCCGGCTAGTGACGGCCTTGAGATAGAAGCGTTTTTTCAGTCTTTTGGTCCCAGCTTTGATGCACCTGTACTGACCTCGCCACCTGGATGATAGCGGGTAAACATGCCGTGGCTCAGGTGGTTGGTGTCCTTGATGATGTTTTTGGCTTTCCTGTGCTGTAGGTGTCCTAGAGGGCAGGCAGTGTGCCCCCGGTGATGCTTTGGGCAGACCGCACCACCCTCTGGAGAGCCCTGCGGATGCAGGTGGTGCAGTTGCTGTACTAGGCGGTGATACAGCCCGACAGAATGCTCTCAATTGTGCATCTGTAAAAGTTTGTGAGGGTCTTAGGGTGGACTATTTCAGATCATCAGTGAAGTGTACGCTGAGGAACTTGAAGCTTTCCACCTTCTCCACTGCGGTCCCGACAATGTGGATAGGGGCGTGCTCCTTCTGCTTTTTCCTGAAGTTCTTGTTCAGCTCCTTCATTTTGTTGAGGGAGAGGTTATTTTCCTGGCACCACTCCTCCAGTGCCCTCACCTCGTCCCTGTAGGAGGTGTGCGTCATTGTGTGTAATCAGGCCTATTATGGTTGTGTTGTCTGCAAACTTGATTGAGTTGCAGCCGTGTGTGGTCACGCAGTCATGGGTGAGCAGGGAGTACAGGAGGGGGCTGAGAACGCACCCTTGTAGGACCGCTGTGTTGGGGATCAGTGAAGTGGAGCTTTTGTTTCCTACCTTCACCACTTGGGGGCGGCCCGTCAGGAAGTCCAGGACCCAGTTGCATAGGACGGGGTTCAGACCCAGGGCCCCGAGCTTGATGATGAGCTTGGAGGGAACTATGGTGTTGAAGGCTGAGCTGTAGTCAATGAACAGTATTCTTACATAGGTATTCCTCTTGTCCAGCTGGGATAGGGCAGTGTGCAGTGCAATGGCGATTGCATTTTCTCTGGATGTATTCGGGCGGTAAGCAAATTGAAGTGGGTCTATGGTGTCAGGTAAGGTGGAGGGGATATGGTCCTTAACTAGTCTTTCAAAGCACTTTATGATAACAGAAGTGAGTGCTACAGGGCGATAGTCATTTAGTTCAGTTACCTTTGCTTTCTTGGGTACACAGAGATTGAGAGCCCACAGTCCTTGGGAACGGGCCACGTCGATGGCACTCAAAGCAGGCAAAGAAGGTGTTTGGTTGTCTGGGACCAAGACGTCGGAGTTCGCGACATGGCTGGTTTTCTCTATGTTATCCGTGATTGTCTGTAGACCCTGCCACATACGTCTCGTATCTTTGCCGTTGAACTGCACTCCACTTTGTCTCTGCACAGCCATGTCGTGGACACCGACTGTTTGATTGCCTTACGGAGGGAATAACTACACTGTATTCAACCCTATTCCCAGTCACCTTGACATGGTTAAATGCGGGGGTTCGTGCTTTCAGTTTAGCACGAATGCTGCCATCTATCCATGGTTTTTGGTTTAGGTAGGTTTTAAAAGTCACAATGGGAACAACATCCTCAATTCACTTCCTGATAAACTCAGTCGCCGTGTCCGTGTATACATCAATGTTATTATCCAAGGCTACCCAGAACATATCCCAGTCCGTGTTATCAAAACAATCCTGAAGCATGCATTTCGATTGGTCAGACCAGCGTTGAATAGACCTAAGCATGGGTACTTCCTGTTTGAATTTCTGCCTATAGGAATTGTGGAGCAAAATGGGGTCCACTGGTGGAAAACTTTGCATATTTTCTTTTATGTGGATTTTTGAATATTTGCATGAAAATATATCGCAAATTGGATGGAAATCTAGCTATTGACTGACCAGGTGAATCCAGGTGAAAGCTATGATCCCTTATAGATGTCACCTGTTAAATCCACTTCAGTCAGTGTAGATGAAGGGGAGGAGACAGGTTAAATAAGGATTTTTAAGCCTTGAGACGATTGAGACATGGATTGTGTATGTGTGCCATTCAGAAAGTGAATGGGCAAGATAAGATTTAAGTGTTGATCAGGGTATGGTAGTAGGTACCAGTTGCACCGGTTTGAGTGTGTCAAGAACTGCAACACTGCTGGGTTTTTCATGCTTAACAGTTTCCTGTGTGTATCAAGAATGATCCACCACCCAAATGACTTCCAGCCAAATTGACACAACTGTGTGAAACATTGGAGTCAACGTGGGCCAGCATCCCTGTAGAACTCTTTTGACACCTTGTAGTCCATGCCTCAATCTAATTGAGATTGTTCGGAGGGCAAAGGGGGGTGCAACTCAATATTAGGGAGGTTTTCATAATGTTTTATACACTGTGTACAATGGAGTGCTTACCAAGAAGATAGTGAATGAGTGGCCGAGTTACAGTTTTGACTTAAATCTATCTGAAAATCTATGGCAGGACCTGAAAATGGTTGCCTAGCAATGACAAAAAATGAGTTTGAAGAATTTTGAAAATAATAATGGGCAAGTGTTTTTTACAATACAGGTATGGAAAACTCTTAGAGACTTACCCAGAAAGGCTCACAAAATTATAAATAATAACAGTAAATTATATATTTCTGTATTTAATTGTCAATACATTTGTAAAAAATTCTACAAATATTTTTACACTGTCATTATGGGGTATTGTGTGTAGATCGGTGAGAAAATTTAACAAGAAAATGTGGAATAAGTCAAGCAGTGTGAATACTTTCTGAAGGCACTGTAGCTGATAGGCCTACAGATTCCCTGGGAGGAAGTGGGAAACAAGCTCTGTTTTGATACTCTGCCAATCATGATTTGATATGATTCAGCTTCCTAAGATGCTAATCACATCATTAATTGTTTCCATAATTGTCTCCTCTATTTGGAGTCTTGTTAGAACGAGGAATAAGAAGTCTGTGTCTCCAAGGGGATGTGGCGTTAGTAAAGTGTCCCTACTGTACATTCTCCTCTACATGAATAAGAATAGATGGAACCATAGTCTGAGTGAGAAGGACCATAGAGTAAGGACCCACATTCACAAAGTACTGTATCTCTATTCAAACTGCACCACATGCCAGCCCAGCACAAATGAGAAACTAAAAGTCTTATAAATGTTACTCAGAGTTTAAATGACGTGCAATCAAAACAGTTAGATTATCTTGTAATTATTCCATGAGGGTTTATTACAGGCATGCGTGAAATATGTTATCAAGCGAGTCTAGATTGATATTCACCAAATGAAGGTCCTTAATGTGTGCTAATTTAATTGTGTGCGTTGACATGAAATGTTAATTATGCAAATGGTTTAATAAAATGTCTTAGTTCAGGGAATTGCACACTCTCTGACCTTTCAAGTATCTTCCCAGTCCAGGAATCTTCTCCTTATACTTCCTATTTCTGAAATTCACTTCTTCCACAATTCTGATTTCCAAAATAATCATTTCCTTCCATTAATCAAAAAAATTCACCATAGGGAATTGCAAGCGGTTTATTCTGCTGTTGAGCTGTGCACATGCTGATGTTATTAATCTAAACAGCAAATACACATGTTGATGTTAGTTTCTGTCAGAGCACAGCAGGGAAACATCCCGAGGTAGTCTTTTAAATAGGATATGCTCTCACAGAGACTGTCACAGCAGCACAATGAAAAGACTTAGCCATGTACAGGGCTGCCTGATTACATTTTTAAATGAATGACAAAACAGAAATTGACGCTTCTTTATTTTCACTTTAGCTGCCACTTGCTTCAAAGCCGATGTTGCAACGGTGTGCTATTCATTTACCCAGGCTCTCAGAATCACCACGGTGGAATAATGCATGAATAATAATTTCTCCATTTCACCTCAGCCATTGAGAGAATGACAGTTGCCAGATACTTCTAATATCTTTATGCAAAACATCTGTCTGTTGTTTAAGAAGCACTTTGTTCCAAGACAATATATTCCCTCCATCCTTTCCTAACCTGTCCTTCTTCCTCCAGCATACAGTATACCTGCCAAAAGCCTTTGATTACCTTGGTGAGCCCTGCCATGGCTGTGATGATGCTGAAGCTGGTGAGTGAATTTTTATATATTTTTTGTCCTTGGGTTAATGGTGATGGGGAGAGGGGGATGTGAGGCAGGGGCAAGCTAGCCTTAATCCACAGCACTGGCTCCAGAGGGAGTCTGCTAGCCTGCTGGGGGGTTTCCATGGGCACTAATCTCTGGGAATTACACGAGATGGCACGTCCAAGGTGCTTCATAACACTTACTTTCTCGATCATCTCTCCTTTTTTACCCAGCTACCTTCTTTTTTTTCTCAATTTCTGCCTTGTGTTTTCTCCGGGAATTTGACGCCTTGGAGCAATGGATGACATACAGAGAACATAGTGTACTGTAACTGTTGTTTGTATTTATCTTGGTGTGGCATGCCTGAGTGTGTGTGGTTCTGGCAGCAGTGAGATATGGCCCCCAGCTCTCTGCTGTGAAGCAGTCACTCCTAGGGGATGCCTCTAATTGCATATACATGTGTGAGTTTAATAAAATGTTGAGGATCACCTAATGATGATTTATTGTCAAAACCGGAGGATGCTGCCTGCCTATAAGAGCCAGGGGGAATAGAGGCCCATCGCACAGCCAAGAGAAGAAATCTAGTAAACATGAACCCACAACGATTGTCTGTTTTCAGCTCGCAGTCGAAGCACAGAGATACAACATTCATGGTACTGAATACAGGACATTTTGTTCACGCCTGGATAAGGAACCTGTCATTTGCCATGTAACAAGTTACATTTCTGTTGCCTATGCCACAGAATGAATGTGTATAGATTAAGGAATTACGTTCCTTAAAATACTGTATTGCGGTGAAATTGTAAGGCAGTCTTTAAAATCACTATAGACTATCAAATAAAATAAAAGCATTTTTGACCCTCCACCATGCAGTCTTACTCTCCTTGTGTTACCTTTGGTTCAGATGTTTATGCTCATAGACTCATTAGACTTAAATTATCTCCTATTTGATGATTAAAGATTTAATGGTGCTTCATTAATCACCTTTTAGCTGCTGGCAGTGAGCTTTCTGTTAGACACACACACACACACACACACACACACACACACACACACACACACACACACACACACACACACACACACACACACACACAAACACACACACACACACACACACACACACACACACACACACACACACACACACACACACACACACACAAAAACAACTGAACACTATAGAGAGGGGAGAGCTGAAGGAGAGAAAAAATAAAAATGTATGACAACTGAAGGAGCTTTGACTGATAGAGGACTGTGGGCATACCATATCTCACCTGCACGGCATCATCAGCTCAGATTCAGGACCAATCTATCCACATGAGTGATGGTTCTGTTGAAATAGAACAGGATGATTTGGAGTTCACCTGTGTCCTCACCTTCAACCCTTAAAGCATTCAATTCCACACACCCTTTCCCAGTTCTTCAATTTACAGAAATGCTCATTCTATTCTGTTTTTGCTGGCATGAAATATCCACAATTTTAAATCATTTTGGACTTGGTATAGGCAAGACTCGAGATCAGATGGAATGTGTGGAAAGAGATCTACATGTAGCAATACCAAATACAGCTTTAAACTCTCATGAAAGGAAATACTCTTGTACTTGCTCCACTATTGCAGTTTAGAACAATGATACATTGTACCGTGATTTAAAATAATAATAAAACATTTTGATTTCACCTTTATTTAAAAATGTATGTACATAACAAATCTATGTACAGTGTGTGCAAATTTAGAAGAGTAGGGAGGAAGGCAATAAATAGGCACTAGAGGCGAAGATGATTACAATTTAGCAATAAGTAATAATATGGGGATGAGGTAGTCAGGTGTGCCATTTACAGATTGGCTGTGTACAGGTACAGTGATCGGTAAGCTGCTCTGACAGCTGATGCTTAAAGTTAGAGGGGGAGAAATATTACAAAAGCTTCAGAGATTTTTGTAAATCGGTCCAGTCATTGGCAGAAGAGACCTGGAAAGAAAGGTGGCTAAATGAAGTGTTGGCTTTGGGGATAACCTAGCAAAAACTTATAGATGACCTGGAGCTAGTGGGTTTGGATATGGTTATGTAGTGAGGGCCAGCCAACGAGAGCATACAGGTCGCAGTGGTTGGTAGTGTATGGGGCTTTGGTGATAAAACTGATGGCACTGTGATAGACTACATCCAGTTTGCTGAGTAGAGTGTTGGAGGCTATTTTGTATATGGCATTGCCGAAGCCAAGGATTGGTAGGATAGTCAGTTTTACGAGGGTACGTTTGGCGACATAATCTCCTCTCATTCTAGAAGATAAGGAGAAGGACAAATGAGCAGGAGATGAAGAAGACAGGAACCACATGGAATGAGGTCAAGAAAACCACCCAGACCAGAGTTCACTGGAGAGTGGAGATATACTATTTAGGCCCTTTGCTCCACTAGAAGCTGAAGGGAATAAATCAAGTCCTCTCATTCCCTTAGCCATGTGACCATATACTCATTCATTTAGCCACTTCACTCACCTATTCACGAAGGTGTGAAATCATTTTCATGGCAAAGAAAGTCTGTAACGTCAAATCCAATGTGGGTGGATGCTAAACTAAAGACATATGACTGACTCTCTTCTGTGAATGTATACTCCCCAGGGAGTTGAGTGGGTTGGAGGCTATTTATGAATACTACAGTACCATTCTCAGTTGAGTCTGTGAAATTATACTCTCAGGAGGAGAACATTACAGATTAGAAAATATTGTAGGTTATGGTCTGAATACCAAAATGGGCTCTAGTTCCTTGTTATCTGAGAAGCAGCAGCTTTGCGGTACTGAGAGGCTTGTCAGAATAGATGCTGAGTTCCACTTGAATGAGCTTGAGTGTGAGCTAGGCAGCTCCGTGAGTGGCATTTGTCTTCCTCTCAAACACCTGTCCCCTTATGACTAAATGACCTAAGCTCATTGACCGAGCACCATGGAAATCTATCTGAGGATGTTGTTTACGCCTAAGCCCCTCGAAAGTGTACTCATTCTAACCTCACACAGTCACATTTGCACCCACATACATGCACATTCATCAGATACCAGCAGAGGGCAATCATGAGCCTTACCTTTCTTCTCTTCTCCTTTGTGAGTCCAGACCCTCTGGATGTACCTGATCCTGTCATGCTATTTTACCAATGGATTAGATATACCTGAGAGCCACTCAAAGGAGGAATAGTGTATGTTTTACAGGGTTTAAGTCCTCTGTAATGCATTATGCTCAGCATTATACCTGCTCCTAACCATCACTGTTGTCCAGTGGGAGGTTGAATTCTGGGCCAGCCCAGCCATAGATGTTGGCTCTCTATTTGGCTTTATGTGTGTCAGAGGCAGATGCCAGATCACTGTCTCTCTCACACTTAATCAATAAGCCTATCTTGATTAGTCAACTGTCTACCAAGCATCTAAGTCAGACCTCAATGAGGTGGAGGTATATTGGCAATGATCTTTCTGCTGATCTGTGCAGTTCTACTGTCTTGTTGTTTTGAACATGGTCAGGACATGGTGCAGCTGAGCTCCAGTATGGGCGGGGACCCCACTGGGGAGGACTGGGGCAGTGTGGGAACACACTAATCCCTGTAGTGGATGTGGGGACACACAGGGCCTGTACAGCCAGCTGTCCCAGCAGATGCTGAGTGTAGAGGGGAGGTGAAGTCACACACATGGGTATGGGGGGCATCAGTCAGTGTGCTTTGGTGCATGTTTATTTCTGTGCTAATTCAGTGTTTTGTGGAATAAAAAGTGAGCATTCTATGTGACCTCTGTTGATGGGTAATGTCTGTGTATGGCAACAGAAGGAATGGGTGGTAGACCTGTAGAGAAAATAACATGTAAATAGCTACATCGTTTACAGAACAGACATGACTCCATCTAAACCAAATTACATATTGCACCAAACTTTATTTCTATGTCAGTATGCTCAGTCTGCAATGCTAGGCTACCTTGGAGTTTGTTGGCTGGAACTCTCCTTTGTCCACATTTTGAAATACAGAAAGAGAGAGGGAGGAAGAGGAGGGAGGAGTTGCTACAGTAGTTGACTGAGGCATGTGTACCATAATAAATCACACAGTGAATGAGGAGAAAAACATGTCTCTCTGAGCTCCTCTGGATCAAAGAAAGACCATCACACGGCTTGTTAGAAAAACACATGTAACCAGCTGCACATAACCACCTGCACGTAAACGCACACACACAAACACACACAGACAGACACAGACACACACAGACACACACACAAAAGGCACAGCCTCCCCTTCACTCGCCACACAAGATCAAACATTTCCAAGACTCATCCTGCATCAAAGACCCTGTCGGTGAGGAATACAACATCATTATGTACTCCTACTCTCTCCTTTAAGGTGGAGGGAGTTTGTGAAAAATGCCCCAAAATTTATATAGCGCATACATTGTGCTAAAACCTTAAACATAGTATATAAATGTGCCAGTTGCTCTTTCCACTAGATTGGCAGCTAAGTACCTCAGACTTTCTGAAGTGTTTGGACAATTACAAATAAAAAATAAACAGTTTTAAGCATTGGGTGATATTGCGCGTTGGGCTATTGAACAATGGAAAAAGGTCAGCCAATCACAATGCAAAATAAATGGCAAAAAGTGTCATTTTAATTGATCTCATTGACTAATTGGTTGTGCTCCAATTACACTGATGATGTTTCACAGTTGAGTGAACGTGTGATTCTGGGTTGGGAGGCTGGTATGATTTCTCACTGTTGGCCCAGTGCACCAAGTCCTGTGGTGATATTGACATAATAAGCAGGTGGAGCCAGTGTTGAATAATGCTTCTCCACTGTGGTCTCTTTGTATCCCCCAAAGCTCCTCTCCCATATCTCCTTCACTGTGGCCCCACTAGGCTCACAGCCCCTCCCCTCCCCCAGCCTCTCCTCCAAGCCCAGCACAGAACTTTGGGGGAGTAGAGGGGGAAAGAGAAGATTTATGGCTGAAATTAAACACAGAGACATGCACATCAGGAGAGCAGAAGTTAGTGTGATCAGCAATGTGGAGAACTGTGGAGGTGTAGGACTGCCATAGCTCATGAATGCTAATGCTAGCTCACTTATGAATCACCAGTCTAAAGAGGAGAGGAATGACAATTCTGGATGGATGATAAAAAATAATCTAATTATCTGCTCTCCTCCAACCTGTAAGAGGAATGCACAAAAACCTACCAGGAGAGTGTATGAAGTTTAAAGATGAGGAAGTTATGGGTTTTACTCTGGAGGAGAACTTTCAAAAGGATATTGCAACATAAAAGGATAAAAGATTACAATGATACCATTTTGTGTTTGTGTTTTCATAATGGAAGCTATTTGTGAAGATGACAGAAGGGGCTATGCACTGGAAATCACACGTCTCTTTGTCATCAAGCAGACAGGTCACGCTCACCTGAGCGAAACCTGGGCGATTCATCTCCTCTGTCTGATCATTGCTTTTCTATTCTACTATCATCACCTCTCATCTCCATCATCTGTCTCATTTGTCATATGCAAATGCTGCCACTTTAAATATTTACTGCTTGGTTTCCCAAAAACTGTTGATGAATGCTTCGACCAAACAAAGGCATTCCCATAGAAAGGGAACAACATTTAAGGAGACATAAAGGAGAAGACATCTGAGTGTCAATCCTTTATCCTTTCAGGTGGCTCTGTGGGCCCTGCAGCGTGACTAAAGCTAGGTATTCAACAGGCCAGGTGTGGGGGCATGAAGCCAGCGTTTGTTTATGTTTGTTTATATCACCAGACGGCTAGACTTTTTTGTATGGCTGTCATGTCTTCAGCCGCTCAATCCCAGGATGTTATCAGTGCTTGGTGCTATTGAGGCCCTCTGTCTGCTCTGTCTGGCTCCCCACAGGTAAAGGTCAGGCCCAGAGCAGAGACATGCCCTTCCTTTCACTACATCCGCACATAGCCCTCCGCTCCAACAAACCACGGGCCTCCCAAACACTGTCTAACACCCTGAACCAGACACTGCAGCCTTCTAATCTACTTCCTGCTCCTGTGATTGACACTATTCATCTCTGTATTGTTTCTCTTGATTGTCTCATTCACAATCAACTCTGTCATATTTTCCTATTATCCAGGGTTTCTCCGGATTAGGTACCAGACACAATCAGGTGAGATGCTTCTCCGGCAGGTGAACAGAATGTGACTCACCATCACATCTAACTGATAGTTCTAGACAGATACCATACAACCAAACTGCAGAGCATTCTGACGCAAAAGTAAGGCAATACTTTATTTTCCTTCATCAGAAATTCACACTGCAACCATGGCTTTGTGGTGAGAAAAGTGGCTGAAAAGTCATAGCTTGGTCTGTAGCTAGGTAATTGCTGTACAGTGTTCTTCCTTTCTTTAGTTCTTTATATAGTATGTAGGTGTGTATCTTCAAATTCAAATGTTGTAATGCCAATTTGATAACCCGTCGGGATTTAGCATTTTGCTGCATAGTTTATGTATCCCAGGTCATGGAGCAATCATTCCCCATGTTTCAACTCTCCTCATCAGTACCTCTATCTGTTCACAAACACATGTAATTACAACATTGATTTGAAGAATAATTCTCTCTTTCTCATCCCTCCTCTCTCACTCTCTCGCTCTCTCAGTTTCCCATTGTCATCATAATATCCTTCTGAAGCATAACCATAATTACTGATGGAGAAGAGGGGGGCATAAGAGAGGCTACTGAGAGCGTATCAACCATTTGACGGGCTGTTTTGTTTTGGGCGTTCATGAGGGAGACTTCCTCACTCCTCGAGGGGGTAAATTAAGATCCAGTCTCTATGCATGAGTGAGTATGAGTTTGGCTTCCCAGAAGCCCACTCTGCTGCGGAGGATTGTGCGTGCCTGCCTGGTATAGCCTGGGGGAGGCGCTGCCAGGTGGAACAACAGGGAGGGTCTGCTTACTGAAGCTCACATGCCACCCAGGAGAGGCAGGGTTACCTGGGCAACCATGCTTATTGACAGTTACTAGCTTGTGGTGATCTAACCTGGCACTGCATCAGTAATGAGAGTGTGTGTGCTAAAAGAGGATGTGATATTAGAAAGGGATGTGACAGCCTTGTGAATTCTCTTTAACACAAAGGAGCTTGTGGTTTTAAACCCATAGTTACCAAAGTGCATATGCGCATGTGAGTGTGTGTGTGTGTGTTTGTGTATGCCGCCTGTGTTCCTGCCTGTGTGTAAGATCTTTCCATCAGGCAGCTCTGTCATGCCACTGCAGTATCCAGCACAGAAGCTGAAAGGCATGCAGGTCAATAACACGGTTCAATAATGCAGAGAGAAAAGTTCCAACACAGGTTGGACACAGAAAGTTTAGTATCTCCAAAAGATAGGGCATCTCTCTGAAAACCCCAATGTCCGAAGGAAAAGTGAGATTCAAAGCAGAACCTGTGCAGAATGTGTCACAGAGGAGACGACGCATGGCACAGAGCTGAGACAGGTTAGATGCCTTCTGTCTATTACTGTCTCAAGTTATTGAGTGTTAGCTGTGGGTCTTTCTCTCAGTCTCATATTGAGGAGGAACACTCACAGAGAACTATTCAACAGATTGCCTAAGTAATAATTTATCTAACGTCACTAATCCATAATAAAAAACCCTTCATGAAAACTTTGAGGAAAATGAATATATGTTATATTATCTATCAATTTACTGGCAAAAGAATTTCTTGGAAATAATGTATTTCTTAAATAGCAAATCTTGCCATTTTTTTACAAGGAACAGGTCGGGATGGGGCCTTTATAGCTGGATTTGATAGGTACAGTATCTTGACTGCACAATCCCATTGTAACTCAATGATTTGGTAGGGTTCTTAGCACAACCTAAGTATTGTATTTCTGATTTTGAAATGACTTACTTTTCCTCATAGTGATGTGTGTACAATGAATGTCCTAACAGGGTTTCATGGCTCAGTTGAAAGTCCCGTTAGGTGTGAGGGATTCACCTGCAGATCTGTCAGCGGAAAAGCCCCTATTCCGTCATTGAGTGTGTGCTTAATTTTTACATCACGCTCAGCAAAATCCACAGTGTTGAGCAGTGTATTCAGAAAGCTTTGGAGCATAGAGAAATGTCTGAATGCTCCATTCTCCAGCTGCCAGTTGGACCTTTCAGTATGTACTGAATATCCTGTCATTTATCCTTTCTCAATCGCCAAGGTAACTCTCAACAACCGGATTTAGATGCCAATGATACTCAAGTCAGCAAGTCTACCCAGCATAGCTATTTGAAGCAGACACTAAGCAATCCCTTTCAGTGTTGAAACAAAGTTAAAACATCTTTGCTTAGAGGTAAGTGTTAAGAGACAGATGACTTAGTACAGATGTGAGGTCATCAGGAAGTGCATGGTCATGCTTGGCTGATGAATCTCACACAGTCATTATTTTGGAATGCAGCGCATCACATCAGGGGTTGACTATTAGTGAAGCCCATGCGGTGAGCCATTGACAGTCTGCATCCGCGCTGGGTGGTTCTGAGTTGTGCTGAGTTAGGTCTGGAATCTCTGCACTAATCTAATAGAAACGGTAAATAGTGTTAGCTAAAAGACCAGTTCTGCTGACATCGCAAATCAGTTTTAAAAAAAAAACTCTACTCTGACCTTGTTGAAGGATTCACGTGTTTGACAGGTGCATTTCTGTGTGTGTGTGGGGTGGAGGGAGAAGGAGAAGGCGAGAGAGAGAGAGAGAGAGAGAGAGAGAGCAAGAGAGAGAGATGGGGGGGGGATAAACACACACAGAGGGACACATAGAGGAATAGCTAGATTGAGTATGTGCAGTGGTACCATTATAGAGTGGGAGGATGTCTTTGCAGACAGCTTGATAGTGAAAATTGGAGTGAATGTGGACTGATGAGATGTGACACTTTGCTGAATGGGAGGATGAGAAGGTCAGCGACTGGGATGAATAACTCCTCCTCCCACATGGGAACAGTACCTAGACTCTATCAGCACCACAAGCCACGGAGGCTGTAACAGAGATTTACTGAGCAGCTTCAGCTTCGCCTGCATGGTGGAGTCAGAGACAGTCACTTCCTGCTCCTCAGCATTAACAACTACTGTGAAAACACAGGCCACATGTACAACTGAGGAGAGGAAACACTGATTATCAAGGACTGTAGTAATTGGCTGTCTACAGTACACTGAGTGTACAAAACATTAAGAACACCTGTGCTTTCCAAGACATAGACTGTCCAGGTGAATATAGGTGAAAGCTATGATCCATTACTGATGCCAGGAAGTTGTTCCTAATTTTTATTTAACCTAGATTTTATCAGGGAGTCTCTTTTACAGATGAGCCCTAAATTACATAAATTACAGAAAATACACACATCAAAATATAAATTCAAAATGCAAGCATATTGAAAAACATGGTAATAAAATAAAAAATCACATTCGTCAGTAATAAGGTTCTCAATCAGCTTTCTGAATTGCCCTAGAGGCACCAGAACATCACATTTAAGAAAATGTAGAAAATTGTTCCACAAACAATTTGCAAGAAAACTGAAAGCTGACTTATCTAACTCAGTAGAGTCATTTTCAGAGTTAGACATCCCTGAGACAGTGTGGTAACTCGTATGTCCAATTTTTTACAGAGGGACTTTTTTGGAAAAGGGCTTTATAAAAGCAAAACATAGCAATGTATCAACCTACGTGCCATCAAATAGGGCCAACCAACTTTCTGGTAGAGAATGCCGTGATGAGTACTAAAATTGTCACCCGTAAGAAGCGCAGTGCGCTATGATAAACCTCATCTACCAGCTTTAATGAAGCGGCAGCTGCGTTCATATAGATGATGTTGCCATAGTCTAGGACCGATAGGAACGTCAACTGAATAATCTGCTTTCTACTATTTAACGAGAGGCAGTATCTATTTCTATAGAAGAAGCCCATATTTATTCTCAGCTTCTTAACTAACTCATCAATATGCTTTAAAAAAACAAACAGCTTTTCATCTATACAGATTTTCAGATATTTGTAAGCAGGGACATGATCAATATGGACACCATCCAAAGTACATAAGCTTAAATCATCAGTTATTTTATGCGGTCTAGAGAAAAACATATACTTAGTTTTACCTGCATTCAGTAATAATTTCAGGTCGGTAAAGTTTTTCTGTAATACAATAAAGGCAGATGTTTGGTATACTTAGTCTATATTGGAACTGTTAACCTTGTTAGCCTTTGCATCACAGTAACTCTGCACTGGGTTGTAGTGAGAGTGAGACAGATGGATCCAAACATTCAACTCATGTTATGTTGTCAGATGCGGATGTCTGAGAAACTGAGAAAATGCACTGGTCTTGATTTCTCTCTCTCCTGCAGAGATGATACACTGCAGTGTCCCTGCTGCAGTGTATCTGCCTGTCCATGTCAGGTCAGAGCCAGTCTGGCTCTGACCTGACATGGACAGGCAGAGAAAGTTTCTCAGTTAGTTAATTAACAGTCCAGGGAGAAAAGCCAAGCAACAATCTTTATCTGACTTCTAGACTCTCTTCATTGACTGTGAGGATGAATAGGATTCTCTCCGAGAGCATGTGAATTGTGTGGCCTGGACACTCAAAGAGGTAGAGGTAAGGGTTTCTGGTTGGCCCTGGTCAAGGGTGTTAAATGGGGTGGATTTGAGACTACAATCAAGGTGAGAGCGTGATAGTTGTCTCTCTGTCAAATAACACTAACACTGTGGGGATGGGAATCAATTAATGTGGGATGTTTGGTACAAATGTTATTCCCTTTGGTAACATATGTTCAGCATGGGATGTTCCTGTCCTGTGTATACTGTGTATGCTGTCAGTCAACCAGATCAATGTGACCGAGTGAAAGACATCTGCTCTAAGGAGGGAATCCACTGTATGAAATACAGCTTGGTAGGTCACCCTGACTAAGAGAGGGATAATGCAATTATAAATGGCTGTGTTGGCTGATTTCCAAGTCTGTAAAAAGTACTGCCTTGTACTACTGACATTGATCAGGTGCTTTCTTGACATAATGATGAATAACTCTCTGAGACAGGGCTCAGCTCTATAAGTCAAGCTATAGAGCAGGGTTCCCCAACTGGCAGCCAGTGGGCATTTGGCCCCCCAAGTTTTCTGAGCATTAGACATAAAAGACTGTAGAAAAACCAGCAAATCATCTCCAAGTGAATTTAATTTTGGAAATCTGTTCCAAAGTATTCCCACGTATAATAGAGAGATACAGTATACAGTGCCTTTTCAAAAAGTTTACAAATTAATAAAAAATGAAAAGCTGAAATGTCTTGAGTAAATAAGTATTCAACCCTTTTGTTATGGCAAGCCTAAATAAGATCCGGAGTAAACATGTGCTTAACAAGTCACATAATAAGTTTGCTACACCTGCAACAACATCTGCTAAACACGTGTATGTGACAAATCAAATTTGATTTGATTTGTTAAGTTGCATGGACTCACTCTGGGTGCAATAATAGTGTGACTTTTGAATGACAGTTGAGCAGTGAATTTCAAGCACAGATTTAACCGCAAAGACCAGGGAAGTTTTCCAATGATTTGCAAAGAGGGCACCTATTGGTAGATGGGTTGAAAAAAGAAATATGAATATCCCTTTGAGCATGGTGCAGTTATTAATTAGAATTTGAATGGTGTATCAATACATCCAATCACTACAAAGATGCAGGTGTCCTTCCTAACTCAGCTGCCGGAGAGGAAGAAAACCGCTCAGGGATTTCACCATGAGGCCAATGGGGATTTTAAAACAGTTACAGAGTTTAATGGCCATGATAGGAGATAACTGAGGATGGATCAACAATATTATAATTACACCACAAAGAGAGAAAAGAAGGAAACCTGTACATAAAAAATTATTCCAAAACATGCATCCTTTTTGCAACAAAAAACTAGACTAAAGTAATGTTGCAAAAAATGTGGCAAAGAAATGAACTTTTTGTCCTGAAAACAAAGCGTTATGTCTGGGGCAAATCCAATAGAACACATTACTGAGTACCACTCTCCATATTTTCAAGCATAGTAGTGGCTGCGTCGTGTTAAGCACAGGTAAATTTCTAAAGGAAATCATGGTTCAGTCTGCTTTCCACCAGACAGTGGGAGATAAATTCACCTTTCAGCAGGACAATAACCTAAAACACAAGGCCAACTCTACACTGGGGTTGCTTACCAAGAAGACAGTGAATGTTCCTGAATGATCGAGTTAAAGTTTTTACTTAAATCTATGGCAAGACCTGAAAATAGCTTTCTAGCAATGATCAACAACCAATTTGACAGCTTGAAGAATTTTTTAAAGAATAATCGGCAAATGTTGCACTATCCAGATGTGGATATCTCTTAGACTTACCAGAAAGACTTACAGCTGTAATCGCTGCCAAAGTATTGACTCAGGGGAGTGAAAACTTATGTCAAATAGATATTTCTATATTTCATTTTCAATAAATTAGGTAACATCTCTTAAAGCATCTTTTGCTATGTCATTATGGGGTATTGTAGATGGTTGAGAAAAATATATATTTAACACAACAAAATGTGGAATATGTCAAGGGGTATGAATACTTTCTGAAGGCACTGCATACACTGGAGTTGCTTACCAAGACACCATTGAATGTTCCTGAGTGGCCGAGTTCGAGTTTTGACTGAAATCGCCTTGTTAATCTATGGCAAGACTTGAAAATGGTTGTATAGCAATGATCAGCAACCAACTTGACAGAACTTTAAGAATTTGAAAAAGATTGACGTGCAAATATTGTACAATCCAGGTGTGCAAATCTTTTAGAGAATTACCCAGAAAGACTCACAGCTGTAATCGTTGCCAAAAGGTATTCTATGTGTTGATTCAGGGGGTTGAATACTTATCTAATCAAGATATATTAGTTTTTTTTTATTTTTATGTTAGACATTTTTTTTCACTTTGACATTACAGAGGATTTTGTGTAGATCGTTGACAAAAAAAATACAATTAAATTCAAGGGGTGTGAATACTTTCTGAAGGCACTGTATGTGATCATATATAAATGTAAGTAAGGTTTGAAATTATTATGTTTTAGTCAAGTATTATATCTGTTTTGGCTTCTTGAGGTCAATTTGCAGTCTACAAATTGTTTGTAATTATGTTCCTGCCCCCTGACCTTCCACTCAAAGAAAGAAAATTGGCCTGCGGCTGAATCTAGCTGATGATCCCTGTGTTAGAGACAGACAAGTTTCTTTTGATGTGCTTCTTTTTATCTTTATCTTTTTGGAGGACATCTTTATCTCTGGCAATCTAATCAATATTGACCTTTAGATGTAGCATGTTTGATGTTCACATCCTTATAAGTGAAACGTATCACATTGCCTTCTCTTGATTCAAGGAACCAAATTGGTGTCAGTTCATGGAGTAGGCCTCCAAGCAATTTTCCCCTCAAAATGTAATTCCTCATACAAATGTGATTAAAGCAAAAGTGTGCCTGTTCCACTCCAATAACCTGAATCACATCTTTCAACTTCAATAAACACATTGAGGCTTTCCAAGGAGTGTAATTATCTTTCACATACTTCAGATTTGATGGTTTTGTTCATGTTTTCCTTCTGATTAATTAAAGTGTTCAGATTTCTCATTATGAGTTCAAATAATGAGTTCTAATGAATAATACAGTACTTTGAATAAATAGATTTGTATAACTACATACTGAAACAATGAAATTGTTAATGGTGATGATACAATACATACATTATACTGCATAGGGTGTGTCCACCCACTCTGCCCAGATTGGTTGAAAACGTGCCTTGGTGATGAAATGTCACTTCCTTATGTTATAAAATACATTTTACCAAGACAAATATGGTTATTCGTGTATCGTTCGTGGGGTATTTCTCTACCATATCATTAACATCACACTGAGTATACCAAACATTAGGAACACCTTCCTAATATTTTTATTTTCATTTCACCTTTATTTAAGCAGGAAGGACAGTTGAGAACAACTTCTGATTTACAACTGCAACCTGGCCAAGATAAAGCAAAGCAGTGCGACACAAACAACAACACAGGGTTACACATGGGATAAACAAACGTACAGTCAATAACACAATAGAAAAACCTATATACAGTGTGTGCAAATGAGGTAAGATTAGGGAGGTAAGGCAATAAATAGGCCTTAGCAATTAAACACTGGAGTGATAGATGTGCAAAAGATGAATGTGCAAGTAGAGATACTGGGGTGCAAAGGAGAAGAAAAAAAACTATATGGGGATGAGGTAGTTGGATGGGATATTTACAGATAGGCTATGTCCAGGTGCAATGATCTGTAAGCTGCTCTGACAGGTGATGTTTAAAGTTAGTGAGGGACATATGAGTCTCCAGCTTCAGTTATTTTTGCAATTCGTTCCAGTCATTGGCAACAGGAAGGAAAGGCAGCCAAAGGAGGAATTGGCATTGGGGGTGACCAGTGAAATATACCTGCTGGAGCGCGTGCTACGGTGGGTGCTGCTATGGTGACCAGTGAGCTGAGATAAGGCGGGGCTTTATCTGGAAAATACTTTTAGATGACCTGGAGCCAGTGGGTTTAGCGGCGAATATGAAGCGAGAGCCAGCCAACGAGAGCGTACAGGTTTCAGGGGTGGGTCGTAAATGGGGCTTTGGTGACAAAACGGATGGCACTGTGATAGACTGCATCCAATTTGCTGAGTAGAGTGTTGGAGGCTATTTTGTAAATGACATTGCCAAAGTTGATGATCGGCAGGATTATCAGTTTTATGAGGGTATGTTCGGCAGCATGAGTGAAGGATGCTTTGTTGCAAAATAGGAAGTCAATTCTAGACTTAATTTTGGATTGGAGATGCTCAATGTGAGTCTGGAAGGAGAGTTTACAGTCTAACCAGACACCTAGATATTTGTAGTTGTCCACATATTCCACATAAGTCCACATAAGTCAGAACCGTCCAGGGTAGTGATGCTGGATGGGAGGGCAGGTGCGGGCAGAGATCGGTGCCCAGCATGCATTTAGTTTTTCTTGCATTTAAGAGGAGTTGGAGGCCACGGAAGGAGTGGTGTATGGCATTGAAGCTTGTCTGGAGGTTAGTTAATTAACACAGTGTCCAAAAGAAGGGCCAGATGTATACAGAATGGTGTCGCCTGCGTAGGGGGGGGGGGGGGGGGCAGAACTTTTGGGAGTTTGTGCTACAGGATGCAAATTTCTGTTTGAAAAAGCTAGCCTTTGCTTTACTAACTGCCTGTGGATATTGGTTCCTAACTTCCCTGAAAAGTTGCATATCGCGGGGGCTATTCGATGTTAATGCAATACGACACAGTATATTTTTGTGCTGATCAAGGGCAGTGAGGTCTGGAGTGAACCAAGGGCTATATTTGTTCCTTGTTCTACATTTTTGAACGGGGCATGCTTATTTAAGATGGTGAGGATAGCACTTTTAAAGAATAACCAGGCATCTTCTACTGACGGAATGATGTCAACATCCTTCCAGGATACCCGGGCCAGATCGATTAGAAAGGCCTGCTTGCTGAATCGAAAACTTCAACAAGCATTTCTCAACGGCTGGCCATGCCTTCCTCCTGGCTACTCCAACCTTGGCCAACAGCTCCCCCCCCCCCCTCCCCTCCCCCCAGCTACTCGCCCAAGCCTCCCCAGCTTCTCCTTTACCCAAATACAGATAGCAGATGTTCCGAAAGAGCTGCAAAACCTGGACCCGTACAAATCAGCTGGGCTTGACAATCTGGACCCTCTATTTCTGAAACTATCCGCCGCCATTGTCGCAACCCCCATTACCAGCCTGTTCAACCTCTCTTTCATATCGTCTGAGATCCCCAAGGATTGGAAAGCTGCCGCAGTCATCCCCCTCTTCAAAGGGGGAAACACCCTGGACCCAAACTGTTACAGACCAACAGTGGGGCAAAAAAGTATTTAGTCAGCCACCAATTGTGCAAGTTCTCCCACTTAAAAAGATGAGAGAGGCCTGTAATTTTCAACATAGGTACACTTCAACTATGACAGACAAAATGAGAAAAAAAATCCAGAAAATCACATTGTAGGATTTTTAATGAATTGATCTGCAAATTATGGTGGAAAATAAGTATCTGGTCAATAACAAAAGTTTATCTCAATACTTTGTTATATACCCTTTGTTGGCAATGACAGAGGTCAAACGTTTTCTGTAAGTCTTCACAAGGTTTTCACACACTGTTGCTGGTATTTTGGCCCATTCCTCCATGCAGATCTCCTCTAGAGCAGTGATGTTTTGGGGCTGTTGCTGGGCAACATGGACTTTCAACTCCCTCCAAAGATTTTCTAGGGGGTTGAGATCTGCAGACTGGCTAGGCCACTCCAGGACCTTGAAATGCTTCTTACGAAGCCACTCCTTCGTTGCCCGGGCGGTGTGTTTGGGATCATTGTCATGCTGAAAGACCCAGCCACGTTTCATCTTCAATGCCCTTGCTGATGGAAGGAGGTTTTCACTCAAAATCTCACGATACATGGCCCCATTCATTCTTTCCTTTACATGGATCAGTCGTCCTGGTCCCTTTGCAGAAAAACAGCCCCAAAGCATGATGTTTCCACCCCCATGCTTCACAGTAGGTATGGTGTTCTTTGGATGCAACTCAGCATTCTTTGTCCTCCAAACACGACGAGTTGAGTTTTTACCAAAAAGTTATATTTTGGTGTCATCTGACCATATGACATTCTCCCAATCTTCTTCTGGATCATCCAAATGCTCTCTAGCAAACTTCAGACGGGCCTGGACAAGTACTGGCTTAAGCAGGGGGACATGTCTGGCACTGCAGGATTTGAGTCCCTGGCGGCATAGTGTGTTACTGATGGTAGGCTTTGTTACTTTGGTCGCAGCTCTCTGCAGGTCATTCACTAGGTCCCCCCCATGTGGTTCTGGGATTTTTGCTCACTGTTCTTGTCATCATTTTGACCCCACGGGGTGAGATCTTGCGTGGAGCCCCAGATCGAGGGAGATTATCAGTGGTCTTGTATGTCTTCCATTTCCTAATAATTGCTCCCACAGTTGATTTCTTCAAACCGAGCTGCTTACCTATTGCAGATTCAGTCTTCCCAGCCTGGTGCAGGTCTACAATTTTGTTTCTGGTGACCTTTGACAGCTCTTTGGTCTTGGCCATAGTGGAGTTTGGAGTGTGACTGTTTGAGGTTGTGGACAGCTGTCTTTTATACTGATAACAAGTTCAAACAGGTGCCATTAATACAGGTAACGAGTGGAGGACAGAGGAGCCTCTTAAAGAAGAAGTTACAGGTCTGTGAGAGCCAGAAATCTTGCTTGTCTGTAGGTGAGCAAATACTTATTTTCCACCATCATTTGCAAATAAATTCATTAAAAATCAAAATATGTTTGATTTTCTGGATTTTTTTACTCATTTTGTCTGTTATAGTTGAAGTGTACCTATGATGAAAATTACAGGCCTCTCTCAACTTTTTAAGTGGGAGAACTTGCACAATTGGTGGCTGACTAAATACTTTTTTGCCCCACTGTATATCCATCCTGCCCTGCCTATCTAAGGTCTTCGAAAGCCAAGTCAACAAACAGATCCCTGACCATCTCGAATCCCACCGTACCTTCTCCACTGTGCAATCTGGTTTCCGAGCCGGTCACGGGTGCACCTCAGCCACGCTCAAGGTACTAAACGATGTCATAACCGCCATCGATAAAAGACAGTACTGTGCAGCCGTCTTCATCGACCTGGCCAAGGCTTTCGACTCTGTCAATCACCATATTCTTATCGGCAGACTCAGTAGCCTCGGTTTTTCTAATGACTGCCTTGTCTGATTCACCAACTACTTTGCAGACAGAGTTTTCTCTGTATATATCAATGATGTTGCTCTTACTGTGTAAGATTCCCTGATCCACCTCTACGCAGACGACACCATTCTGTATACTTCTGGCCCTTCCTTGGACACTGTGCTATCTAACCTCCAAATGAGCTTCAATTCCATACAACACTCCTTCCGTGGCCTCCAACTGCTCTTAAACGCTAGTAAAACCAAATGCATGCTTTTCAACGGTTCGCTGCCTGCACCCGCACGCCCGACTAGCATCACCACCCTGGATGGTTTCGACCTAGAATATGTGGACATCTATAAGTACCTAGGTATCTGGCTGGACTGTAAACTCTCCTTCCAGACTCATATCAAACATCTCCAATCTAAAATCAAATCTAGAGTCGGCTTTCTATTCCGCAATAAAGCCTCCTTCACTCACGCCGCCAAACTTACCCTGGTAAAACTGACTATCCTACCGATCCTCGACTTCGGTGATGTCATCTACAAAATAGCTTCCAATACTCTACTCAGCAAACTGGATGCAGTTTATCACAATGCCATCCGTTTTGTTACTAAAGCACCCACCACTGCGACCTGTATGCTCTAGTCGGCTGGACCTCGCTACATATTCGTCGCCAGACCCACTGGCTCCAGGTCATCTACAAGTCCATGCAAGGTATAGCTCCGCCTTATCTCAGTTCACTGGTCACGATGGCAACACCCACCCGTAGCACGCGCTCCAGCAGGTGTATCTCACTGATCATCCCTAAAGCCAACACCTCATTTGGCCGCCTTTCCTTCCAGTTCTCTGCTGCCTGTGACTGGAACGAATTGCAAAAATCGCTGAAGTTGGAGACTTTTATCTCCCTCACCAACTTTAAACATCTGCTATCTGAGCAGCTAACTGATCGCTGCAGCTGTACATAGTCCATCGGTAAATAGCCCACCCAATTTAGCTACCTCATCCCCATACCAATATCTCTACCTGCACATGACCATCTGATCCTTTATCACTCCAGTGTTAATCTGCAAAATTGTAATTATTCGCCTACCTCCTCATGCCTTTTGCACACAATGTATATAGACTATGTTTTTTCTACTGTGTTATTGACTTGTTAATTGTTTACTCCATGTGTAACTCTGTGTTGTTGTCTGTTCACACTGCTATGCTTTATCTTGGCCAGGTTGCAGTTGTAAATGAGAACTTGTTCTCAACTAGCCTACCAGGTTAAATAAAGGTGAAATAAAAATAAATACAAATAAATGGAAAGATTATTTTTTATATACCCAGTGTATATGCAAAAAGTCGGATTTCATTACCTAATATATCCGATAATAAGCTCCGAACTCTGTTTCTCATGTAGGTAACGCCTTTTGAAGATTTTACATTTTTTGTTGTCTTCGTTTTCAAAAGTTGCTTCCAAAGTTTTAATGTAGGAGGCTTTGAAAATGAAAAGCTTGCGGAATGCTCAGTGCTACGTTGACATTTCAACGAGATACGCTTGTTTTTGTGAGATATCTTTTTTAATTATTATGAAAATTGTATACTAAAATAAGAAAATACTATGTCATGTCTGTCTCAAAATCGATATCCATCTTACCTTTATTTTGTTATATGTCCTGCGGATTTGACAAGAAAGATGACGAGTTCAACGGGAAAGTGAGCCTGTCAGGTAGCCAGTAGCAGTAATTCTTGCACAGAATCCCGTTTAGTTGATGTTATGCAACTTTCCGGATTTTCGACAGATTTTTTTTCTCTGGCCTGCATTGATTAATTCTGACCATCCTACAAGGGTAAAAATTCCAACCATTTTTGAACGGATTATTATATATGTTTTTTATTGGACAGAAAAAGCTGTAGACATACTTTCACTATTGAATGGACAAAACACATCAGAAGCAAGATAAGGACTAATATAACAACAGTCATTTGAAAATAATTACAATCCAGATGGAAACAAATGGCTAGACAAGAAACGCTTTAGCAAAACAACAATATGAACAATGAGTGTATATTGAATATTGACACAAGAAGGATGAAAATTACTGCCTCATTTCTACATAGTGAATTAGAAAGATAGTAACAGAAGTGGTCAGGAAATAGTCTTTGTAGGGGGGGGGGGTTGTGTGTCAGGGGGAGGGTTGTGAGTGTGTAGAGGGGGTTGTGTGTGTGTGTGTGGGGGGGGGATTGTGTGGGTGTGTGTGTGTTTGTGTGTGTGTGCGTGCGTGCATGCGTGTCTGCCTGTCTTTGTTGTTAGAGTATTTATATTTACATGTGGTTGTGTGCGTGCCTTCTCCATTGTACTGGCCAACCATAGCAGACATTCTTAGGGAGCAGAAATTAGGTACAGGGTTCCTCTATTATGTCTCTCTCTCTCTCTCTCTCTCTCTCTCTCTCTCTCTCTCTCTCTCTCTCTCTCTCTCTCTCTCTCTCTCTCCAAGTCATTATCCAGTCCAAACACACACACTCATACAGGTCTCTGTGAGTGGCTAGGGCTTCTAACATCCAGTGACTTCAAAGCCTGCCGAAGCGCCCCATTCTTCCCATAGAAATGGCTGTAGCTCAAAGGCCTGTGTCTGCGCAGATAGAGACTGGCGTTAGGAGGCAGAGAGACAGGGTGCTCCATTATTCGCCAAGCCTTCCATCCCTCAGCCATTGTGATGTACCTGTGCAAAAATCTCTGCTTCACAGAAGATAAAGAAGACAACAGGTCAAGAATTCCATTAATTATTTGAATTACCATTCCCATGCAAAACTACTGTATATCTGATTAATCTAAATTCAATTAAATAAGAAGATTTGTGGTCTTTGGAGATGCTAAAGTCATCTACTAATGTTGAGCAACAGTTACTGATTCACATGTGGAAGGTGGCAGCAGAGGTAGAAACAACAGTTATATTGATGCATAAACAAAGTCACTGCATAAGCTATTGAATTACAAAATATTTAGGTGTCTCATTTTGACCTGCTCACAATTAATTTATGCCATCAACAAGCAATAGAATATAATTATCTTTCAATAGTTTATGGAGTGATATTTTGCATTAATCCAGCCATATATAACTGTTGTTTCTACCCAGTATGCTCTCACATGTGAATCAGTAGCTGTTTATTCCAGCTTGTTGATTGTGTAACTGTATTGTGGGTTAAAAATGAGACACCCAAAGATCCTGTTGTGATGGACCAAACTCATTAAACAATGCCTCTCTAAAATCCCAGGGGAGTAGGGAATAAGTCTTGCCTGCTACTCCATCTTATTAATATCACAGATCGCTACAGTACAAGCTGAACTTGTGCAATCATAATCAGTGGGGGAATTAATCACCCAGACACTTAAGTCGAGGAACAGCACATCCTCCATTCTCTTTTCATTTGGCTATTGTCACAATAGCATCGAGAGGTGTTTGGCTCAGATGAACTCTGACCCTCTGAAGGCCAGGGAGGTAACAGCCAGCTCGATGTGTTTTAATTGTCTCATTTAGTTGGATAATGAGCTTTTGTATTGGAGCCAAAGAGGCACCGGGAGTCTCCAACAGCCAAGAGGCCTCCAATTAATGATGTTGTTTTGTTATCTAAAGGAGATACTCATCTATACTGACCTTTATTAATCAAAAAGAATGCATGAACTTAAAAAAGCATACTACAATCATCAAGTTGATTATTCTTTAGGTTAGGAAAAACAAAGAATAGGGTAAGAGAGCACACAATAGAGAGAAAGCAAGAGTGAGATAGATAGAAGAATTGGAATACCTTGAGGGATGGACAGAGGCTTGACTAGATGAATGAATGGTTTGACAGATGAAAACAAAGAGTTATATAGTGATGGATGGGGTGATGGTAAAAATAGAGACATGGTTTAATAAATAAGATACTGTATGAGTGATGGATATCCATGGGTGTGGCAGTGACACTACCACAGTTGGAGAGGCAGGGGTGGCTGGTCCACAATCAAACTATTGTATTTCACTTCTCTATGTTTGGTAACGATGAAACATGACCATATAGACCCCACAGACAATGGTTGTACATTGGTATCACACAATAACACATATTGGATTCCAAGTATTTGAGTTTTTGTGACTGGCCAGAAGGGCTGAACAATCATCAGGAGAATTTGGCGAGTGGAGAAATGTCAACGAGCCTCTGCATAAAAAAACAGGGGGGTGGGGTGTCGGGAGTAGTGTGTGAGAGAACATGTGAAGGTAGGGCGGACTGAGACACATGAACACTATATGTAAACTGTTGTAATAGCAACCTACCTACAGTAAACCCCTTATTGCATCAAAATAACTTTGTTTTTCACTGATCCATTCAATACAGTCCTAGCCAATTCCAGGCTTGTTAGCTGAAGAAGGGAGAGAAGGATGGGGAATGACTGCCCAGTCCACACCCTGCTATTGGTAGAGTTATCTAAGCGTATCCAGCCGTTCTCTGCTCCTGCCTTGCCTTCACTCAATACCACTGTGTCGCTGCCTGATGGCATGTATGGATTCTGTCTCTTCATCCATCCACTTTGAATGCTAATGTATTCACAGCTAAGGAATCGCTTGTCTGTAATGCATATTTATCGGCACCCCTGGGTGATGTCTTTATTCTGCAGTGATAACCCCTTTTCAGCTTTTAGGTACTGTTGTGGTGGACTATGGGAAAAGACCATATGTCATAGGTCTTGGTAGGAGAGCACAGAGCTTATGCACAATAGATTAAGTTTAGCATTCATAGCATTGTGTAGCAGTGACTACAGATGAGTATAATAGTCTGCTGGTTCCAGCAGTTTAAATCACTGTGATTGGTTGGATGGTTTGATGGGTCCGCTCTGACTCTCTTTGGGTCTGACTCAGTCGTCAGCACAGTTGGTATTCATGCAACCCAGCGGGTTGTGTACTTATTCAGGAAATACATTTGAGTAAATCTCCAATAGATCACATCTCCCTCAAGGTCTTTGGCTGAGACACCGCAGCAATCTCCAGAGCCTTCACTTCCAACAGGGCCAGGAAATTATTTCTCCTCACATTTTGTTGAGAAAATATATAATAAGCTTCTTGAGATGGGAGATCTCACATTCCATAATGAATTCTCTCAAAAAGACAAACATGCATTTCAACTGGTTTTGTTGATTTTTTTTAACTGTCATTGTTGTTCAGATATTTTAGTTGTAAAGATGACTCAAGGTTGAACCTTTTGCCATACAGACAGAGAAGCCTCCGATCTACTCTCCCCTGCTACCTCCCTCTAGCCATTAGCCTTAAACATGATTCCAGGCTGTTCGGTTGCAGTGAATCAATAATACAAATAATACTAGTAGTAAAATAATATTAGTAGTAATACTAAGTAAAATAATAGAATATAAAAATATCACAAGATGGCATATATACACTGAGTATACAAAACATTATGAACTTATTGATGTCACTTCAATCAGTGTATGAAGGGGAGGAGACAGGTTAAAGAAGGATTTTTAAGCCTTGAGACAATTGAGACATAGATTGTGTATGTGTGCCATTCAGAGGGTGCACCGGTTTGTGTCAAGAACTGCAACGCTGCTGGACAGTTTCCCGTGTGAATCAAGAATTGTCCATCACCAAAAACACCCAACTGTGGGAATGCTTTAGATGCCTTGTAGAGTCCATGCCCTGACGAATTGAGGCTGTTCTGAGGGAAAAGGGGGCGGGGAGGTTGCAGTATTGGGGCGGCAGGGAAGCCTAGTGGTTAGAGCGTTGGACTAGTAACCGGAAGGTTGCAAGTTCAAACCCCCGAGCTGACAAGGTACAAATCTGTCGTTCTGCCCCTGAACAGGCAGTTAACCCACTGTTCCTAGGCCATCATTGAAAATAAGAATTTGTTCTTAACTGACTTGCCTAGTTAAATAAAAATAAAATATTAGAAAGATATTCTTAACATTTTGTGTACACATACAGTACCAGTCAAAAGTTTGGACACACCTACTCAGTCAAGGGTTTTTCTATTATTTTCTACATTGTAGAATAATAGAGAAGACATCAAAACTATGAAATAACACACATGGAATCCAATAGTAACCAAAAAAACAAATTATTAAAAGTAGCCACCCTTTGCCAAGGTGACAGCTTTGCACACTCTTGGCATTCTCTCAACCAGCTTCAACTGGAATGCTTTTCCAACAGTCTTGAAGGACTTCCCATCTGTGTAGAGCACCTGTTGGCTGCTTTTCCTTCACTCTGTGGTCCAACTCATCCCAAACCATCTCAATTGGGTTGAGGTTGGGGGATTGTGGAGGCCAGGTCATCTGATGCAGCACTCCCATCCCACCATCCCTCTCCTTCTTGGCCTAATGGCCCTTACACAGCCTGGAGGTGTGTTGGGTCATTGTCCTGTTGAAAAACAAATGATAGTCCCACAAAGCGCGAACCAGATGGGATGGCGTATCGCTGCAGAATGCTGTGGTAGCAATGCTGGTTAAGTGTGCCTTGAATTCTTAACAAATCACAAATGGTGTCCCCAGCAAAGCACCCCCACACCATCACACCTCCTCCTCCATGCTTCACAGTGGGAACCACACATGCAAAGATAATCCGTTCACCTACTCTGCGTCTCACAAAGACACGGTGGTTGGAACCAAAAATCTCAAATTTGAACTCATCAGATAAAAGGTCAGATTTCCACCGGTCTAATGTCCATTGCTCATGTGTCTTGGCCCAAGCAGCAAGTCTCTTCTTCTTTTGGTGTCCTTTAGTAGTGGTTTCTTTGCAGTAATTCGATCATGTCCTGATTCAGACAGTCTTCTCTGAACAGTTGATGTTGACATCTGTCTGTTACTTGAACTCTGAGGTGCAATCTGAGGTGCAGTTAATTGCCCACTTTGGTTGTTAACTCTAAAGAACTTATCCTCTGCAGTAGAGGTAACACAGCGTCTTCCTTTCCTGTGGTGATCCTCATGAGAGCCAGTTTCATCAAATTGCTTGATGGTTGTTGCGACTGCACTTGAAGAAACTTTCAAAGTTCTTTGAAGAATCTCAAACATAAATATAATTTGGTTTGTTTAAAACTTTTTTGGTTACTTTATGATTCCATATGTGTTTTTTCTTAGTTATAATGTCTTCACTATTATTAAACAATGTAGAAAATAGAAAAAAATTAAGAAAAACCCTTGAATGAGCAAGTGTTTCCAAACTTTTGACTGGTACATGTACAACTAGTTTTAAATTCTACACTGTTACTGCAGGTAAAAGTGGTGAAGTGTGTAAACAAGGATTCTGGTCCATAGAGTGACGAGTGAGTAAAACATAAAATGTCCATGGGCGGAGCAGGTAGCTGACTTGTGATGGCTATTCAGCAGCCTGCTGGTCGGGGATCGAAGCTATTGGGCAGTCTGTCAGTTTTTGCCATGATGCTCCTATATTGTCCGCATCTGAGTGATAAAAGTAGTTAGTAATGAGAACGAGTTTTGTTATACCACCACAGCTCTGCTTATCTACCCCCCCTCCCCCGACCTCTGACCTGACCTCTCCAGAGGTTGTCAGATCCCCTGTGGAGGATGTGCCTTAAAAGGCTTTCCTCCAAGACACCCATTGATCAGACACTCATTAATCACTGTGTGTGTATGGAGGAACATGCCCCTCCTATGGTTAACCCATCATATGTTTTTTTATGAGAGGGGAGGTTGACCCCTAAGCTGAGCGATTTGTTTAAAGAGTTTGACACACCATTTCTGGATACAAGGGGGAACACAATAATGGATCTGCAGATAAAAGGAATGATGATGAGTTAGAGGCAGGGAGTGAATGGAGCTTGTGGTGTGTGTGTGTGTGTGTGTGTGTGTGTGTGTGTGTGTGTGTGTGTGTGTGTGTGTGTGTGTGTGTGTGTGTGTGTGTGTGTGTGTGTGTGTGTGTGTGCGTGCGTGCGTGCGTGCGTGCGAGTGTGTGTGCGTGTGAGTGTGTGTGTGTGTGTGTGTATGTGTGTGCGTGCGTGCGTGCGTGTGTGTGTGTGTGCGTGTGTGTGAGTGCATGCATGTGAGAAAGAAAGAGAAAGAGGAGACAGAGAAAGAAAGAAATAGCTTGTGTAAAGAAGATGTGCATTTGGTTTGAGACGGTGGGGGTGGTAGGACCATAAAACAATATCAGGCCCATTAAAGCTAATTGAGTGTGTTTAAAAGTCTTTGCGAAGCATGGTTCCATGTTAACGCTCTGCTTAGTGATGATGTGGGGACGGTGAGAGGGGGATATCCAGATATACACTCCTTCATCTCCGTCAGGGGTTTAATGACCGTGCTGGACCCTCTGCGGTTTAACACCCAACAACCCCTCATTTTACGCAACTTAACCTCATGAATAACACACATATCCCCTCATTGCTAAGTACATAAATTCATACAGCACACACCTGGAATTTACTGTAAGTGGCTCAATTTGTATTGAAGCATGCATTTCAAATGTTTTCTTACTTTTCTTTGATTAGACTATGTATTTTGAAATGGTGTGGTAATGTTGTTGCAACAATATGAAATAGCTCATTTCTGAATGTACTCTAATTATTTTACTAAGTCATCAGTAGTTTTGTAAGTGGTGCAAATTCGTCAGTAAAAACACTTTAAAGTAGTACTAAAGTAATTTTTTGGAGTATCTGTACTTTACTATTTATATTTTTGACAACTTTAACTTTTACTCCACTACATTCCTAAAGAAAATAATGTACTTTTTTACTACTTACATTTTCCCTGACACCCGAAAGTACTCGTTACATTTTGAATGCTTAGGCAGGACAGGAAAATTGTCTACTTCACGCACTTAGAGAGAACATCCCTGGTCATCCCTACTACCTCTGATATGGCAGACTCACTGAACACAAATGCTTTGTTTGTAAATCATGTCTGACTGTTGGTGTGCCCCTGGCTATTCGTAAATAAAAAGATACAAGAAAATTGTGCCGTCTGGGTTTCTTAATATAAGGAATTTGAAATAATTTATACTTTTACTTTTACTTTGACACTTAAAACCTCTTAAGGATTAGCCCCTTTTTTAAATGTTTGACTAAAATTACATACCCAAGTCTAACTGCCTGTAGCTCAGGCCCTGAAGCAAGGATGTGCATATTCTTGGTACCATTTGAAAGGAAACACTTTGAAGTTTATGGAAATGTGAAAGGAATGTAGTAGAATATAACACAATAGATCTGGTAAAATATAATACAAAGAAAAAAACGTTATTTTGTATTTTTTTGTACCATCATCTTTGAAATGCAAGAGAAAGGCCATAATGTATTATTCCAGCCCAGGTGCAACTTAGATTTTGGCCAGTAGATGGCATCAGTGTATGTGCAAAGTTTTAAACTGATCCAATGAACCATTGCATTTCTGTTCAAAATGTTGTATCAAGACTGCTCAAATGTGCCTAATTTGTTTATTAATAACTTTCCATGTTCAAATTTGTGCACTCTCCTCAAACAATAACATGGTATTATTTGACTGTAATATCTACTGTAAATTGGACAGTGCAGTTAGATGATCAAGAATGTAAGCTTTTTGCCAATATCAGATATGTCTATGTCCTGGGAAATGTTCTTGTTAAGTATATTTTAGCAATTACATTGACTTTTGATACTTATTCAGTATATTTAAGACCAGATACGTTTAGACTTTTACTCAAGTAATATTTTACTGGGTCACTTTCACTTTTACTTGAATCATTTTCTTTTAAGGTATATTTACTTTTAATCAAGTATGACAATTGGGTACTTTTGTGTAACCTTTATTTAATTAGGCAAGTCAGTTAAGAACAAATTCATATTTACAACGGCCTACATGGTATCTAAAATAAAAATATTATATGTCTAGTCCTCATTTCAAATCGAGGCAGCTACACAGAACATCATTGTTTATTTATAATTTACAACATTGCAAATTGTACTTTAAATGTTTTGTTTTCTAGCCTAAAACAATGAGATGGCAGGGTGGATGTCCTCAGTATTTGCAATGTACTCAAAGTGGTACGAGGAAAGAGAAAGCACCAGAAAGCATGAAACTTGGAGAAGCCCAAGTAATGGTCCAGAGTCTTGCACCTAGTGTCCATATTTCTGAAACTCCCACTCCCTTTTGTCTAGGGTGCACACCTGCCTGGTCTTCAACCAACGAGAGATACAGTGGAAATGGAATGCATGATTGCAGCCTCCCTAGGCTATGATGCACTTCTCTGATGTGGCAGAGGCCTGGTTAGCCTGGTGCACCATTACTATGCTGCACATGCATATAAGAGGAGAAATGGCATCCTCATTGTTATTGGGGGAATAAGCTTGTTTCTCTGTGATGTCTTAGGACCACAATTGACTGAGAAAATACAGTACACACACCACTAGAATTAGTGGTGCTTTGAGGAACCCTGGAGATCCTCAAGGAACCCCTGGAGATCCTCAAGGAACTACAAAACTGTGTTCGTATGTGATGACAATACAACAGAAAAGATCAACAGGAATGCCATTTACTCTAACAGGTGGCCAAAAGGCCACACCCCTACTAAGCCATGCCTCCACTCCAGCGTTCCACCAGGAACCCCTTGCTACATTGCACCATTAAAGGTTCCTCCATGAACCCCTCAACTAACCAAAGGTGCAAATAGGAGCCATTGACTAGCAATGGCTTCAATGAGGTTAACAGAGGTCTATGAGTTCCTCAAGACCCTATGCAAATCCCAAAGTTGGAATAGTTACCACTTTATTACTATATGTAATCAGCAATGTTAATGTTGTTAATATTATATTAGAATATGTTCAAGGACACTTTTAATTTGTACAAACTTAAAATGATGAACGTGAATTGCAGTTACATTAACGGGTGGCCAAAAATAACTATCTGCCAGCCACGCCTCCAATAAGCCACAACTACAATCTGATTGGCTGCCACCTTTACAATGTTTTATTAGAAAGGTTCAACATTTAACCCCTACCATCACAAAAAGGTTCCGGTTTCAACCTTTAAACATGGGTTCCTCAAAGACCATTTTCAGAGGGGTTCCTCAAGGAAACTTTTTGAACTATTGCCTATAACTTTTGGGTTGCCTGTGTGGCAACCCAAAAGGTTCTTCCAGTCACCTTTACTTCTAAGAGTGCACTCCATCACAAAAACAGGCAATTATCCTGTCAGACAGCGGTCTTCTCACATGGGCCACTGGTAGTGTATTTCTTACTGTACTGTATTACTGTCTTATTGGTCTAATGCTGCCTGTCCTGGTGGCTCAGTGAGATAACAGGACTGCTGCAGCCAAACAGTAAGTTAGTTGCTTTGACATACAATATGACACTAGCGGTCTCAGTATTCAGTGCTCCAAAGATCTCCACAGAGCCCATGGCTTCCTCTGGTGCTGTTCCGCACTGTCGTTTCTGGAGATTAGCTCGGCCCCTCTTTCATGTGCCAATGATGGTTTGATCTGGGCCCTTGTCAGCAAACAGCGTCTCTCCTCTGCTCCTTTTGAAGTGGAAATGTGGGGGCCATGCCTGGCTAACGCTTTCACAGAGTAAATTGACTTCCTTCAGCAGAGACACTGACTGATCTCCCCCCTCTCTCCCGTGCCTGCGTTCACCACTGATGGATAACAGCCCTCTGTATAAAATATGTAGAGAAATGGCCGATAAGATCAAAAGGCCGTATGGCCAGCGGGTCGCCAAGGAGATTTGCACATATCAAAGGTGACTGCAGTCTCAGAATATTGATTGAGGGAAGCAGGAAGTTCATTTGTCTAAAGAAGAGAGTGTCTTTGTGAGGAAAGAGAAACCAGAAAGGCAAATATCATGTCCAATGAAATGGGTGACATAAATGTGAATGACTGAATACGAAACTGTGTGCAGCCTCCGCTGTTGTTTTTATCCTGTTTGACTTGATGCTTCATCACTGGACTAATGCACAAGGCAGCTCATACCTGTGTCCTCTAACTCAAATGTCAATTACACAGAGTGTCTCTGATATGAGGTTCAATTTAAGAGGTTCAAACTAACGGCCATCTCCGCCTCCCTCTGTCTCTCCTTCTTCACCCCTGCTCTCTCACTTTCATTAGATAGTACCAGGCATAAGTAGGGCTGTCGTGGACACGGAATTTCATCATCCAGTGATTGTCAAGCAAATAACTGTCGGTCTCACAGTAATTGACCGTTAACTAACATAAACACATTTAGCATCTCCTTCCAATACAAGCCACTGATGTTGACCTTTGGAACATCTACATTTTAAAAAGTCTAATAAATCCATGTTATATAGCCTACACCTTTACAATAAATTCATTATTTATTTCTAGACAGGTCTAAAGAAGCATTATATGAAGATAATTTAGTCTATTTCAGAAGAACAGAATAGCATACTCTGAGTTGTCCTTATGTTAAGGCTTAATGGCTGTGGGCTACATTGGTTCATTTAGCAGAGAAGATTTGCTTAGGATTCCGTGGCATTATTTTATATTATGAAGAATACAATTGAACAAAGCTGAATGAAATAGAAAGGATATTTTCTCAAAATGATTGTAACGGCATTCTGAGGAAGAAGGTGAGGACCAAGGCGCAGAGTGATACGTGTTCAAATTATTTATTCGAAACTGAACACTAAATACAAAATAACAAAAGGAATCACCGAAACAGTTCTGACAGGTGATGCAACCACTCAACAGAAAACAACTACCCACAAACACAGGTGGGAACAGGCTACCTAAGTATGGTTCTCAATCAGAGACAACGATTGACAGCTGCCTCTGATTGGGAACCATACCAGGCCAAACACATAGAAATACGACACACAGAACAAAACATAGCATGAAAAACGTAGAATGCCCACCCCAACTCACGCCCTGACCAAACCAAAATAGAGACATAAAAAAGGAACTAAGGTCAGGACGTGACAATGATTTGAGCGAGTGCGTACATGTTGATATATTGTGTTGAGTGGTTAACAAAGAAATAGGTATTCTTATTAATTTCGATTTAGTAATGTAATTTTAGTTGTTCTACAAATGTTGGGCTATATGTTTTGATTTTTAATTCATTGTAAGGCTCCATGATGTGACTCTAATGGTGATTTGAAAAAAGTTGCTTGAAAGGCATGAGCTCTGCTTTGATTTTTGCGCAGGCTGTACACACTTCATCAGTCACTCATTCACAATTTGACAAGCACTTGATAATGCCTTGAATTTCACGGCGGCATCCGCTTTGTGTGGCCGTAATATACCCTAAAAATATCCATGCCTTTTGCAGCCAGTGGCCGTTGTGCCCTTCTCCCTGAGTGCTGCGCGCTCCATCATGTGATTGGGTCTTTCTCACAGGCTACAAGTGAAAACAAACACATCCGGAACACAATTGTGCACATCCTTATCTAATTCCGAGTTGTATGTTGAATATATTGGTAGAACTGTCCACATTTACTTTTCATCAACCAGCAAGATGAGTAGACCTAACAAACAGCAAAAGCACTAGCCTATGTCAATCTACTCTCCCCCATAGTACAGAGGTCAACCTATTCTATTCTGTGCAATAAATAAATATTCCAAACATAGTCTGGGACAGTTGTTGGATACGATTGATTCCAAATTAAAACAACCACTAACATCAAAAATATTTGACACAGCAGATCAGAGCGTTTAGCTTTAAATGTTGCTGTACTATTAGGCTGTTTCTTCACATCATAAGAGCAGCAGTGCAGACATGTTAGTAAGCTGTTCCATTACAGGAAACACCATTATCAGAAGTGACCGCAAATGCCATTATCCATGTAATGCTTTTATTATAAAAGTGGATTTTTAATGTTGAAAATGATCTTCCCCAAACTTGAAACTCATTTGCTGCTTATGCATGCCAGTTAGGCTCTACACCCCTTGTAAAGCGGATTAATGTGCTTAATTTTAAGAAGATATTTGGCCACTTTAGTTGAGATACAAAACTTATCCAAACATATAGGCCCATGGGCTAGGCTACATGAGGTGTGCAACTATGATTCGAAAAAGTAAAAGAAAAGGCATTGTTTCTGATGCTGGGCATCATTCACAGGTGATAATATATAATTCACAAGTAATTGCTTTGCCACAGTTTTTGCAGTATTTCTTTAGTGCCTTGTTGCAAACAAGGATAATATTGTCACCCATCAGGCTATTCTTAATTTAATCTTGTCTTTACATATACTAAATAATATATGTGTGAAATTGGTTTTCATTTAGAATGGACCATTTTCATTCACCTGTATCGAAACAGGGGCAGCGGAGAAAATACATGTCATCTATGCACTTAAATAGGGAATGGAGGACGCTTTTTTTCCCCCATGGTTCATTTTCTTGCCAGCCAGGTAGGCTATACTCCTGTTGTAAATATAAGCAATATGCTTATTATTAGGAAAGTTGAAAAATAGACATAGTAGGCCTAGCATATAGAAAGCGTATCATCTTCTTTTTAGTAGAGGCCATCACTCTGTTTTCTCATGCAATTGTATAGCCTATTGTAATGTTGCGCAACATGAGCTCATGGGCTCTCATGAAGTGTTTGATTAGATTTTTAAAAACATTTGCATTGATGTCAGAGTGATTAGAGGGACAATAGAGTGCTGAGTATCAGGCAATTAGCTAGTTTGGAAGGCTACTAATGACCATCAGCAGCATCAGAGCTTAGAGAAGCCTAATCACTATGACTAAACGTCAGGTGGAATTTGACTGCCTTTCATGACTTGTGACCGCAGGTGTGGCGTTAATACAGTCACCCTAGGCATAAGAGGGTTTTGAGGATAAAATCACCAATGGTACTCTGTACGTCAGTTGGTAGAGCATGGTGCTTGCAACGCCAGGATAATGGGTTAGATTTCCAGGACCACCCATACTTAAAATGTGTGCACAGTAAGTAACTTTAGATTAAAGTGTCTGTTAAATGGCAGATATTATATATCACATCCTTTGTAAGAGCTTTACTGAAAATGTGTAGAGTGTTAATAGCCAATTGGACTACTGTATACCCAGACTGATTTTAATTGGTTAAAATCAGTATGGACTGAATGGCTGCACTGAATGGCTAAGTTTGACCATCCAAATACAAGAACATAAAGTATGCACATGCTCCAATCAATCTACAGTCTCTGGTGAAAGACTGAAAAGAGGTGTGCAGGCCGATCTCCATGATAACCGATGCAGAGGAAGACATACAGGCCCGAGTGGGGTTCCCTGGGTCTCCCTGGTCAGATTATGACAGTGTCCCCCAGGGAAAACAGCAGATATAATACCACACTGAGGACACAAGACAGGACTGGGGAACATGAGAACATGACAGAGGCCGGACAGGAAACACATCAACTCTCAACTCCTACAAACACATCAGGGGGGTTGGGTGGGATGGGACCACATTACGATTAGCTGCTGCTCTATTAGTGTGAATGAGGGAGTAATTACATTAGGATGTGTTTGTAACTAAAGATTGCTGAATGTAATTATGCTATTCTGACTTTGTGTTTCCCACACATCCATCCCATTTCTCTCTCTCTCTCTCTCTCTCTCTCTCTCTCCTCTCTCTCTCTCTCTCTCTCTCTCTCTCTCTCTCTCTCTCTCCTCTCTCTCTCTCTCTCTCTCTCTCTCTCGGTCTCTCTCTCTCAGCCTCCTGCACCTCTCTGTACAACTGAATACATACCTAGTCAGTATCCCCCTTTACCTTCTCTCTCTCTCTCTCATGTCTCTCAGTAGCAGCCCCTCCCCCCCCAGAAGGGACTCTCTCTTCTCTTTCTCAGTTTGTCCGCTCCTCAACAGGCTGTGACCAATGTCTCTACTGCTCCGCAGCAAAACCATGATGCAATATTAATGAGCCTGGAGAGGAGCGTTTTGTTCCAATCCACTCCTCAGCCTTTAGGATAGACATTAATAAAACTCCTCTCAGCATTAGCATTTTAATAATGATTTGCAGGTTTGATTATTTTCTATTTGTGGCTGTGACAGGTTTATTGAAAAATCTTTGCTGATGTGGCAACCAGGGAATGACATATGAACAGCTTGGTTTTTGTCATGTAACATATTTACTGAATGTAGAGTAGCACCCAGCAATATATATGTACCCAAAGATTAGATTACCAAGTCCCCACTGTGTTTGTGTTTAGATTTAGAAATGAGCCAGAGTTTGATTAGTTTAAGGAATAAAATAATCGGAGACTGCCATGGACACCAATGGATGGATAGAGTATGATAATAGAGTTTGTCGCTGTGAATATTAAAAACTGGGAAAATTAATATGGATAATTTTTCAATAACACTATACATACCAATGACCACATGAATAGTGAATAGTGTCTGAATAGTGAATCCCCTGTATTTTACTCAGAGGGACATATTACCCATGGTATAGAGTACACATAACTTGTGGAATTGAGATGAGTCACAGACCAATTAGTTGCACATCGAATAACCAAATAATGTCTAAAGTCACACCTCACTAACATACCAGACACCACAAACACACTTGGGTTGACCGTTAATTTGTCTTTTTTCAGTCAAATTAAAAACAGATTTCATTTCAGAGAATGCAGTAATGAATGAGAGGATGAGAGAAGAGTGGAGAGGGAGAACAACATTTTCATTACTTCACCCGTATCGGAATAGATCTTGTCCATAACTCTCTTAAATTACAGAAGCGTACTTTTCCACCTATTTCCCCTGGGGATTGTGGGTATTGGTAAAGAAATCCTGATAAACAGAGCAGAGAAGGAAGAAAATAGTAGAATAAACAGCAATCAGCCTCTGTAGAATTCAACATTTTGCTCACAAATAAAGCAGCATTTTAGGAACCACAAACCCTCTTTTCACTCACACCTAGGAATGTTAAATATTGTCTTTCAAACTGTTTTTTATGCTACCTCTCTGCAGTGATTGGTGCCGGCGGGGATGACCTGCATCACTTCTTGGTATGGCAACTGCTCGGCAAAGTGCTATAGAGGGTAATGCATATGGCTCAGTACATCACTGGGGCCAAGCTCCCTGCCATCCAGGACCTCTATACCAGGCGGTGTCAGAGTAAGGCCCTAAAAATGGTCAAAATACTCCAGCCACCCATGTCACAGTCTGTTCTTTCTGCTACTGCATGGCAAGCGGTACTGGAGCACCAAGTCTGGGACCAAAAGGCTCCTGAACAGCTTCTACCGCAAAGCCATTAGAACAGTCAATTAAATGGCGACCCAGACTTTCTGCTTTTCACCCCCTACTTACGTACATGTACACAGTAATTTAATCAATCGATCACCTAACCAAACCTACATATAGATATTACCTCAATCAATCACCCCAACTACCTCGTACCCCAGTACCCTGACTTGGTAACGATACTCCTTGTACATAGCCTGTATACAGCTTCTTTATTTTGATTTGATTTTGTTATTTTATTGTGTTACTATTTTCTTTTCATTTATTTGTTAGTTTTCTTACTTTATAACTGCATTGTTTGGAAAAGGTTAGTAAGTAAGCATTTCACGGTGAAGTATTCACTTGTTGTATTCGGCGCATGTGACAAATAAAATTTGGATTTGGAATAGTTTCCACAATATGTCAAAACAGTCAAGCACAGACTCTTTACTTTTTTCTGTTTCATCTCACTTTCTTTAAAAAAAGTTGCCAATCTGCATCCACTCATACTACTGCTAGATTCCAGTAGGTTCTGCTTGTGCACCAGCGGGAGGACAAGTGCAGTGTACGCTCGCATGGGGACAGAGAGGGGAAATTGAAAAGTACTAATTTGATGGACAATTACTTACATAACAGGAGAGAAAAGAGACAAAAGTTCAAATAAAAATGTATTAATAAAAAAATGCTAACAATCTAAAAGGGCACTTGTCTCCTAAAAGGGGAAAGGGCAGGTGTTCAGGGACCCCTAGAGCCTTATCTGTGCAGGAATTATGACATTCCAATATCTCAGAAAGAGTCATTTGGCCCAGATGACCTCAGAATAAATTTTTTTCGATAGCAGGACTAGAAGAATTTAGCACCTCCCCCACAGTATTAGGAGCTCTTTCTCTGTTGAATTGCCAGCCCATCACAGTCGAGATAGAATGTATTGCAGGTTTGAGAGAGTGGTAAGACGATGGAAGTGTATATTCCCCTGGCCTTTACAAATGGAGAGAATGAACCAGGGAGGTGAAGATTCGCCTCTGTGGATGTGAGCTGAATAGCAATAGAGATAGCAATTTGAACAGGGAATTCTATCTTGTCCAGGAGATTATTGCCATTGTAAAGAGCCAAAGACCATGGACATTTTTAGGTTCAAACTACAGACCTTAATTTTATCACCCTGTTGCAGGTGAACCTACAATGCAGACAATGTAAAAACGTGTAGTGTTTTTGAGGTTTAAAAAGGCTTCTGAAGTTTGAAATGTCAGACTTGATTTTCCCTTACAAGAAATGTATAAAAAATGTGCATTAATTATATTCCACATAGTAATTCACATTTCCTGTTGCTGCAGGATTGTTTTCCTGCTGTAGCAAACTGGCTCAAAAAAACATAGTTGAAACATAGTTGTAACTGATTAAGTGGAGACTTCTGCACTTTCAATTCCATAGAATGCGCACTACAAAATGGATTAATTAATGTTATTAAAACCTGACATAAAAGCCTACCTGACATCTGTAACCTGATCTATTCTTCTGGCATTTGTACAAATACACACACCTGCTCATAGGGGAGACATACGGTAGATAGACGGTCTATAGAGTTGTTGTATTACTACCTTCTCGCCTGTTCTCCACTCTTCTGTTTCTGACTTAGCCTGTTCTCTCCCTCCACGTTCCCTCTCTCCTTCAGTTGGGGGAAACCTGGAGAAGCACAATACAGTGCAGGCCCCCCTGACCCCTTAGCTTCACACATCTCCTTGGAGAGGCTCATGGGAAGTGAGATGAGCTTTCATCTCAGAGGAGAAAAACTGAAATAGCGATTGAGGAGAACTCTGGGCCCCCAGGATGTGTCCTGATTCAAACCCAGAATGAGTTTATTGTTTTCCTCTCTGACTTACTGACTGTGTTTGTTTGGTGAACAGCCTTTTCTTGGGAATCAAATAGGGCTATCTGTTTCCTAGTAGTATCGATCAGAATGGGAGGAGATGAAGAACCTTGCTGACGGGGAAAGTGTGCACTAGCAGAGAGAGTGAAGTGAGAATGAACACACTGAGCATCATCACTACATGGGCTGTTGTCATAACAGAAAGATAGTCTAGTTTCTGTGTATTTGTGGGTTTGTGTGTCTATGTTTGTGTATGCGATTCAAGAAAACAAATTATAAACCTGTATATTTCTTACTTATTCCCCTTATTTTCCAATGCACTTCACACACGTAGTGATTACAGTGTTTTACAATCCCTTTGGCACTAATTTCAGAACCTTGTGATAATTTTTCAATACTCTAGACACAAAACTCAAAATGGTCATCACTTGTAACACAGGTTGTCCAATGTTCAAAACATTGCATTGTGCATTCATATCTTTAAAGAAACCTTGCACTTGCAGAATCATTGGTTCAAATAACTAATTTATCATGAAATACCATAGGAACATTCATTTAGATCACCCACACACAAGATACCAATAGTTCCACAGTGTAGTTGTTCGCTCAATCATTAAGTATTGTAGTACAAAATGTGTGATACATGTTTCATTATGGTACAATACGTAAATACATCACCGTAAAAATGACTAGAAAAGAGAATACTACAGAAACAAAATCAGAAATGTATTGATGAAATACAATAAAATCACTGATAGGTTTCTTTGAATCAAAGCAAAACAAAGGAAAGATTACTGTACTTGTATATTTCCCTCAACCCTGTCTTGTGGATTTGGCCGTAGGTTCTCATCCACATCACAATGGATGTTTTCATTAGCCAAACATCTTTGGAAGAATCTTCGAATCCAGGCCGTACACTGGTCTGCCGTGATGTCATTGCATGTGTCATCCATGGCCTGAAGAAGGGTTGCTTGTTCGTGAGGGCGCCTATCATATACCTTCCACCTCCATGTGTCACTGGAAACTTGGTACGTGAGGGAAGAATCAGGCGCAGAGAGCATATAGTTCCACAGGAAGACGTGCACTTTAATATCGCACTGAGAATAATGCCCAACAACACAGGGCGCGGAAAATGTGGACCAACCCAGCACACAGGGTACCAGGTCCAAAGCACGAACACCAAAAAACATACACATATGAGTAATCCCGCACGAAACAAGGGCGGGTAAACGTACTTTAAGTGATGAAGCCCATCAAGCACACAAATAGACACAGGTGCAACTAATAAGACAAAACACACAGACAACGAAAAAGGTATCGGTGGCGGCTAGTAGGCCGGGGGCGACGACCGCCGAGCACGGCCCGAACAGGCAGGGGAGCCAACTTCGGCGGAAGTCGAGACAGTACCCCCCCCCCCCCTCCCCCCCGACACGCTCAGAACTCCCACTCCTCTCTCAGGAGGATCCGTCCCTCCTGAGAGACTGCCACCGCCTCCACCCGGAGGGCGAGGCGCTGGGCGATCCGGGTGGAGGCGGTGGCAGTCTCTCAGGAGGGAAGGATCCAAAATGTCCCCCACCGGTACCCAGCACCACTCCTCCGACCGTACCCCTCTCAGTCCACGAGGTACTGTAGGCCCCTCACCCGGCGTCTCGAGTCCAGAATGACACGTACTGTGTACCCTGGGGACCCCTCGATGTCCAGAGGGGGTGGAAGGACCTCAGGCACCTCACCTTCCTGAAGGGGACCAGCCACCACCGGCCTGAGGAGAGACACATGAAACGAGGGGTTAATACGATAATACCTAGGAAGTTGTAACCTGTAACACACCTCGTTTATTCTCCTCAGGACTTTAAAAGGCCCCACACACTGCGGCCCCAGCTTCCGGCAGGGCAGGCGGAGGGGCAGGTTTCGGGTCGAGAGCCAGACCCGGTCCCCCGGTGCGAACACGGGGTGCGAACACGGGGGCCTCACAGCGGTGCTGGCCAGCTCTTCTCTTCTGCCGTCCCCCCGCCAGTCTCAGCGACTCCTGGACGGCTTTCCAGGTGTCCTTAGATCGCTGTACCCATTCCTCTACCGCAGGAGCCTCGGTCTGGCTCTGATGCCATGGGGCCAGGACCGGCTGGTAACCCAACACACACTGAAACGGGGACATGTTCGTTGAGGAATGGGAGTTCTGAGCGAGCTCAGCCCAAGGAACATCACTCACCCGGCAATATGACCGCAGAAACCTGCCCACATCCTGGTTTACGCGCTCCACCTGCCCATTTCTCTCGGGGTGAAACCTGAGGTCAAGCTGACCGAGACCCCCAGTCTCTCCATAAACACCCTCCAAACTCTGGGCATGAATTGGGGGCCCCAATCAGAAACTATGTCCTCAGGCACCCTATAGTGCCGGAAGACATGGGTAAACAGGGCCTCCGCAGTCTGCAGGGCCGTAGGGAGACCAGGCAACGGGATGAGACGGCAGGACTTAGAAAACCGATCCACAACGACCAGGATCGTAGTACTTCCCTGGGACGGGGGAAGGTCGGTAAGAAAGTCCACCGTGTGTCCACGGCCGTTGTGGAACGGGGAGGGGCTGTAACTTCCCTCTAGGCAAGTGTCGAGGAGCCTTGCTCTGAGAGCACACCGAGCAGGAGGAGACATAAAATCTCACGTCCTTAGCCAACGTGGGCCACCAGTATCTCCCCCTTAGACTCCACACTGTCCTCTCGATGCCAGGATGACCCGAGGAGGGTAGAGTATGAGCCCAACAGATTAGTTTATCACGGACCCCCTCGGCACGTACTGAGCCCCTGCTGGACACTGGGGGGGGGGGCGGCTCTAACCGTGATGCCCTCTCTATCTCAGCGTCCACCTCCCATACTACTGGTGCCACGAGACATGAAGGTGGGATGTTTGGGGTCGGCTCAACGGACCGCTCCTAGGTATCATAGAGGCGGGACAGCGCATCGGCTTTGGTGTTTTGGGAGCCTGGCCGGTACGAGATGGTGAAACGAAACCAGGTAAAAAACATGGCCCATCTAGCCTGACGCGGATTTAGTCTCCTCGCTGCCTGGATATACTCGAGATTACGATGGTCAGTCCAGATGAGAAAAGGGTGTTTAGCCCCCTCAAGCAAATGTCTCCACATCTTCAGAGCCTTGACTACAGCTAACATCTCCCGGTCCCCCACATCATAGTTTCGCTCCTCCGGACCGAGGTTCCTCGAAAAGAAGGCACAAGGCCTTGCAATACAGGTCATGCTCCAGCAGCCGCCCAAGTACCTTACGCACCAGAGACACGTGCGCCGCGCGTGTGGCAGAATAGATCAAGATGTCATCGATGTACACTACCACCCCCTGCCAGAGCAGGTCTCGGAGAATCTTGTCTACGAAGGATTGGAAGACGGCTGGAGCATTCTTCGACCCATATGGCATGACGCAGTACTCATAATGGCCAGATGTAGTACTAAATGCGGTTTTCCACTCATCTTCTCCCCGGATACTCACCAGATTATACGCACTCCTCAGGTCCAGTTTTGTGAAGAAACGCACCCCGTGAAATGATTCCACCGCCGTAGCGATGAGAGGTAGTGGGTAACTAAACCCCACTGTGATAGAATTTAGACCTCGATAATCAATGCACGGACGCAGACCTCCCTCCTTCTTCACAAAAAAGAAGCTCGACGAGACGGGTGATGCGGAGGGCCGAATGTACCCCCGTCCCAGCAATTCAGCAACATATGTCTCCATAGCTACTGTCTCCTCCTGGGACAATGGGTACACGTGACTCCTAGGAATTGCAGCATTCTCCAGGTCTATCGCGCAGTCCCCTCGACGATGGGGTGGTAATTGGGTCGCCTTATTTTTACTGAAGGCGATAGCCAAATCGGCATATCCAGAGGGAATGCGCACGGTGGAAACCTGGTCTGGACTTTCCACCATAGTCGCACCAACGGCAACTCCTATACACCTGCCTGAAGACTCCTCTGACCACCCTCTAAGAGCCCCCTGTCGCCAGGAAATCACCGGGTTGTGCTGTGCTAGCCAGGGAATTCCCAACACCACTGGAAACACAGGTGAATCGATAAGGAAGAGACTAATCCGCTACTTATGACCCCCCTGCGTTACCATGTCCAGTGGCACCGTTGCCTCCCTGACCACTCCTGACCCTAATGGTCGGCTATCTAAGGAGTGCATGGGAAAGGTAGGTCTAACGACACCAGGGGAATCCCTAGCCTTAACGCGAGCCCACGATCCATGAAGTTCCCAGCTGCGCCTGAATCGACTATCTCCTTATGCTGTAGAGAGGGAGAAAACCCAGGAAAAGAAGTTAACACAAACATATGACCGACAGGAAGCTCTGGGTGAGTTTGGTGCTGACTCACCTGGGGTGACCAAGTAGTGCTCCGTCTGCCTTCCCGACTCCCAGACGAGCTCCTCCAGCACCAGTCGACCGTGTGTCCTCGCGGACCACAACTGGTGCAGGAGGAGACTCCTCCTCCGGTCCCCCTCAATGCAGCCCCCCCTAACTCCATGGGGCTAGGGGCAGGAGGGCCGGGGGGTGGAAACAACAGGGCCTGTTCCTGACGCCCGCGGGCAGCTAGCAGGTTGTCAAGACGAATGGACATGTCTATAAGTTCATCCAAACTGAGGGTGGTGTCCCGATACACTAGCTCCCTGCGGACGTCCTCCCTGAGGCTACAGCGGTAGTGGTCTATCAACGCCCTGTCATTCCACCCCGCTCCTGCGGCCAAGGCCCTGAACTCCAGGGCAAAGTCCTGAACTCCAGAACTCCTTGTCTCCTGTCGCAGGTGGAACAGCCGTTCACCGGGGTAATGAACTCGGGGTAATGATCCCTCGCCAAGTCTGGGCCATTCCACACTGCGTTCGCCCACTCCAGGGCTCGTGCCGTCAGACAGGAGACGAGGATGCTCACGCTCTCCAAAAGAAACAGACAACGAAAAAGGAATTGGTGGCGGCTAGCACCGCCCGAACAGGCAGGGGGGCCAACTTCGGCGGAAGTCGTGACACCATGTGGAGAAAAATTTCTCAATCGGGTTTTAGGAAAGGAGAGTATGGGGGAAAGTACAGGGTGGTAAATTGTGGATTGGCCTGAAATCGTGGATGGGCCTGAGCATGGTGGAACCTGACATTATCCCACACAATGACATAGGTCCTGCCATCAGCTCTCCAGACCTGAATTAGCCCATCAAGGAAGGTTACATTCGAACAGCGAATCTTGTGGCTGCCTGCAACCCAATATATAGAGTATATAGAGTAGAGGACTTTAGTTGTTGTTCGACCTAACATTAGAACAGGCAAGAAACGTAATCTAAGCAACTTTGACCTTGGTATGATTGTTGATGCCACACACGGTGATTCCAGCATCTCAGAAACAGCTACCTTCCTGGGATTTTTATGCACTACAGTCTCTAGAGTTTACAGAGAATGGTGCCATAAACAAAACACATTCAGTGAGTGGCAGTTCTGTGGTCAAAACCACCTTGTTAATGAGAGAGGTCAGAAGAGAATGTCCAGACTCATTCAAGCTAACAGAAAGGCCACAAACGCTCAAATTACAGCTGTTTAAAACAGTGGTGTGCAGAAGGGCATCTCTTAATGTACAACACCGTAAATAATTCAGGCTGTTGTGGAGGCAAAAGGTGGTCCTACCCAGTACTACATAGGTGTACCTAATAAAGTGTACAGTAATGTCAAATCTGAAAACATGGTCTGGAGAAGTGGTACATGAGACCATAGAAACAGTGTCTGATAAAGAACGATGATGAAATATTACAGCCATAGATCGTGTAGTCCAATTGGTTCATGTTCCACGGTAATTGGTGTCAATGAATCTCGTTATCCTGAAACTTTCATGATCTAAACATGGAATATTGTTCGTCAGTTTCTATAAAACTATGCATTAAGAGTAATGCAACAGTTACTTATCATTTTGAGCAGTTGTATCAATTGATAGTTAGATCACAGTAATGAAATGAATAGACAGTCATCTCAGATGGAATGTGTGAATTGCATTTTGAAATGGTAATAATTTGATGTTAAGTTGTGTCATTTTGAAAAGGTGATTTTAGTTTAATGAATAAATGATCTTAGCTTTATGTGTATTGTATCCAAGCAATTGGAAAAAGTGAAGAAAAAAAAATGCATTTTGATCATTGGTTGTTAGTTTTGTGTCTAGAGTTTTGAAAAATGACATCAAGGTTCCGAAATTAGTGCCAAAGTGATTGTAAAAAACGGTAATGTAAGAAGCAGCAACATTTGGATTTGTTTTACTGAAATAAATGAATGTGAGTTTGTTCTTAATCAGCCTCATTTCCAGCATAAGCCCTGTGATGCAGCGGTTGATAAGCAGAGTGGGCTATATAATCACTACAGTATTGAACTGTCCTGCCTGTCTCCCCTCTGTTTGTCTGTCTCCTCTCCCAGGAGAGGCTGAATGGGGAAGAGGTGTATTGATGTGAAGGGGAGAGGGTGAGGCCTGTCTGTGTGCAGATACATTTGAGGTGACCATCGATGTCCTTTCCGAGGCAGCCATTGTAAATTGTCATCAATTACCTATCCATAAAGCTGCAGGCCATTCTCACATTATGGAATGTGCTCTACTAGTCTAACTCTACAGGGTGACTCTCTGTGTCTCTCTCTACCGGGTTGTCTGTTATTCTGGATGTTTGTTGTTCGGTCCGCCTAATAACCTGTTGAGTTCTATGTGAAAGTCAGAAGGACAGACAGACAGACACTGCTTCTCTGTGTTGACGGGGTAAGTACTGCAGCTGCTCTGGGTCAAGAGCAGACCCAAACCCCAGACAGGCCTATTGTCGCACATCTATTGTCACAGACAGACTGCCACTGGAAAACACTCCCAAACAGCACACCTGTCTGTCATTACTGTCAAGTGCAACACCACTGAATGGTTGGGTAGGATAGAAATTAAATCTAGCTCACCACACACTACACAGCCATTAAACCATTCAGTCCCATTATACTAACACTAGAGCACTATGAAAGCTAATTCTAGGATTACAGCACTAGGACATTAGTAGGGACCCACACAGATTTGGGAGGACTGTGACGAGGTTAGAATAACACATGTGTTAGGAGAGTATGACCTGAATGATCAAATGTGCACATCCAGGTACAGAAACCATTGTAAAAGACATTGTTATAAACGTTAAACATATTGTACGATACAGTATTACTGTATACAGTAACAGAAAACACAAACACATTTTGTGGAAATTCAATGTAGAAAACCAGTGAAATTGATATCAATAGATCTACCCAGAACTTTGTGGTTATAGGAAGAGGTGGGAGTCAGATCCATTAGATACTAAAGGCTGGAATAACCTGCAGCACTGATTATGGGAGTGAGGGGAAAATGCTGATGCACTGCGGATACATTATCTCTGGGTTCTGGGTTTTATTCAATCTTTCTCTGTAGAAGATAATACTTGTACTTTACATGTGTTTATCTACCCTTGTGTGTGTGTGTGTGTGTGTGTGTGTGTGTGTGTGTGTGTGTGTGTGTGTGTGTGTGTGTGTGTGTGTATATATTGAATGCACATACTCCCTGTGCAGCAACAGTGACTGTGCCTGTAGATGGGAGAAGGGTGCTTATCATTTCGATTGCTTCAGAAGAGTCCCATCCTATGTTTCTCATGCAGAGGGTGGTACTCCTCTACATCAACTGGCCTGCCCTGTGTCTCACTCTGTCTCCTGACACCTCAACAGGGCAGGGCTGGAGCACACAATAAGGATCACGTCGCTGCGGCTGAGTAGGGAAAGTTGAGGCAGGAAGACAACAATAGGGCGAAAGGGAGTCCATGTTCTCTCTTTACTCCAATCCAGTTGATGTAAGATAGAAGACGGGAAAAAGGCTGTGGAGTGGTTGAAGGATAGGGATACTGTGAGGATATGGGAGGATGAAAGAGGAGGATGGGAAGGAGAGAACGGCGGTGTGGCGTAGATCATGAAATTAGAGGTGAGATTAGATTCGGTAAGGCCAGAGAACGATAGAGGGAAAGAAAAAAAGAGGGGTAGAGAAGAGATGGGGATTGTGGTGTTATTCCATATGCTGGGGTTTACTGTTAAATAAGAGGTGAGATGTGATTTGGTGAGATCAGAAAGAGATATAGAAATGGAGGATGGATGGAAGGAATAAAATATGACATTTGGAGAGTTGAACTCCTGTCCCACTGCTCTCCTACACACTACAGCACACTGGCTCATGCATTCATTCTCATCCTACTGCTCACACACTGACCCATTGCATTACAAGGGCATTCTGCCTGGAACAGGTACCTACTGTACAGCATATCAAAGCAAATCAAATTCATTTGTCACATGTGCCGAATACAACAGGTGTATTACCGTGAAATGCTTACTTACAAGACCTTAACCAATGTAAATAGTTTGGGTGGCCATTTTATTCATTATTCAGCAGTCTTATGGCTTCGGGATAGAAGCTGTTAAGGAGCCTTTTGGTCCTAGACTTGGCGCTCCAGGTACTGCTTGCCATGTGGTAGCAGAGGGAACAGTCTATGACTTGGGTGACTGGAGCCTTTGACAATTTTTTTGGGGCCTCCCTCTGACACCACCTAATATATAGGTCCTAAATGTCAGGAAGCTTGGCCTCAGTGATGTACTGGGCCGTACCGTACGTACTACCCTCTGTGCGCCTTACAGATGCCGGGCAGTTGCCATACTAGGTGGTGATGCAACCGGTCAGCATGCTCACGATGGTGCAGCTGTAGAACTTTTTGAGGATCTGGGGACACATGGAAAATCTTTTCAGTCTCCTGAGGGGGAAAAGGTGTCGACGTGCTCTTTTCACAACTATCTTGGTGTGTTTGGACCGTGATAGTTTGTTGGTGATGTGGACACCAAGGAACTTGAAACTCTCGACCCGCTACTCTTTAGTCCAGTCAAGGTAAATTGGGGCCTGTTCAGCCCTCATTTTCCTATAGTCCATGATCAGCTCCTTTGTCTTGCTCACATTGAGAGAGGGGTTGTTGTCTTGGCACCACACTGCCAGGTCTTTGACCTTCTCCCTATAGGTTGTCTCATCGTTGTCGGTGATCAGGCCTACCACTGTAGTGTCGTCAGCAAACGTAATGATGGTGTTGGAATTGTGCTTGGCCACACAGTCGTGGGTGAACAGGGAGTACAGGAGGGGAATAACCACACACCCCTGAGGGGCCCCAGTATTGAGAATCAGTGTGGCATATGTGTTGTTGCCTACCCTTACCACCTGGTGGTGGCCTGTCAGGAAGGCCAGGATCCAGTTGCAGAGGGAGATGTTTAGTCCCAGGGTCCTTAGTGATGAGCTTTGTGGACACTATGGCATTGAACGCTGAGCTGTAGTCAATTAACAGAATTCTCACATAGGTGTTCCTTTTGTCCAGGTGGGAAAGGGCAGTGTGGAGTGCGATTGAGACTGTGTCATCTGTGGATCTGTTGGGGAGTAAATGTGAATTCGAGTGGGTCTAGGGTTTCTGGCATAATGGTGTTGTTGTGAGCCATGAGCAGCCTTTCAAAGCACTTCCTGGCTACCGACGTGACTGCTACGGGGCGGTAATCATTTAGGCAGGTTACCTTCGCTTTCTTGGGCACAGGGACTATGGTAATCTGTTTGAAACATGTGGGTATTATAGGGAGAGGTTGAAAATGTCAGTGAAGATACTTGCCAGTTGGCCCGCGCATGCCTTGAGTACACGTCCTGGTAATCCGTCTGGTCTGCCGGCTTTGTGAATGTTGACCTGTTTAAAGGCCTCATCACATCGGCTACGGAGAGTGTGACCACACAGTCACATAGTGTGTGTGTGTTTGTATTTTTACACCTGCATGCATTTGTGTGCACTCAAACACGCTTGAGTGTATGCTTGCAGGCTCACATGTTCTTTTACTCCTGGTGTATTCATTTGAGAAGTGATTGTTCTTACTATATTGAAATAATGAAGCTGACCTGCTCCCGAATGCAATTCACAGAAGGCTGTAGGCCATTTGTAAGCTTTTGGTTTGCTTTGTGAGGAGCTCTACAGGGAAACGATCAATGTTTGTGACGCTGACTGATAAAAAAAATCTCCCCTCCAGGTGAAATACATATCACATGAGCTAGTAGACACAGATTCAATCTCCAGCCCAAGGGATCAGTGTGGGAATGGGAATAGAAGAGTAGAATTCCAGTACGTGCAGACAGATTCCATGGAATACATGAGCAGAATGTATGTTCCATTCAGGGTGTACAAGGCAGTGATGTGCTGTGGGATCTCCCATCTCACTCCTGGCTGAGAGGGAGAGGAGGCTTAAAGGGATAAGCCAGGAGAACACTGAGGGATACATGGTGTATTTCACATAAGCAGAAGGGAGATGGGGATTGGCCTGGGGGTAGGGCTATGGTGGAGAGACAAATGGTGTATTATTCAACCTCATGCCTTATGTTCTCTATCTCTTCTTTCTCTCCCTCGTCCCTTCTTTCTCTCCCTACTCAAGCCTCTGACCGTGGCCCTGGATAAGCCTTGTCTCAGAATCCTCCCACTCCCCTTTTTACTGATACCATCACTCTCCTTACTCACTCTCCACTTCCCAGTTCTTTCATACTCCCATCCCCTATCTTTCACAGTTTCTTTCAGAATTGACTTCCCTCACTACTAGCCTAATTACCTCCCTCAGTGGTTGTTTTCATGGTAATTATTTCCCCAAGTTGAGGGTACCCGTGGCCCCATCAGTACCATAGCAGGAATACAATAGCTTTCTTTCTTTCTTTCTCTTTCTTTCTTTCATTTTTTCTTTCTTTCTTTCAGGTGTTTACATCGGCTATTAGTTTTCTCTTATGATAGATTCTCACCTAGAAGAGAGGCATGCCCACACATTTCAGTGTCTCAGTTAAAAAGTGATTTCCATGTAAATGGTTTTGAAGTATGAGCGGCTCTTGCGGAGCGGCTCTTGCTTTGAGGCGAGAGGAAATTAATTCCTGGAGACAGGGGAGAACAGAAAGAGAGGCTGAGATTACGAGGAGCGCTGACGTAGATAGGGTTGGATTGCGTTCTAACAGATAACCCCATGCAGCTCCTGTATAATGGTCAATCCATAGCCTTATCTGGATCCCCTGTATAGATGCTAGAGTGTTAGTCTACCTGGGCAGAGCACGGAGGCTGAACGTGAGAGGGAGGAGAGGGGTCGACAGGCATTACCATATAAATGACCATATCTGATACTAGCAAATGTATGTTTGTTTGTGTGTTTTTGTCCATGTATGTGTGTGCGTACGTGACAGAAGAGGTTTTTGCATCTTTATGTGTTAATCATGATAGAAATAATTATGGTGCAGAAACATTGGGAGCAGAAAAACAGCATTTGTTAGCCATCTGTCTTCAATCCCCACCCTGTTAGATGAGATGAGAAAAGATACATTTTATAGTGGGAAACACCAACCAAGCTGCCTTGTAACCAGAGACAGGATTGGGAGACGAAATACACCCAAATTGTTCCCTGAAATACTCTGGAAGGCTGTTTCAGACAGATGTTTCTATGGCACTTAATTAACTCACCAGCATTAGCCAAAGTATTTGTTTCTTCATCCAGATATTAGTCTATTGATTAATTGGTGAAGGGATGGATCGTAGACGCTAAATAAATCCAATTGGGTCCTAGTTTGGGCTCAGGGCTGGCCATTAGTCTGCCTGACAGTTCCACTATGGAGCACAGGGAAGAGAGATGGGGATAAAAATAGAGGGAGTCGAGGAATGGAGGGGAGTAAGGAGAGGGCAGTATTAGGGGTTAACAGAAGTCACAGACCCCATCCCCCAAGCTCCTTTCTTCAGCTATCTTATAGATAGAGCTCAGAAAAAAATGCCTCTTTGCTTCCATCTCCAGTCAGATCTTTATGAAAGCTTTATCACAGCAGTGGTTTCCATTACAGCTGAAGAGCTGCTCATTAAAATAATTTGTGATGAACGATTGATGGATGTTGCTTGATTCTGTGTGAATCTCTGTCTACCCTGTGAGTCCACTCAGTGACATGTGGAATTGTGAGTAAGCTATAAAACAGGGGTGTATTCCAACATCCATTAGAATACAGGGGGCAGTCCGTTATAAAGAACACTTAACCTGCCTGGCAGTAAGCCTGCTGAGTGTGCTTCAGGTGACTGCTAACCAAGCCTAGCTCCAGGGACTTTTTATCAGTGGACAACCACACTCTGTTAAAAATAATTCAAAGTGCATGGATGAGTCGTGTGGCCTTTTGATTGTAGAGAGAGTATTTATTTTTCTTAATGTCAAAGTGTCTTGTTTCATCTATTGGTGTGAGTCTGTGTGGTCTCAGACTCCATACCACAGTATGACATTATGTCCTTCTGTTCCCTGCTAATGAATGACTCCTCCATTTTATGGCTGTCAAATAAAGCACCAATAATGGATTTACATCTTTGTAAGCGGGGAAAACACACAGCCGCTCTGCCTTCAATTGGTTATGCCTCTCACTAAAACTCCAATTAGTCCTGACAGGCCTTTTCTGTGGGGTGGAAAGTTTTCACTGTGCTATTTCTCCCGGTAATGAGATTGATTTGAGAACCCTACGTCCAGGGCGACGTTGGGACATGGAGCAGAGAGTCATCAGGGAGTTTCTCTCTGAGAGGAGAGTTGAGCTGCTGCTGTTTATTCAACAGTTTGTTCGGTTCTCTTTAACAAGGAGGTGGAACACAACAGAGATGGTCGACAGCTACTGTAGCACACAAACACTGAGACTAGCTGGACATCCTGCTTATCCAAATTAGGGCATTGTTGAATTGACCTTGTTGTTTCTCTCAAGTATCAGTAAAAGACAACATACCTATTACTTAGCCTTTGGGCTATACACAATTGTTGTCACAGATGTAAACTGTTGAGGTAAATACAAGTTATTTTCTGTGAATATCATGCAGTCATTGAATTATTCCACTTGGGAGGCGGTACAGGTTACAGTCGACTCCTCTGTGTTTTGATGCATGTTATTAAATACCAGGCCAGGTCGTAATTAGATTGTGTCAGACTCATACATCATTTTAATTGATACCCACATTGTGCCACATGTCCCTGCTGTTTGTGCAATCAGCAATTACTAAATAGGTTCACTCTTGCCTGAATTTGTTGACTAACTGCAATATTATGTTGGGTCTATTGCCATATTCAGACAGTCATTATAATAAATTTGGGGGTCCATAATTCTATAATGAGAAATATTACTAAATCTATAGTAAATCCAAACCATGCTATTTACGCTATATGTTTTGGAATAAAGGCAAACTATGAGTTGTACATATGGGATGTCGTGGAAATGTCCTCTATTTAACAAATCATGGGAGCAAACCACACACACAAGTCAAAGTTAGTTATCAAAGTCCATCTTTAATTGTATGAGCTCTATCACAATCCTGTGACTCTCAGGTAATTCAGTGTCTCTCAATGAATTCTCTGAGAGCCCCCTCCACATTGCAACAGCATTTTGACTTTCAACAGTTCAGTATCTCTAATGAAAAGTTGAGAGTCCCCACACAATGGCAAAATGGGATCCTTTATAGCAAAGATCACACATAGTCAGACAGCATAGACATAATAAATCGTTCAGCTTTGTCTCCTTACTCAAACCCCAGAACCATAAACCAACCCTCCATATCAACAGGCATATATCAACTCTAAATACAACCAATCCTATCTTGACAAGATCACAGAGACACACTGACTGGCACACAGACATTGTGGAGCCAAGAGATATGTTTACACATGATGATACTTTGACCTCTCCCCTCTCTGCGGCCCATGCAACTTAGTCTTGACATAGAACAGATACTGCAAACCATGCCACAGTATTATACAAAAAAAACATTCTTGATGAGAAGTAATTTACACACATTTGATGAATATAAAACATCTTACATATGTTACCAACAAATTCTGATTCTTCCACGACAGGGATCAATATCATGCCAAATATATTCCCCAAAATAAATCACCAATCCACAAAGTAAATAATTTTCCACAAATGTAAATCACTTCCACAAAAGTAAATCACTTTCCACAAATGTAAATGGCTATCCACAAATGCAATTCACTATCCACAAGCAAACACCTTTTGATTTATATTTGTAAATTGATATATTGCATTGGATTTTTTTTTTATAACTGCAGATATGCAGGTTATTTCCAAGGGCCTTAAGTAAAATGACTGCCATAAAGACAAAAAAGTTATCATGCATAGAAAGCGATTTGTAGTTGTAGAAAAAAAGTTGAGCCCATAAAAGTTGATCCCATTGATGCTGTTGACCCGGATCACTGGTTGCTGTGGAAAAGGAGGCGGTGTGAAATGGCTAGCTAGTAAGCAGTGCGCTCTAAAAGCGTTTCAATCGGTGACGACACCCACTCTGAGACCTTGAAGGAGTTGTTTCCCTTGCTCTGCAAGGGCCGCATCTTTTGTGGAGCGATTGGTAACAATGCTTTGAGGGTTGACTGTTGTGAGCAGAGGGTCCCTGGTTCAAGCACAGGTTGGGGTGAGGAGAGGGACGGAAGCAATATTTTTTCAAAGGATGTATCATATCCTACACCTCCCCTCTAACATTTGCATGCCTCTCCTGGGGAAACGGTGGAGTACTCAGAAATATTTATTTCTCCTTATGCTCACCGTCTGTGCAACATGAGACAGTGAAAGGATTATAATAATTGAGAAACTATGTCATATCCTTCACATTTAGTGGTGTTATCACACTGGCCAGCTATTTCAACTATTTGGGTTATTAACTGATTTACACCGCAATAGTGTTGCAAATATAGAGTAATCTAGGGCTAGGGTTTTGATTATTTACATTGGACATACTATGGATACACATATGGATAACATATTATGGTTACCATACTTTAATTTTTGCAGCCTTGAAGGACAGGCATCAACATGGCCGAACGAGAGGCTGCCAGCGATTTATAGAAATTGCTTTCTATGGGTACAAACCTTTTTTCTATGAATTCAAATTGTTTCAACGCATTATAACTTTTTTTCTACGTGTGAGAACTTTTTTTCTACGAGTGAGAACTTGTCTTTTTTTTGTCGTCAAATCCCTGCCAAAAATCAGGTGACCTACAATTAATTAATCTCAGTGGAAGCTAATCAAATAGAGGTAGCTTTAGTTTTACAAACAACCTCCATTTTCAAGACAGATTTTTTTGGGCAATGCAGGAGTTTTAGGCTTACCAGCTGACAGAGTGGATTAGGTTGCCAATTACAGTGAGAAAGTCACATTTCTCCAGTCTTATTTAAACTAGAGATGGTGCAGAGTATAATGGGGGGTTAGAGAATGGGAGAACAAGAAGGATGAGGAGAGACGTGACAGAATGGAAAGAGAACAGAGAAAGAGAGTAGGGATTGTAACGTTCGTTATTGGAAGGATGGTCGGACCAAGATGCAACGTGGTATATAGGTTAATCATTTTTATCTATGATAACTGGCACAAAACAAGAAAGAGTAACAAACGAAACATCCAGCTTTGTAGGGCTAAAAAGCAACAATACAAAATCAAGATCCCACAAACAACAGGTGGGAAAAGGCTGCCTAAATATCCCCAATCAGAGAAAATGATAGACAGCTGCCTCTGATTGGGAACCATACCAGGCCAACATAGAAAAGAACAAACTAGATTACCCACCCTAGTCACACCCTGACCTAACCAAAATAGATAAATAAAAGGTTCTCTAAGGTCAGGGCGTGACAGGGATAAACCTAAACAGAGAGAGGAGAGCAAAGGTCTTAAAGTTGTTGTAATGTGCGTTCCTTTTAGCATTTTAAAGTTTGCTGCTAAATTGGCTCATTAGCCTGTTTAACCTCTCTGGGATATGTGGGACGGTAGCGTCCCACCTGGCCAAAAGCCTTTAACAATCTATAAAAATCAAACTTTCATGAAATCACACATGCAAGATAGCAAATTAAAGCTATACTTGTTGTGAATCCAGCCAACATATCAGATTTCAAAAAGGCTTTTCGGCAAAAGCAAACAATGCTATTATCTGAGGATAGCACCATCGTAAACAAAGAGAGAGAAGCATATTTCAACCCTGCAGGCGTGACACAAAACGCAGAAATAAAAATATAATGAACGCGTTACCTTTGATGAGCTTCTTTTGTTGGCACTCCAATATGTCCCATAAACATCACAAATGGTCCTTTTGTTCGATTAATTCCGTCGATATATATCCAAAATGTCAATTTATTTGGCAAGTTTGATCCAGAAAAACACCGGTTCCAACTTGAGCAACGTGACTACAAAATCTCTCAAAAGTTACCTGTATATTCTGCCAAAACATTTCAAACTACTTTTGTAATGCAACTTTAGGTATTTTTTTACGTAAATAATAAAAAAATTGAAGACGGGATGATCTGTGTTCAGTACAGGAGTAAAACAATCTGTAGCTAGCTTTCTGGTCACGCGCCTCTATCTAACAGTACACTTCAAGTGACCCTCGTTCAAGATGGCCGTACTTCTTCATTACACAATGGAAAAACCTCAACCAATTTCTAAAGACTGTTGACATCCAGTGGAAGCGATAGGAACTGCAAGAAGGTCCCTTAGAAATCTGGAAACAAAAATCTGAATGGTTTGTCCTCTGGGTTTCACCTGCTAAATGAGCTCACAGACATGATTCAAACAGTTTTAGAAACTTCAGTGTTTTCTATCCAAATCTACTAATAATATGCATCTTATCTTCTGGGGATGAATAGCAGGCAGTTGAATTTGGGCATGCATTTCATCCAGACGTGAAAATACTGCCCCCTGTCACCAAGAAGATAAATGTTTGAACATCTAGGAAGAGGAGATGAAAATGGGAGAGAGACTACTTTTATTCTGCAGAGGAGAGGCAAGGCAAACTCTCCTCCCATGGTGCCTTGGTTCATTAGCCCTTATTTGCTTAACGAGCAGCTCTGCTTCCTTTGCTGTAATTAGACAGCTTCCCCTGACCTGGCAGAGCCCCCTCCTTACCTCTGTGAGCCTGGCTCCTCTTGATATGCAGGAGGGGGCTCCCAACACTGTCTCTCACTAGCTGCTGCCAAAGCTATGGGGCTGAGCAAACCTCCAGGCTGCCCAGCTTATACTCACCTTGTGTTCTTTACCCTTTCATTTAGGATAGGTGGTTTCTATAGCTCGAGGCATGTCAACAACCCTCTTTGAAATATGCATTACCAGTCAAAGGTTTGGACACACCTACTCATTCAAGGGTTTTCCTTTATTTTTACTATTTTCTACATTTTAGAACAATAGTGAATACATCAAAACTATGAAATAACACATATGGAATCATATTGTAACCAAAAGTGTCAAAATATATTTTAGATTTTAGATTCTTTGAAGTAGCCACCCTTTGCCAAGATGACAGCTTTGCACACTCTTGGCATTCTCTCAAACAATTTCATGAGGAAAGTTTTTCCAACAGTCTTGGAGGAGTTCCCACATATGCTGAGCACTTGCTGCTTTTCCTTCACTCGGGAGTCCAATTCTTCCCCAAAAAATCTCAATTGGGGTGAGGTTGGGTGATTGGGGAGGCCAGGTCATCTGATGCAGAACTCCATCACTCTCTTTGATCAAATAGCCCTTACACAGCCTGGAGGTGTGTTTTGAGTAATTGTCCTGTTGAACAATAAAGGACAGTCCCACTAAGTGCAAACCAGATGGGATGGCGTATCGCTGCAGAATGCTGTGGTAGCCATGCTGCTTAAGTGTGCCTTGAATTCTAAATAAATCACAGACAGTGTTACCAGCAAAGCACCCCCACACCGTCACACCTCCTCCATGTTTCCCAGTGGGAACCACACATGCAGAGATAATCCGTTCACCTACTCTGTGTCTCACAAAGAACCAAAAATCTCAAATTTGGACTCATCAGATCAAAGGACAGATTTCCACCGGTCTAATGTCCATTGCTCGTGTTTCTTGGCCCAAGCAAGTCTCTTCTTATTATTGGTGTCCTTTGGTAGTGGTTTCTTTGCAGCAATTCGACCATGAAGGTCGGATTCACTCAGTCTCCTCTGAACAGTTGATGTTGAGATGTGCCTGTTACTTGAACTCTGTGAAGCATTTATTTGGGCTGCAATGTTTGAGGTGCAGTTAACTCTAATGAACTTATCCTCTAGCAGAGGTGACTCTGGGTCTTCCTTTCCTGTGGAAGTCCTCATGAGAGCCAGTTTCATCAGAGCGCTTGATGGTTTTTGCAACTGCACTTACTGAAATGTTCCGTATTAACTTACCTTAATGTCTTAAAGAAATGAGGGACTATCATTTCTCTTTGCATATTTAAGCTGTTCTTGACATAATATGGACTTTGTCTTTTACCAAATAGAGCTGTATTCTGTTTACCACCCCTACCTTGTCACAACACAACTGATTGTCTCAAATGCATTTAGAAGGAAAGAAATTCCACAAATTCCTTTTAAGAAGGAACACCTGTTATTAATTTAAATGCATTCCAGGTGACTGACTACCTCATGAAGCTGGTTGAGAGAATGCCAAGAGTGTGCGAAGCTGTTATCAAGGCAAAGGGTGGCTACTTTGAAGAATCTACAATATAAAATATATTTAGATTTGTATTTTTGTATTTTTTATTTTTTCATAGTTGTGATGTCTTCACTATTATTCTACAGTGTAGAAAATAGGATAAATAAATGAAAACTCTTGAATGACTTAATGTATCCAAACTTTTGACTGATACTGTATATTTTTCAACTTCCATCACATGTTTTTCTCTGGTTCTCTAATCATGAGACATAATGAGACGTTATTTAATTCACTGCTTCTGGCTACCTCTTATTCTGTATTGACCTTAACAGCAATGAATTCACTATTCCCTTTGACTATATGCTGCTAGGCTGGCATACATCACAGGCGTAAGAGAGATTAACATACTCCGCGATTTGCTGACTGTTCTTTGCGTGACTCTGCGGTTTTCCAGTGTCTGAGTGACTTAGGGAATGTGGTAAGTAGAGTGAGACCCTCACCAGACTGATCTCACACCCAGCCCTCACCATGTGAGGTTGAGGATGTATCTCCATCCAACCCAGAACTATATCTGTGGCCCATAGCAACATGGCAGCATGGCTGCAATACTGTGTGTTCCTGGGTAATTAAACCGTCTCCCACAGACAGACTCCTTGGAGAGGAAAGGGCTCCCATGGTGTTCTGGCTAATTGAGTATCAGTGTTGCCCTTTCCTGCAGTCAATGACCAAAAGTGCTCTCTTTGGCTTGCTTCATAGGTGGAAGGTTATTAATATTTTTCATCATTTCGTATGAAAATCCGGTGTTTCTATGTCAAACAGTTGTGCTATATTTCAGTCTTTTGTGAAGTATATAAAGTATAATATTGGAATTCAAACTTAAAATGGAATAAACATCTATTCTATATCTGACATGGTACAGGTGTCTTCTTTTAAGCCCATAACGATGCCTGTGAAGAGTATACTTTTGTTTCAAAGTAGATTTGTTTAAGACTATCAAGAATCACTCTGTGTGACCCTGATTTAGCTCCCTGCAGTAAAAGGTTAACACTAACTGGCTCCATTCTCTGAAGGACCAATGGCTACGTATAATTCTGGGACCAGGCTTGAACTAGCAACCTCAGGGGGCTCTCTCTCTCTATTTAGCTCTTTGCTCTCCCATCCTCTCTCTTAGTTTTCTCTCTCCCTCGCCTTCTTCCCCCCTCTGTCTTCATCTGAGACTTTCTCTCCTCGTGTGTACAGACTACAGAGGCAGAGGTCTATGTCCTTGAAACACCACCTACTTCCGAGTTCCCACGTTGCATCATTATGAAGCTCCTACCTCTCCTTGACCTGATTTCTCTGAGAACATTGAGAAACTGTGAAATGAGGAGTATGGGAGAGAAAGTGCCTTTCATTTATATCATTTCAAGAACAACCATTTTATGAAATTTACATTAGCCATCTCACTCAGAAAGTAACCAATTAACCTTTTATACTCTGGCTTGACTCCATTACATTATCTCTAAATGTATATTTGGAGTAGAGCCGTACTTGTTCCAGTACTTGTTTGTAATACCTCTCAGTATGTCTGAGGCTCGGGCATCTACAGTGAGGGTTGATTTTAATATGTCAGGACATGGCTTGGTTCTGCTGCAGAATGAACCTGCGGTAACAGAAGCTATTAAGAGGGGAGACAGGGATCGTTGTGTTTTTCACGCTTGGTCTGATGCCAATAATGAACCCACAGCTCTGTCTGCTGACTGACCAATCTGACCAACTAAACACATACCAATACTGAGACCTCTGCAGAATGCTGGTGGTCTGGCCTCTTCTGCTGTGACAAGAATAATGGGTTAATACCACTGTGTCCATGATGAGGTGGATCAAATGCACTTTCTTCTGTTATTTTACATAGAAGAGATTACATTGGCTGATAAAATGCATTGGCTACTGTTACTGTGAACAAATCTATGAGGATATCTTCAATCAACTACTATTACCAGTTTGTGTTTGAGCTTGGGTTTTAGATTAGCTACAGGTCAAGATCATCAAGATCATTTTCAACCATTAAATGACTGAATGGAATACTTTCCAGTCGGTTAAATGTGTTCGAACATCAGGGGATTGAATGTCACAATGTGGCAGTTGCTGGATATTTTGCCTTCTCCATATTGTCAAACAATCATAGTCCAATATGTATCTACAGGTGGCCATGTGTTCAGCAGGGCTGTCACAAATAGTGATCTAATTATAAGTCTCTGTGTTGGCAAAGCCGGGAGGGGGGTTGATGACTGGAGCTAGTGGGGCGGAGAGAACTTTGCTGATGCTGACTGCGATGGAAATTGACAAGACAAGTGCCCCTCTTTTCCCCCCGTCATGTTACACTAGGCTGGTTTCACTGTTTGACTGCAGGTATGTATTGTGCTGTGCTGTGCTGTGGGGTGTAGGAGGCTCGCAGGGTGAGCTGTTGGCCCAGCAGAGTGTAAATGGAGCCTTAGGGGTGATATCCCATGGTGGAACAACACTCTACATGATTCTCTCCCTGGGCCCAGTGTGGATGATGTTTGCTCCCTCCACTGGGACTCATTGGTTGTGTGACTGATGCAGAGCTAGATGCCCGAATCTCCCCAGGCTTCAGTGATTACAGATTGAATTGTCTCCTCTGTCAGGCAAGATGTCTGTGGTCTGTTCACTAGGTGGTGGCAGCCAACAGGGACTTGGATGGGGTTGTTGTGTAAGTATAGGGCCTGGATCTTCAGAATAATGGCTGTATTTGCAGCAGTATATATTGCCCACGCTGTGATTAGCATGTGGTGATCATGCTGAATCACCACAGGTGAGAAAAAGAAAGTTAGCTACTTAGAATTCTGTCATATTCTTCAACTTCAGAAGAAGTCTACTTTATCCTCCATGTCTCTCTCCAGTCTTTCCCTCCCACTGAGAGAATGAAATGAGTTTGAAATGAACCAGTGTAGATAAAATGAATTTGATGGATCGAGAATGAGGGAGGACTCAATGTCCCTCTTACCTTTTAAAAGTCTCTCTCTCATTCTTTCTCTTCCTCAATTTCTTCTCTCTGTCTATCTCTCTCAACTCTCTCTCTCTTTCTCTCCTTTCTTCATATTTGGATTTGATGTTAATCCTGAATTTCCACTTTGAGGAGGGAAACAAGTGATGATAAACTCTTTTGCATTTATACTGTTCAGGACTAAATTGAAAAGAAAACGGATCACCACTATAACCACTATTTCCTGTTGTTTTTATCTAATGTTAATGCTTCAATTGTTTTTACTCCCCCCCAACACATTCTGCACTTTATACTTCATTGTCTACCTTTCTACTATCAAATTCACCCTTCTAATAATCCTAATAATCATCATAATAATAATCATTAGCCTACAATAATAATAATAATATATTAAATTAATTTGGTGTGGTTATGATTTAATGTGATAAGTTACATCACATCATATTCAATATTGACAGGCATAAATCATCTTATGATTACGTGTCATTTAGAAATAAATTATGGCATTCCTGTATTCACCCACATCAGATCAAAAACTCAAAATTCAAAAGATACTAGTTTATACAGGAATGCCCAGGTTGACATGGAAATAGATTTTAAGAAACAATTACTGGACCTTTTAAGAGAAAAATATTACAATTTTGCAAATAGGTGAGTAAGCATATTGTCCCAAATGGAGCAGGGAGTCAGGTATTAATTTCAATGAACAATCTGACCCATGAAATCATAACTCTTGATTGAAAAGGAGGATAGATAATTATTAATATGATATTTATAGCAGAAATATGCCCAGCCATGTAGTGTAATAATAAGTCATTCAATATTCGCAGTATTATGTGTGTCAATCAAGTAAGAATGTGAAAGCAAATTGCCTTACCGTAGCCTTAGGACCCTGAGGAAATCGGCAGGTCGCTGCAGGAAAGGTGCGCGCAGTGATTTGTATGCGCTGCCTCTCATAGCACGCGTATAGTCCATTTGATAGCGGCTCTGTATTCACAGGTAGAGCGGGATTAGGCATTTACTCCAGGGGACCCTCTCGGGCTTGGCCGCTTTCTCGTTGATTTATCTCACATCTGAACGCGATTTCTCTTCCTTTCACCATTTCCTCTCGTTTCGGTGCCAACGCAAGGGCATTTAACCGGTAAAGGGGACATTTGCAAACGTTTTACAAAAAGTATGGACCTGTTGTAGATCAAACAAACAGTGAACAACTAAACAGCCGAAGAACGACCGAAAAGAAGGTGAGTTATTGAGTTATTCAACCACTTGCACAAGCAGCAGAGGTTAATTGTGACAACGTGATATGGCGCGGTCTGAAAAGTTCAAATCTCCTTCGTCTAATGGTGTAGTAGTGAAGACACATTTATAAGCCTATGAATTGTGAAAGAAAATGACTCAACCTGTTGATTAACTTTAATCTGAGTAGTGTGTGTGTGTGTGTGTGTGTGTGTGTGTGAGAGAGAGGGGGGGGGGGGGGGGGGTTAACGGTAGCCTAATAGTGTGAATCTAGGCTACATTAGTCGTTTCGATTTAAATATATTGATGACGCACTCATTTTGTGCCTATAGGTTACACTTCCAGTTCGTCTAATGAAACAAGATGCTTGAAGAAAGCCGATCATATTTTCGTTGTCTATTTTTACTCGTTTAGGTTACATAAACATTTTTTATGGGAGTTTATTAATTAGTAATTTACGTGGCATGGATGTGTAATCTATACCCTGCATTTGTTAGGTAATTCTCACGGAAGGACGGTGTTGATAGACCTCTGGAGAACAGTCATTATCATTTAATTTTAATTTTAAGATATGCTATTAAACACTAATTATCCCAGTTCCCACCCATAGTTTCTCACCTATGGTCATTCGTAAATGAAGCCACCTTAGGGCCTGTACCAATTTTGCAATATAGTAGAATTGAAACTATGCCAGTCTGTAGTTTCTCTTGTGCTCTATATTGCACACTGGAGGACTGCATACGTTAGCGATAGAAAGTTGTTCCGCAGATGCAGCACATTACGACAAGAGCTGTCCATTCATTGTGGTGCTGAAAGTTAGAATGGCCATTTTTAGACTGGGTGGTTGTGGCATCACGGGTGATGCAGAGAATACATGTAATAGTAGTTAAAATTGTATTCTAAGGATTGTCATAATATCTTTGTCTTTTATTCCGGTGGGTCAATATATTGTCAGGCTTTGCACATAATAGCATGGAAACTATTGCTACAATATCAGTGAAGTGTAGCCTACATGTATCACACCAGTGGTACTTGATAGAGGGATTAATATGAAACCTAATGTCTCTTGAACTTTTCCTCCTCCTTCGTTAACATTGCATGCTCGTCACTTTATCTTGGGGAGTTTAATTATATGTGATTACAGAGTTTCTTGTATTATCCGTTTGAGGGCCTGCCCTTACCCCTCACATGGAACACACACACACACACACACACACACACACACACAAACAAATTGGTATTTGTCTGGTTATTCACTCTGTCAGTTTTATTCAATGAGAATGAAGCAAATGGAATTAACTTACTCAAAACATATCACCTCTTGGTTCCTCCTTTGGGTATAGGCATTTATTTGATTTCCTCTACCAATAAAGCATAGTATGCCCACTTCCTATTACACATTCCCCACTATGATACCAGCTTTCAGCCATTAATTAAGTCAGTCACACAGTTTATACTTTAATTTTCTATTTCTTTGAGAGACTATAGACTTTTCATTATTAAATGTGATGTATCATGGTAAACTACAGGGGAGGAAGAGGGAAGTACTTGTGTTGACTGTTACCCTTCTACCTCCTCCTGTTGCCTGTCATGACCGACATCACTCATCCAAATCACAGACTGACACAGGGCATGTGCAGTCATGTGAATGTGGAACTGCATTGAATTTCAATAAAATATCCTTATGCATTATTGATGGAGACATAATACAATGTGTTTATAGCTGTGTAATGATTACAGAAAGGGAGTTGACTAGGGCAGGGACTGGTCATTTCATTCCACTATCGACTGACTGACATGTCTGTGAGGGGTTTTCCCCTCATGCTAATTTCACTGCAACGGATAAATGTTGGTTGTTCCTGTCTGTCTCAGAGATGGACAGCCACTGGCCTATCAGTTGGACTGATGTGCAAAAGCCCAAAATCAAGAATAGGGAGGTTGAGAAATGACAGACAGACGGTCTGACGATTGACAGACTGACAGACAGAGAACCTAAAAAGGGTAAAACTATGAAAGAAAAAGTAATACTGAGAGTAATGTGCACTTATTTTCCACATTCATATTTTTACACTATTTTGTGTTGGTGTAATGTCTTTGTAATTTGAGACTGGGAAAGGCAAAGTGTGTATATTTCAGAGTGTGTGTGTTTCTCTCCTGATCCCTACAGCGTATTCCAAGCAGAGCGTCTATATTTCCCTGGAGAGATGTGTCTTCTCTGTGTCTCCCATCTCTTTCTCTCTAAGGGACTGTTGCTGCTCCACGTCACTCCACCATTATTGAATTTCTCACTTTTCAGAAGCAAAATGTCTTTCACATTATAAAGGTGTGGAGAGGTGGAGAGGCTGCTTACTTATTCAGTCTGGTAATGCAGTATCTCAGCCTTGGAAAAGACGAGATAGATTAATATTCATGGGTAGTTATTTTGGAAGGCATTTTTTATGCTTCACTGTGGGGGCAAAGTGAGTTTGCCTTGGAAAACAAGCCTTTGTGAGGCTGAGAGCTCGTCAGACGTCAATATTCAGTATCAAGACAAATGTGGGCAAATGGTTCTCGGTGGGGGACTGTCTCCTGTAATTAAAGAAGAGCTGACACAGACTCAGACTCAGACTGTTTCTATGATTGTCTCTCTGTATGTGCTGATGATTGTCTGCATTACTTTGTTTAAAGGGAAGAAGACAAAGAAGAGGAAAGAAAGGAAGTAAAATAGAGTGAGACAAAGATAAAGAAAATAGCTGAGAGAAAGAAAAAAGGAAAGATGTTTGAAGTAGGGCCAACAATAAGACAGGCACACAGGGTGAAAGAAAGAATGAAGGATGATGGACACATAGAGAGAAATAATGCAAAGATAGTAAAGAAGAGACAAAAAGAGAGAAAGGGAATGAATGATGGTTTGGGACAATTGTCTGGCCATTCAATCAAAATGTTCTATTTACTGGGTGCTCTTCTGTGCTTCTCACCACTCAGTTGGTACACATGTTCTAGGAGATGGATGTTTTGGGTAATGACCCATATCCAATGTATGGACTTTGTCCTCCTCAATTGCCATAAGAAGTGAGTTATAATTCATGGCTTCTGCTCCCGGGTCGCCCAGGGGGAATCGATATCAGCGCAACTCCATTGCCAAGATGCCACCTTATCATTGTCCAGGCCATTGTTGTAATGTGGGGCTACTTGGCAAGTGGTTCTCCCCTTAATGTGGAATAACGACAGCTGCACATTTTATTTTTCCGTTTGTTGATTGAGTGCCTTTTTATTGAATTTCCATTTAAGCGGTTGTTTCTCCAAACCTTCCCATCCTTTCATTTCACAGCAGAGAGACACTCTTCACCGCTGGCGTTGGCTGCGCTGACAAATAGAAAACAGAATCTCAGGCAATGTGTCCAATTATTATTATATAAAAATTGTTTACATATAGTTTAAGTCGTAAGTTTACATACACCATAGCCAAATACATTTACACTCAGTTTTTCACAATTCCTCACATTTAATCCTAGTAAAAATTCCCTGTCTTAGATCAGTTAGGATCACCACTTTCTTTTAAGAATGTGAAATGTCAGAATAATAGTAGAGAGAATGATTTATTTAAGCTTTTATTTATTTCATCACATTCCCAGTGGGTCAGAAGTTTACATACACTCAATTATTATTTGGTAGCATTGCCTTTAAATTGTTTAACTTGGGTCTAATGTTTCGTGAAGCCTTCCACAAGCTTCCCACAATACATTTGGTGAATTTTGGCCCATTCCTCCTGACAGAGCGGGTGTAACTGGGTCAGGTTTGTAGGCCTCCTTGCTCGCACACACTTTTTCAGTTCTGCCCACACATTTTCTATAGGATTGAGGTAAGGGCTTTGTGATGGCCACTTCAATACCTTGACTTTGTTGTCCTTAAGCCATTTTGCCACAACTTTGGAAGTATGCTTGGGGTCATTGTCCATTCGGATGACCCATTTGCAACTAATCTTTAACTTCTTGACTGATGTCTTGAGATGTTGCTTCAAAATATCTACATAATTGTCCTCCCTCATGATGCCATCTATATTAGTCTATATCTATATGCCATCTATATTAGTCACTCCTGCAGCAAAGCACCCCCACAACATGATGCTGCCACCCCCGTGCTTCACGGTTGGGATGGTGTTCTTCAGCTTGCAAGCCTCCCCCTTTTTCCTCCAAACATAACGATGGTCATTATGGTCAAACAGTTCTATTTTTGTTTCATCAGACCAGAGGACATTTCTCCAAAAAGTACCATCTTTGTCCACATGTGCAGTTGCAAACCGTAGTCTGGCTTTTTTAATGTCGGTTTTGGAGCAGTGGCTTCTTCCTTGCTGAGCGGCCTTTCAGGTTATGCCAATATAGGACTCGTTTAACTGTGAATATAGATACTTTTGTACCTGTTTCCTCCAGCATCTTCACAAGGTCCTTTGCTGTTGTTCTGGGATTGATTTGCACTTTTCGCACCAAAGTACGTTCATCTCTAGGAGACAGAACGCGTCTCCTTCCTGAGCGGTATGACGGCTGCGTAGTCCCATGGTGTTTATACGTGCGTACTATTATTTGTACAAATGAAGGTGGTACCTTCAGGCATTTGGAAATTGCTCCCAAGGATGAACCAGACTTGTGGAGGTCTATACATTTTTTTCTGAGGTCTTGGCTGATTTCATTTGATTTTCCCATGATGTCAAGCAAAGAGGCACTGAGTTTGAAGGTAGACCTTGAAATACATCCACAGGTACGCCTCCAATTGACTCAAATGATGTCAATTAGCCTATCAGAAGCTTCTAAAGCCATGACATCATTTTCTGGAATTTTACAAGCTGTTTAAAGGCACAGTCAACTGAGTGTATGTAAACTTCTGACCCACTGGAATTGTGAGACAGTGAATTAATCTGTAAACAATTGTTGAAAAACTTACTTGTGTCATGCACAAAGTAGATGTCCTAACCTACTTGCCAAAACTATAGTTTGTTAACCTCTCTGGGATATGTGGAACGCTAGCGTCCCACCTGGCCAAACGCCAGGGAAAATGCAGAGCGCCAAATTCAAATAAATTACTTACCTTTGACAAGCTTATTTTGTTGGCACACCAATATGTCCCATAAACATCACAAATGGTCCTTTTGTTCGATTAATTCCATCGATACATATCCAAAATGTCAATTTATTTGGCGCGTTTGATCCAGAAAAACACCGGTTCCAACTTGAGCAACGTGACTACAAAATATCTCAAAAGTTACCTGTAAACTTTGCCAAAACATTTCAAACTACTTTTATAATACAACTTTAGGTATTTTTTACGTAAATAATCAATAAAATTGAAGACGGGATGATCTGTGTTCAATACAGGAGGAAAACAAACTGTAGCTAGTTTTCTGGTCACGCGCCTGTTATACTCACAGACATGATTAAACAGTTTTAGAAACTTCAGAGTGTTTTCTATCCAAATCTACTAATAATATGCATATCTTATCTTCTGGGGATGACTAGCAGGCAGTTGATTTTGGACATGCATTTCATCTGGACTTGAAAATACTGCCCAAGAAATTTGTGGAGTGGTTGAAAAACTAGTTTTAATGACTCCAACATAAGTTTATGTAAACTTCCGACTTCAACTGTACACATGTCCTTAGTCATACCAGGAATCATTAATAGATGGTTATTCATTCATTTTTGGTCAATTGAGATGGAGATGTGTATGGCTGATGAGTGAGAACTGTGTTAAAACCTGTGTGTTGTGTGTTACTAACATGCTGTGTTGGTGTGTTGATGTGTTATGTTGTGTTCCAGCATCTATCCACAGACATAACAGAATCAGCTAAGAGGTAATCAGCCTGCAGTCCAGTCAGACAGATCATCATCTGTAACCCCTGGCGACAGACCTTCTCACTAAGCCTACCCTACTCAGCCTTATGACTGTCTATCATACTCGCTGACAGGCCCCCAGTATCCCTCTACCTCTCTGATAGTTTTAATACTTCCTGTCTCGCTCTATTAGCCCCTGTAATGCAGTGTCATAAGAATGGCTGACTGGCTGTAGAGCGCGACTGCATCCATCTCCTGTCTGTCTCCCCACAGACAGGCCCATTCCTCTCTGACAGTGGCCTTTTCTCCATTGGATTTGCTCAACTCCAGTGTCCTCTCTTCTTCTTCCTCTCTCGCCTCCTTTTGAAAAAGGTCAAAGGTGATCGAGGAGAGGGAACGTGGACGAAAATGCACTTGCATGAAATTAGACTCTCCTTCTCCACTCGCCCATCATAAAGCAAATTACGTTTACAGTGGTGAATCCCAAAATAAATGTTTAAACTGATAAAAACAAATTAAGTTAGTTGTGCAAGACATTTAATAGATAAAACTTTAAGTAGCATATTGTTTTTAAATGTGTGCATGCTTTTCTCCTCCGACAATACAAAAGCTGTTTTCAAAAGGGGTGTGGCAGATTTTATAACTCTTCCAAAAAAGACTCAGGTAGGATACACATTACTTTCCTTGACGAAAGGTGGCTATCGAAGAGGGGTGAACACTGTTCCGTTCACGTAACGAATTGACATCTCCTCGACCACTCGACCACTTATCGGTTTCCGGGTCATGGAGGACAGAGGAGAAAGGGTGGAGGACAAACTTTTGTCCAAATGGGAAAAGGCCACAGTCTGCGATTAGGTCTTCTACAGTCTGGATATTCAGTGTTTCACAGGTATATCTAAAGTCTACTCTGCCGCAGGTAGAGATCGATTAATCCCACTTTGAGTTTCCAGGTTCAGCCAAATGTCCTAAGCTTCATCTATCTTTCTCTTAGGGACAGCAAAGTGCCACACAAGTTCAGAGGGGACTTTCATCCCAGGGCAGTCTCTCTGCTCTAGGGAGGTTTCACACTAGCTTTACACAGGCAGATTAGTGATAGAGGCCATGCTCCTTACGGCCCTTGTCAACTGTGTGACCTCCTGTGAAGGATATCCTCCCTCGGGGACCTTTCAGTGGAAAGTTAAAGAACAGACACGCACACATCACACCAGGCCAGGCCACTATCATTACATCTGGGTGGGTAGTTATTCATGGGAAGATTTTATTTGATGTCTGTTCTTGCTGTGTGTGCATTTTCCCTCACTACTACCGTGTGTGTTTGTTTTTGGTATTGCTCTCCTTGTGTGGGCCAGATGCCCTCACAAGGACAGTAAAACAAGGAAAATTCTGGGACAGTTCGCCAGTCCCCACAAGGACATTTTTTACTTTAGGGTTAGGGTTAGGATTACAATTAGGGCTAGGGTTAGTGGTTTGGGGTTAAGATTATGGTTGGTTATGGAAAATTGGATTTTGAATGAGAATCAATTGTTTAGTCTCCACAAGGATAGTAAAACAAATATGTGTGTGTGTGTGTGTCCTCCTTCTCTGCTCTGAGGGTGGGATTCAATAGTACTGTTCAGTGTCCCAGGAGACTTCCTGCTGGGCCCACTGATTTGGTCTCCAAATCTTCAGGAGGAAATAGCCGGTGGCAGACATTTCCTGTACTTACACTCTCCTTCAGCTCCCTGGCACCTGCTGATCAGTCATCTCACACCAAGGTATGTCTCTGAGATGCGTGAGACGCATGTGGAGGAAATGTCATTGTCCTAGCTGACCTGGTTGAGGAACAGAGTTACAGTGCCATCTTTAGTCAATGATAGTGTTGGTCAATTTCTTCAACAGTTGATCAGGTCTATATAATTATCAAACGTATATATTGGTAGTAGAAAGGAAACACAGACTTTGTTTATGTATTAAAATGTATCCTTTAGTAATACAATTGTAGGCAGAGGTTGGCACAGAGTACAGTATATGGTAGTTCTCCCCAGGTTCTGCAAGGGGTCTAAGACATCCTGCAACTTATATAGCTCAAAAGCATGTTCGACCGAAACCCGACACTTCACCACAGATACAGGGTGACATTTCACAGCAGGCGAGTCTTTAAGCATCTTCTGACAGTTGTGAATTCCATCAGGCCTGCAGTAGGCTTTGTATTCTCAGAAAACCAGTCGTCTTCTCAGAACCTTAGCCAGCCACGGTGGGACCCAGACAGGAAAAGTGTGAACTTAGGGGGTTCCCCCCTTCTAAAGGCATCTGCAGAGCACAACACTTAAAACAGGTTTAACACACAAGTCTCATAAGTCTCACAAGTCTCACAAGGCCTCAAAAAATGTGACCTTAAACTATGCGATTATAAGAAAGATTCATCATCAAATGGTGCATTCGGCTGCAAGCAATCCTCAAAAGATTGAGGATAGTAATATGGGTCTGGGTGTGCACCCTTATCTGTTATGATGGTTGGGACGTCTTCTGGCAGTGTGATAGGTGGTGCCACCCCTGGCGCTCCTGGACCTTCACTGCTCTGGGTGTTGCTGCGATGACCTGGTGTGGGCCCATGCATCTGGGGTGGTTTCATTTTCTCTTGTGGACCTTCAGCCTGATCCATTCTCCAACGTCAAAAGGTAGGCTATCTGGGTTGTCCTGCTCTGGAACTTCCTGGGCTTTCCTGTACTGGGAATACAAAGACCTAACAGCATGGTCTTTGTATAGTTCCTTCATATATTTACTCAAATCATCATCCAGTGCATTCAGGTCAGTCAGTTTTGTAGTCATTGGTCTGTGTAAAGGAACATTCATTGGAAAATTAAAATTCCAAATAGTATCCGTAAAGTTCGTAGAAAAATGTCAAACATTTTTTATAATCAATCCTCAGGTTGTTTTTACAATATATATCGATAATATTTCAAATGCCTGAAACTATGTCTAAAGACTGTTCACACCATGTGGAAGCCATAGGAAAAGGAATCTGGTTGATATCCCTTTAAATGGAGCGAAGGCATGCAATGGAACAGAGAGCTTTCAGGAAAAACAGCACTTCCGGGTTGGATTTTCCTGAGGGTTTCGCCTGCAATATCAGTTCTGTTATACTCACAGACAATATTTTTACAGTTTTCAAAACCTTAGAGTGTTTTCTATCCTAATCCGACAATTATATGCCTATTCTAGATTCTGGGCCTGAGAAGTAGGCAGTTTCATTTGGGTACATTTTTCATCCAAACATCAAAATACTGCCCCCTACACTCAAGAGGTTAACCTCTCTAGGGTATGTGGGATGCTAGCGTCCCATCTGGCCAACATCCAGTGAGGTTGCAGAGCGCCAAATTCAATTTTTTCATTGTAAAAATTCTGAAAACAAAACATATTTTACAAAGGTTTAAAGATGAACTTCTTGTTAAACCAACCAGTGTCATATTTATAAAATGTTTTTCAGTGAAAGCTTACCTAGCCCAGAACATACCTAGCCCAGAATATAGCCCAGTTGAAAAATTATTACAAACAATAACCAGCCAAGCAGAAGCATTACAAAACTCAGAAATAGAGATTAAATTAATCCCTTACCTTTGATGATCTTCATATGGTGTTCATCAGAAGACATTAATTTACTCAATAAATGTTCCTTTTGTTTATATCCAGTCTCTTTATATCCAAAAACCTCCGTTTTGTTAGCGCGTTTTCTTCAGTAATCCACAGGCTCAAAATCAGTCAAAACAATCAGACAAAAAATCCAAATTGTCTCCGTAAAGTTCGTAGAAACATGTCAAACGATGTTTAAATTCAATCCTCAGGTTGTTTTTTAGCCTAAATAATCTATAATATTTCAACCGGACAATAACGTTGTCAATATAAAAGGTAAACAAGAAATGCACATGCGCCTGAAAAAACTCTGCGACACGTAAGGGTCCACTCGTTCAGACTGGTCTTACTCCCTCATTTATAAGAATACAAGCCTGAAACGATTTCTAAAGACTGTTGACATCTAGTGGAAGGCATAGGAACTGCAAATTGAGTCCTAAGTCAATGGATACTGTAATGGCATTGAATAGAAAACTACAAAACCAAAAAAAAAACTACTTCCTGAATGGATTTATCTCAGGTTTTCACCTGATAAATCAGTTCTGTTATACTCACAGACACTATTGTAACAGTTTTGGAAACTTTAGAGTGTTTTCTATCCAAATCTACCAGTTATATGCATATCATATCTTCTGGGCCCGAGTAGCAGGCCGTTTAATTTGGGCATGCTTTTCATCCAAAATTCCGAATGCTGCCCCCTACCCTAGAGAAGTTAAGGAGGTTAAGGAGGAAGCTCATGTGGGCTAAGCCCTGTTCCACGGTTCATACTATTGCGCATTTTCATCAAGACTAAGGGGAGAGACACAACCCATGACTTCCCTGTGGAGTGGCATGCTTTGGAAAGCCCCCCTTTTATGGTTTGGCTAGCCCTCTCAGTTAACCCATTACTTTGTGGGTGGTTGATACAGACAAACATCTGATCTATCTCCATTTGGGCAGCCACCTGTGCAACCACATGTCCTGTGGAATGGGTGTCATTGTCTGCGGAAAGAACTTCCAGAATACCAAATCTAGGGATGATATCCCTTACCAGAAGTTTCGCTACTGTTTTGGCATCACAGTGCACGGTTGGAAATGCTTCAACCCACCTGGTAAAGCTGTCAATTATTACCAGGTAGTATCTCTTTCTTTCCTTTCTTCAGCCATGTCTATGAAATCCATAGCTAAATGTGTGAACGGGTCGGCCAACGCTGTAAATTACCCTGGTTTCAGGGGGGTACCCTTACCAATGTTGTATTAAATGTATGTGGTACATTTATACACGTTTGTTTTGCAAATTTCAATCAGATTTGGACAAAACCAGGTGTCAGATATTAGTCTTACCATCTCCCCGTTTAGCGCGAGACCCATCCCATGGGCCAGGCGACACACAGAGGAGACAAGAGATAAGGGCAGAACAGGTTTTCCAGAGAGGGACTGCCTCCACAGGCCATCAGGGCCTCTAGAGCAACATCTAGACTCCCACAAAGGGTGATTGAGTGCATCCGCAGCCTGGTGTTGGTCCAGATCAGTGATTTCAGACGTACACGGGGAGGAAAGCATAACAGCATGAGAATGGCAACGAGAAGCAGCAGCATCAACAGCTGCATTGCCCAAACTAACTCTGTCAGTGTTACCTGTATGGGCACATACCTTAAGAATAAACAACTTGGCAGGAAGCATAGCTTCCAGCAGGGCTTCTATCTGTAAACAATGTTTAATAGGAGTACCAGATGCATTAACAAAGCCCCTACCTTTCCAAACCCCTATCCAAGACAGGCAAACGCCAATGGCGTATGCAGAGTCAGAATAAATGTTAACCTTCAAACCACTACCTAATTTACATGCTTCATTAAGGGCCAGGAGCTCAGCTTGTTGTGTTGAGCAATGTTCAGGCAAGGGCTGTTCAATCAACGATGACCAATCCAGTGAGACTATACCAAACCCTGCATGTTTCCTACCAGTCTCCCTATCAATAAAGGCAGAGCCATCAACAAAGAGAGTAACATGAGGGAGCTCAAGAGGTTCATCATAAAGGTCAGGTCATACATTTGAATCACATTGGACTTGATCAGGAAAATGTCTCTACCCAGTAGGCTAACAGGAGTGGCCAAAGAGTTAAAAAAGGTAGTCTTAATAGTATTACCTTCCACCAGGTCAATTGTTGTATCTTCAGACCAGTACAGCTTGTTATTTATTTTTTATTTTATTTTTATTTCACCTTTATTTAACCAGGTAGGCTAGTTGAGAACAAGTTCTTATTTACAACTGCGACCTGGCCAAGATAAAGCAAAGCAGTTTGACGCATACAACAACACAGAGCTACACATGGAATAAACAAACATAGAATCAATAATAGAGTAGAAAAATATATAAACAGCATGTGCAAATGAGGTAGGATAAGAGAGGTAAGGCAATATATAGACCATGGTGGCGAAGTAATTACAATATAGCAATTAAACACTGGAATGGTAGGGTGTGCAGAAGATGAATGTGCAAGTAGAGATACTGGGGTGCAAAGTAGCAAAATAAATAAATACAGTTTGGGATGAGGTAGATTGGATGGGCGATTTACAGATGAGCCATGTACAGGTGCAGTGATCTGTGAGCTGCTTTGACAGCTGGTGCTTAAAGCTAGTGAGGGAGATAAGAGTCTCCAGCTTCAGATATTTTTGCAGTTCGTTTCAGTCATTGGCAACAGAGAACTGGAAGGAGAGGCGGCCAAAGGAAGAATTGGCTTTGGGGGTGACCAGTGAGATATACCTGCTGGAGCACATGCTACGGGTGGGTGCTGCTATGGTGACCAGTGAGCTGAGATAAGGCGGGGCTTTACCTAGCAGAGATATATCAGCGACTGCGATCGACTGCAGTGACTTAGATGTGAGTCCCAGGCCGAGGTGTTGGCCTGTAGATCCAATGCAGGAGGTGTGTGCTTCAGTGTCTATTACAAATGGTACCTCTTGATCGTTGACTTTCAGAGTAATGATTGGTTCTTTGGTAACATCCGGAAATATGTGCTGGTGACACTGGAGAAGGGGGTCAAGGCATCCCTATTGTTGATTATTCTGCGGTGGGAACCACACCTGGTTTGTCGCAGGAGGCTGTTGGGGCCATCCATATTTTCAACCATTCATTGGTTGAGACTGGGAAAAAACAGGTGGAGCCTGTCCAGTGTAGGCTGGTCTTCCACCTTTACAAACTTGGAAGTTCCCTCTGCTAGCATTCCTTCTCAATTGACCTCTTCCCGTCTGCTGCCAAGGTTGCTGCTGTGGTTGTTGTGGGCACATGTTTCTCATATGACCTGTCATTCCGCAATTCCAGCACACCAGTGGTTGTCTTTGTGTGGGTAGGTATAGTTGTGGGTTCCCATATGGTTGAGGAGGGAACTGAGTGCTTGGGTAGACTGTGGAGCAGGTGGTGGAGGAGGCTGCTGCTGCAGGGCAGCTGGGGTTACAGCCAACATTAGATTGTTGTTTTTTCTTTTGTCCAGTTGGGCATGTTGGGCTTTCTTGAGTTGTGTGTCAAGGCCAGTCTTCCTTGCTTTTTCTTCAGTCTTCATCTTTTTCCAGGCTCTGCAGTGATGTGAGGCAATTGTTTCGCTGCTGTGTCTAAGTCCCAAAAACTCCATGGTTTGTAATCATAATACGGTTGTCCTGTACCAGAGGTTTTGATCACCAAAGGGTAAGTTCCCACAGCACGGTCATATTCACCTGGCTGTGTCTCCATCCATTCAGTCCTTTTCATCGACAGTCTCCGAGATGTCTGGAGCTGTATCTTTTTAACTTCTTACGGCTGAGATCCCGTTAACAGGATCGATATGACAACAGCCAGTGAAAGTGCAGGGCGCCAAATTCAAACAACAGAAATCTCATTAGAAATTCCTGTTAATCCAGCCACAGTGCGTGATTTCAAAAATAATTTACAGCGAAAGCACCACAAACGATTATGTTAAGTCACCACCAAGCCACAGAAAAACACAGCCATTTTTCCAGCCAAAGAGAGGAGTCACAAAAAGCAGAAATAGAGATAAAATTAATCACTAACCTTTGATGATCTTCATCAGATGACATTCATAGGACTTCATGTTACACAATACATGTATGTTTTGTTTGATAAAGTTCATATTTATATAAAAAAATATGAGTTTACATTGGCACGTTACGTTCAGTAGTTCTAAAACATGTGGTGATTGTGCAGAGAGCCACATCAAATGACAGAAATACTCATAATAAACATTGATAAAGATATGACTATTATACTTGGAACTTTAGATAAACCTCTCTTTAATGCAACCGCTGTGTCAGATTTTTAAAAAACTTTACGGAGAAAGCAAACCATGCAATAATCTGAGTACAGCCTTTAGACAACAAAGCAGCCATATTGGGTAGTCAACATTACTCAGAAATAGCATTTTAAATATTCACTTACCTTTGAGGATCTTCATTAGAATGCACTCCCAAGAATCCCAGTTCCACCATAAATGTTTGATTTGTTCCATAATGTCCATCAGTTATGTCCAAATATCTTCTTTTGTTAGGGCGTTTGGTAAACAAATCCAAAAGCGCATTCAGGTCGTGCCGAACGTCGGACGAAAAGTTCAAAAAGTTCTGTTACAGCCCGTAGAAACATGCCAAACTAAGTATGGAATCAATCTTTAGGATGTTTTTAACATAAAACTTAATTAATGTTTCAACCGGACAATTCCTTTGTCTGTACAAATGAAGTGGAACGTAGCTAACTTTCACGTGAGCGCACCAGACCGAGGCTGTGGCACTCTGCCAGACCACTCACTCAAAGAGCTCTTAGAGTAGAATCCTCAAAACAGTTTGTAAATACTGTTGACATCTAGTGGAAGCCTTGGGAAGTGAAACATAACTAATATCCCACTGTATCTTCAATGGGGGCTGAGTTGAAAAACTACAAACCTCAGATTTCCCACTTCCGGGTAGGATTTCTTCTCAGGATTTTTGCTTGCCATATGAGTTCTGTTATACTCACAGACACCATTCAAACAGTTGTAGAAACCTCAGAGTGTTTTCTATACAAATCTACTAATAAGTTGCATATCTTAGCTTCTGGGCCTGAGTAGCAGGCAGTTTACTCTGGGCATCTTATTCATCCAAGCTACTCAATACTGCCCCCCAGCCATAATAAGTTAAACTCATCCTGTAATAGTGCTACCTCACTATGCACCATGTTTGATAAGTGCCTTAGTTTTGCCCTCGAGCGATCCAGCTTCTGCTGCATACTCCATGAACCAGCAGCACGTGCATGAGAGACCTTCAGACTATCGGGAAACTCACCTTCTTCTTCAATTTCAGCTCCACTTTCATGTTCTTTCAATTGTTCACGTTCTCTCTCCTCTCTCTTCTTTTCTTCCCACTGTCTTGTCTATTGTCCACTTCTCGCTCTTTCTTCACTTTCCGCTCTCTCTAGTCTTATCTCCTCTTCTCTTCCTTTGTTAAATTGCTACCACTTATCCTTTTGTCTGTCTTCATCATCGCAATGTCGTGTAATTTTGTCAACAGCTTTATCCATTTCTCTCGGCACCTTCTTTTCTTGAGCTGCCATGAGGTCCTTTGCCATGGTAACTCTAGGATAGAGAGGTGTCGATTGTGTCTTGGCATCATTCCATATTTCTCCAAGTTCTTGATACATTCTACCCGGTGGTGGAGAAGAATTATCGCCTGGAGCTACTAGTTTGTTTGGGAGTAGTGGATAAATTCTTTTAAACCTATCTCCGCAGTAGGGAAGGGGTGGTGGAGCATATGGTGGCGTGTAGCATTCTAGAGGAAACTTCTCTGTCTTTGATCTTTGTTAACTGTTTCTTTTAGCAGGTAGCCTTCTGTTGAGTCCAGAATAGGTTACCTTCAGTTTTAAATATACAAAATACCTAGAAAAATCACAGAATACCTTATCAAACCCTTAACTTTATCACAACAATCGGCGTTCATACTTGGAATTTTGCCCTCAACCTATCACCAAGTCTTACAATAATCATAACAATCGGTGTTTATACTTGGAATTTCGCCTTAAACCTATCACCACAACAGGCGAGTCTTTAAGCATCTTCTGACAGGTGTGAATTCCATCAGGCCTGCGGTGGCTTTGTATTCTCAGAAAACCAGTCGTCTTCTCAGAACCTCAGCCAGCCACGGTGGGACCCAAACATGAAGAGCGTGAACTTAGGCGGTTCTGCCCTCCTAAAGGCATCTGCAGGGCACAACACTCAAAACAGGTTTTCACACACACACACACACACACACACACACACACACACACACACACACACACACACACACACACACACACACACACACAAGAGTGTCTCATAAGGAGACTTCACAGTTTGTTAATAAGTTATTAACCCATTAAAAGGTATAGGGTCTACATCTAACCCCTTCAATAGCCTTCATGCACACGCCAACGGCGTGTGGAGAGAGGAAGATGTGGTGTTGGACCATTTTGAGGAGTTCACCCTCCGTATCCAGGCAGACTTCAACCACCCGCCCGAGGGCAGAGCGGCTGGTGAGTGCCTCTACCATCTGAGGCAGGAGATGAGGCGCGCCCAGGTGTTTGCCCTGGAGTTTAGAACCCTGGCTGCCGGCGCGGGCTGGAACAACGGGGCCCTGATCGACCACTACCGCTGCAGTTTGCGCGAGGACGTCCGTCGGGAGCTAGCCTGCAGAGACACCACCCTCACTTTCGACCAGCTGGTGGACCAGATCGGGGTCTGGTGGTTCCATCCTCCTGCACCCCCTCTCCGATACCCATGGAACTGCGAGGGGCTGTGCGCAGGGAGACCGGAGGGGGTTTCCGCTCGTGCACCATCTGTGGCCGCAGAGGTCACACTGCTGGTTGGTGCCGGGTTGGTTCCTCTGGGAATAGAGGCAGCAGGCAGGGTGCTCTGGCATCAACACAGGTGAGCTGGCACCATTCTCACCCAGAGGCCTCTGTTGCACATATGTTTGTGTCTGGCACTTTTTCTGAGTTTTCCCCGCATTTCCAGCGTAAGGCCCTCGTAGATTCAGGCTCGGCTGGGAATTTTATTGATACCTCAGGTTGATTCATTGAGCGTTAGCTCATAGTTTAGGGACCCCCATTGTTCCCGTGGATGTGCCCTTCCCCGTTCACGCCTTAGATAGTCGATCATTAGGGTCAGTGTTAATTAGGGAGGTCACCACTCCTTTGGGCATTTCCTCCTCAGGGGTGGAGATGGAGAGTAACCGCATTGCAGCTGTGCGTAATTGGCTGACTCCCACCACGGTAGCACTTCTTAGGGTTTGCCAACAACTACCGGAGGTTAATCCGGGATTTTGGTCAGGTAGCGGCTCCCATTTCTTCACTGCTGAAGGGGGGCCCGTTGCGCTTGCAGTAGACAGCTGAGGCGGACAGGGCTTTTAGTCACCTGAGGGCTTTGTTGACCTCAGCTCCCATGCTGGCCCTTCCAGATCCTTCTTTGGTGTTCATAGTGGAGTTGGACGCATCCGAGGCTGGGATAGGAGCTGTGCTCTCTCAGCGCTCGGTTACGCCACCGAAGCGCCGCCCTAGTGCCTTCTTCTCGAAGAAGCTCAGCCCGGCGGTGCGAAACTATGACGTGGGGAACCGGGAGTTGTTGGCTGTCGTCAAGACCCTGAAGGCGTGGAGACATTGGCTTGAGGGGGCTAGACACCCTTTTCTCATCTGGACTGACCACCGCAATCTGGAGTACATCCGGGTGGCGAGGAGACTGAATCGTCGCCAGGCAAGGTAGGCAATGTTTTTCACCCGTTTTGTGTTTACCCTTTCTTACTGACCAGGCTCCCAGAACGTTAAGGCAGATGCATTGTCCTGGCTGTATGACACAGAGGAGTGGCCCATGGATCCCACTCCCATACTCCCCTTGTTTGGTGGCGCCGGTAGTGTGGGAGCTGGACGCGGACATTGAGGGGGCGTCACGTGCAGAGCCCGCTCCCCCTCGGTGTCCAGCTGGGCGTCTGTACATTCCGTCTGCTGTCTGCGACCGGCTGATCTATTGGGCCCACACGTCACCCTCCTCTGGTCATCCTGGGATCAGTTGGACGGTGCTTTCTTAGTGGGAAGTACTGGTGGCCCACTTTAGCTAAGAACGTGAGGGTTTATGTTTCCTCCTGCTCGGTGTGTGGCCAGTGCAAGGCTCCTAGACACCTGCCCAGAGGTAAGTTACAACCCTTACCCGTTCCACAACGGCCGTGGTCGCACCTGTCGGTGGATTTCCTAACTGATCTTCCACCTTCACATGGTACCTGTCGGTGGATTTCCTAACCGATCTTCCACCTTCACATAGTAACACCATGATCCTGGTCGTTGTGGATAATTTTTCTAAGTTCTGTCATCTCCTCCCTTTTCCCGGTCTCCCTATGGCCCTACAAACTGCGGAGGCCCTGTTTACACACGTCTTCCGGCACTACGGGGTGCCTGAGGATATAGTGTCTGATCGGGGTCCCCAGTTCACGTCAAGGGTCTGGAAGGCATTCATGGAACGTCTGGGGGTCTCGGTCAGCCTTACCTCAGGTTTTCACCCTGAGAGTAACGGGCAGGTGGAGAAAGTTAACCAGGATGTGGGTAGTTTCTGAGGTCTTATTGCCAGGACCGGCCGGGGGAGTGGGCAACGTTCGTGCCCTGGGCAGAGATGGCCCAGATCTCGCTCCGTCACTCCTCCACTAACCTTGCAGACCGTCACCACGGAGAGCCCAGTGTTCACACCAGGGGACAGGTTATGTTACAGATTACAGCTTCCCCCCCGATTACCGCATGAACCCCTCGTTCCATGTGTCTCTCCTCAGGCCTGTGCTGGCCCACTCCAGGAGTCTGAGGTGCGGGAGGTTCCTCCACCCCCTCTGGACATCGAGGGGGCCCCGGCTTACTCCATTCATTCCATACTGGATTCGAGACGTCGGGCGAGGGGCCTTCAGTACCTCGTGGACTGGGAGGGGTATGGTCCGGAGGAAAGATGCTGGGTTCCAGTGGAGGACGTGTTGGATCGTATTGATGCAATGCCTGTCTGTTGGTTCGTCTGAGGGTATGCGCGGATGTTGCCTGTAATCCATGGCTTCTGGTTGGGATATGTACGTTCGGTCACTGTGGGGACAACGTCGTCGATCCACTTATTGATGAAGCTGGTAACTGCGGTGGTATACTCTTCAATGCCATTGGATGAATCCTGGAACATTTTCCAGTCTGTGCAAGGAAAACAGTCCTGTAGCGTAGTGTTAGAAGTTCACCTAGGGGTCATGATTGGGGCTGTACCAAATGATTATTAGAATAATTGATTATGCCTATGTTGTATTAATAGTAGAGGAGGGGTTATAAGACCCATTTATAGGGTCCTAGACTACAGATTAACAATATATATACATTATGAGGTTTTAATATTGTTCCACAGTTGTTTTCTAGTTCTCTCTCTCTCTCTCTCTCTCTCTCTTATAAAGAGACCCCTCTGAGAAATGTGTGACGGAGACAGAACTCTGCAGGGGAGTGTAGGAGATAAGACTACTCAGACATTCCACTATAAATCAACTTGGACATTTACTGCTAAGCTTTTCGATAACACACTAAAAGCCTTGTTTATATAGCTTTGTAGTTATGGTTTTGGTCTCAAGAGTAAAAGATGATAACGTAGGTAGTGACATCACGAGGGCTGGATTTCGGGTTTGATAAAATAACATGGGACCCTTCCTAAAACTTACTCGGAAACATGCTTGCTATGTTCCTGATTGTCAACTTCTGTCTGCAATTGCATTAATAAATGTTTTTGAATGATTTAATTAAAGATATTGTCATAATGCTAATTTCACCAATGAGCCAATGATTTACAAGGACCAAAGAACAAACCCTAACAGTAGCATCCGCGTCATCTGACCACTTCCATATTGATTGAGTCATGGGTACTTCCTGCTTTCATTTTTGCTTGTAAGCAGGAACCAGAAGGAACCAGAAGGATAGAATTATGGTCAGATTTTCAAAATGGAGGGCGAGGGAGAGCTTTGTACGCATCTCTGTGTGTGGAGTAAAGTGACATGCTGCTAGAAATGAGGTAAAGCAGATTTAAGTTTTCCTGCATTAAAGTCTTGTTTGCATATGGCATATGGCCTTATACAGCTCGTTGAGTGTGGTCTTTAGTGCCAGTGTCAAACTATAGATGAAAACTCTCTTGGTAGATAGTGTGGTCTACAGGTTATCATGAGGTACTCTACCTCAGGCGAGCAGTACGCTGAGACTACCTTAATATTAGACATTGCGCACCAGCTGTTATTGAAAAATAGACACACACCCCCATCCCTCGTCTTACCAGACGTAGCTGTCCTGTCCTGCCGATACACGGAAAACCCAGCCAACTGTATATGCAGGTAGCCTAGTGGTTAGAGCATTGGGCCAGTAACCGAAAGGTTGCTGGATTGAATCCCTGAGCAGACAAGGTAAAAATCTGTCATTCTGCCCCTGAAGACTGTTCCCCGGGTGCCGAAGACGTACATGTCAATTATGGTAGCCACCCGCACCTCTTTGATTCAGAAGAATTGGGTTAAAAGCGGAAGACACATTTCAGTTGAATGCATTCAGTTGTACAACTGACTAGGTATCCCCTTCCCCTATTATCCGTGTCATCGTTCAGCCATTACTTGGTTAAACATAAGATATTACAGTTTTTAATGTCCCATTGTTAGGGTAGTATCAAACGGACCTCACCCAGTTTATTCTCCAGTGATTGCACGTTGGCTAATAGAACGGATGGTAGAGGCATGTTACCCACTTGCCGACTAATTCTCACAAGGCACCCTGATCTCCGCCCCCTGTATTTCCTTATTTTCTTCATGCTAATGAGAAGGATTTGGGCTTGTCTGGGAGCAATGTCATATCCTTCGCGTCCGACTCATTAAAAAATCTTCATCCAGTTCAAGGTGAGTATTCGCTGTTCTGATATCCAGAAGCTCTTTTCGGTCATAAGAGACGGTAGCGTCAACATTATGTACAAAACAAGTTACAAACAATGCAAAAAAACTATCAAAACAGCACAATTGGTTCGGAGCCCGTAAAACGGCAGCCATCCTCTCCGGCGTCATTCTGTTCAATATCTGCTGATATAGGTGTTTTAATGTTCTGATATGTTTTCTGCTGGGTGTCACATCTATGTATCTCCTAAAGTTCATATGCTTTGTTGAAACTAAATCATTGATATGTCCTGGCCCCTGACCGTATGATTGCTGATCATTCTACCATATTAAAGGGCTGGGATGTATCGGTCTCTGCTGTGGTTTAGGATCAAGCCAGGGTGAGAAAAGGGGAACAGTGAGGGCACTGGAGTGAAAAAGCTGATTCTTCTCCATGCTTCACGCCCCAGTGCCTACATGTGATCTGCCTGCTGTGGTGTAGTGAGGGTTCCTGCTCTCTGATATTGGCAATCTGTTAGGGAGTAAGAGGGGATGCTTCCCCCTGTCACATGACTGGTAGGAGGAATGGATAATCCACATCCCTGTTTTACTCAATCTGCAACTGGATGTAGAACACCCAAACCAGGATTGATGCATGAGTATACAGTACATTAATAAAAGAGCAAGAAATCCCATTATATACAGTATTTGAAACCTGATGTGGGATTCTGCATGTAAACCTTGTGAGATATTGTGAGACATGTACATGTTAGATAGCTATCAGCATGGACAAGGCCTTGCTGTGTGCAGACATCTGTTTTGTGTGTCTGTATGTGTGTAGGCATTTGCCTATGTGGTGTGCATGTGTAACAGTATAGCTTCCGTCCCTCTCTTCGCCCCTACCTGGGCTCGAACCAGGGACCCTCTGCACGCATCGACAACAGCCACCCTCGAAGCATCGTTACCCATCACTCCAAAAAAGCTGTGGCCCTGGGGAACAACTACTTCAAGGTCTCAGAGCGAGTGACGTCACCGATTAAAACGCTATTAGCGCGCACCCCGCTAACTAGCTAGCCATTGCACAACAGTTACACATGCTTGTCGTGTGTGTTTGTGTAGTGGAGGAACAGTGCTTCCATGATTCAGGCTCTCTGGTGGTAGTGGTGGCAGGTAAACTAATTATGGTAATGAGATGCTGGGGATAATGCTGATCCACTTAATCCTTACCTGTCTCCTAATAATAATAATACATTTTGTTGTAAGGGCTTTTCACGACACCCAAAGTAAATTTACATAAACTAAAATTAGGCAAACTATTAGAATTTTAAGAAATGGCGGAGTAATTTCTGCATATTGCACCTTTAAAATAAGTAAGTAACTAAAAGTACACTAAATATAAGGACAGACTAGCCATGGAGAACACTAAACACGATGACAGTGAACTAGACAGATGATAAAAGTTAAGACAACAGAGAATCTGGGTAAGCCTGTGTGAAGAGGTGTGTCTTTAGTGTGCAATATGTGTATTTTTTACATTTTATTTCATCTTTATTTAACCAGGTAGGCCAGTTGAGAACAAGTTCTCATTTACAACTGCGACCTGGTATGGATTGTGATCAGTGACGATTTTGGCATGTAAATCTTGGTGGGGGAAAAAAAAAAGTGGGTTGCATGCCAGCAAAGTCACCAAAACAACAACACTAAACAATACATTAATTGCACTAGAACGCTGACAAACGATGCCCACAAACTGTTAGGGCCTTCATAAAACTGTCCCAACAGTAGAGTTCCAACAGCAGTCCCAACACCCGCTACACCTTGCTATCAGTGGAGTCTTGTCGGTCAGCGAAACATTTCATTCAGCCTCATACGTTATTAGCTTTTTCCCTGCCTGTACTGTTACCTTTTTGGAGTCCCTGTGTATGACCTTCTGCCTGCCCCTGGACCCAGCTACATGCCTCCTCCTGTGGTCCTTTACTAATAAACACCTATTGCACCCTGCGCTTGAAACCAGCACTCATCGTATTCATTACAATTACATTTCTCAAAATCAGGTTTTATAGGCTACGTGCACCACCAAGTCAGAACAGTATGCAAAATGAACAGGTGATACCAAAAAAAAAAAAAAAAAAAAAAAAAAAAAAAAAAAAAAAAACCAAATGATTAGTGTGAGGCACATGGGCTATTAACAGCTTACTACACACACAACATGCACTTAGTATTAATTTCTTTGCTACACTATATATAGCTCCCTGGCAAATGAAATAATTTATGCAGCAACATGTAAGACATTTTTGGACTCACCTTGTTATGATGTGCTCACTTGAACAGGAAGGTGGTCCTTCGTGGGAAAATGATGTCATCGAAGAAAGAGAAAGAGGCATGATTTACAAATCCAAGTTAGATGACCGTTCAAAACGTACTTCCCAGTCTGAGCTTGTTTATTCCCGACTTCCCAGTTGCAATACTTGCAGTTAGCCACTGTCACCGATTCCTTCCAAATCTATAATTTATCTTCATTATTTCTCTTCATTTGACAAGGATTAAAAATATTTGCCAGTAGATTGTTGAATTGATTCAAGATGATGACTGCTAGCTAAGATTTTGAAAGTAAGATGTTGACATGATCAGTCCAATCATAGCTACTGTACATATAATGTGATTTGACGTAATTTCATCTGTGGCCAATGACCTTGAGCCTTCTTGGAAGGGCACTGCTAATGTAATTCTATGGCAGGAGCCAAAGGGCTTGAATTTTCGATGTCTACCCTTACTACTGGGCCGTGAAGTAGTGTCTCCCTGAGTGACAGAACACTGAGACAATCCCGGTGCAACGCTCCTATTTTCTGCTGGCTTGCTCCACCACCACAGAAAGCACTGAGCTAGGCTGAAACACCTGCATTTTGGAGCTGCCTTTCTCAAAAGACAACAAAAAATATACTTTTTTCTATGCGGCTTTATTAACTCAGTGATATATATATTTTTCACATTGTTTGCAAACTGATATGTGAGTCGTATTAATGCCAAAATAACATGCAAAACAGGCAAGGTGGGGCTAAAAATGTGTGTCTCAAAACAGGCAAGGTGGGGCTAAAAATGTGTCTCAAAACAGGTGACGGGTCGCCAGTGATGACGGCTCGCCACTGATAGTGATGTTCTGACATGGAGAGGGAGTTCCAGAGTTGGGGAGCTGCACTGCTAAAAGCCCGGTCTCCCATGGAGTGAAGCCTGGTGAGAGGAGTGCAGTGTAGGACATGAAGGTCAGTCAGTGCTGGGACATTTCAAGAACTTTGGAAGTTTCTTCATGTGCTGTCACAAAAACTATCAAGCGCTATTATGAAACTGGCTCTCATGAGGACCGCCAAAGGAAACGAAGATCCAGAGTTACCTCTGCTGCAGAGGATAAGTTCATTAGAGTTACCAGCCTCAGAAATTGCAGCCCAAATAAATGCTTCACCGAGTTCAAGTAACAGACACATCTTAACATCAACTGTTCAGAGGAGACTGCATGAATCAGGCCTTCATGGTCGAGTTGCTGCAATGAAACCACTTCTAAAGGACACCAATAAGAAGAAGTGACTTGCTTGGGCCAAGGAATACGAGCAATGGAAATTAGACCGGTGGAAATCTGTCCTTTGGTCTGATGAGTCCAAATGGGAGATTTTTGGTTCCAACCGCCGTGTCTTTGTGAGACGCAGAGTAGGTGAACTGATTATCCCCGCATGTGTGGTTCCCACCGTGAAAAATGGAGGAGGAGGTGTGATGGTGTGGGGGTGATTTGCAAGTTACACTGTCAATGATTTATTTAGAATTCAAGGCACATTTAACCAGCATGGCTACAACAGCACTCTGCAGCTACACTCCAGCCCAACAGGTTTGTGCTTAGTGGGACTATCATTTGTTTTTCAACAGGACAATGACCCAACACACCTCCAGGCTGTGTAAGGGCTATTTGACCAAGAATGAGAGTGTTGTAGTGCTGCATCAGATGACCTGGCCTCCACAATCACCAGACCTCAACCCAATTGAGATGGTTTGGGATGAGTTGGACCGCAGAGTGATGAAAAAGCAGCATATGTGGGAACTCCTTCAAAACTGTTGGACAAGCGTTCCTCATGAAGCTGGTTTTGAGAATGCCAAGAGTGTGTAAAGCTATCATCAAGGCTAAGGGTGGCTACTTTTAAGAATCTCAACTATAAAATATGATTTGTTTAACACTTTTTTGGCTACTAATGTGTTATGTCTTAGTTTTGATGTCTTCACTATTATTCCACAATGTAGAAAATAGTAAAAATAATGAAAAACCCTTGAATGAGTAGATGTGTCTAAACTTTTGTCTGGTACTGTACATATATATATTTACAGACTTATTTATTGAACTATGGCAACATTTGTTGTCAATGTTTTGGTGTCAAACTGGTGGCAGTTGTGAAAAAGTCAATTGTTGGAAGAGTTGCGGAGTTATTGCCATTGTTGGTTAGATTATTTTTTCATTAATAAGGGTATTTTCTATTTTCCTTAACCATATGGTCTATCTACTAGAAATGCATGAACAATATGGACACCACATGAGGTTGGTGGCACCTTAATTGTGGAGGACAGGCTTGTGGTAATGGTTGAAGCGGAATTAGTGGAATGGTATCAAATACTTCAAACACATGGTTTCCATGTGTTTGATGCCTTTCCATTCGCTCCATTTCAGCCATTATTATGAGTCGTCCTCCCCTCAGCAGCCTCCACTGATGGACACAGATATAATAAATGAAATACTAATATGAATCTATTTGTTTTAAGTTATTTAAGTATAAATCACCAATGTTACAATGGATTGCCATAGATTTTCAGTGTAGGGGTGTAGGTGGAGTGTAGGAGTGCAGGAGGTCAGTAAAGGTATATGGGTGCCAGTCCATTGAGTGCTTTGAAGGTGAGCATGAGAAATTTGAAGATTATCCTATATTGAACTGGGAGCCAGTGGAGTTTGATGAGGGTCCAAAGGGCTGGTGTGTGTGAGGACTCGTGCAGCTGCATTTTGAATATGTTGAAGTCTGTCCAGTGTTTTGGCGGGGATGGCGTTGCAGTAGTCGAGGCGTGATACATCAAAGGTGTGAATGAGGGTTTCAGCAGTGAGTTCAGTGAGAGAAGGTCTGAGATGTTTTTGAGGTGGAAGAAGTCTGAATTGGGAATATTTTGGATGTGGGGTTCAAATGGAAAAGTGGGGTCAAATATAACACCAAGGTTCCTGACTGGAGTTGGAGTGGATGGTGCAGCCATCGATTGTCACATTCAGTTGACCCAGTTTCTTAATTAGGGAGTTGGGGCCCATGAGCATGATCTCTGTTTTGTCGTTGTTTCATTTAAAAAGTTATTGCTCATCCAAGTTTTCACAGAGACAGTCAACAACAGAGGGGGGTGGCAGAATGGAGTTGGGTTTTGTGTGGTTGTAAATTTGTGTGTCATCTGCATAACAGTGAAATCTGAGTCCAAATTGACGGAGGATCTGACCGAGGGGTAGCATGTAAAAATTAAACAGTAATGGACCTAACACTGAGCTTTGTGGGACACCTTGTGATACAGGGGCTGGGGCAGACCTGCAGTTGCCAAGGGAGATAAACTGTTCTCTATCAGATAGATAGGAGTGACACTCACTGATAGATAGGAGTGACACTCACTGATAGATAGGAGTGACACGCCACTACTATAGAACCACACACCTTCATGTCTCACTGTGCCATCTCACACAGCACTTCTCTAAATTGCCCCATCATGTCATCACACATATTACTGGGATCTCTCCCACCACAAACCACAGTTGGCATAACCATACTGTACACACTCCACCATCTCAGCACCATGTCACCACATGCACTGTTATGTCACACCTTGTTATCACTCCTCACATTCCTCCCTCTTCAAGCATATCTATTGACAGTGTAACACCTGCTCTTTTGCCTGACTATGTGGAATTGTTCATGGTTTTTGTGTATTACAGAACTACAGCATCTCCATCCCAGGCTGTAGGCCTGCTGTCTGTCTGGAGCATCCAGGTGCTCCAGTATACAGCTCTAATTACTGCAGTTTACTGATGACCCAGAGTACTGACTACAGACTACTGCACTACTACTACTGCACAAACGTTTGTCAGATCATCTCCTCTCTCTACCTGTCTCTGTATCTCTTCATTTCTCTATCTGTCTTTCTACTTCACTTTTCCCATTTAAAGTGCATACATATTGCAGAGGCACATCAATTAATCACATTCTCTTGTCTGCTTAGCTATGTTTGTCTCCCACTGGTATTGTTTCCAAATTACATATTTTTTATTTTCTGTACAGTTTTCTCTTCTGTCACTGTTGGTGTGACCGTTATAATCATTGAGAAACTGCAAGTTGTCTTTCAATCATCTCTCTACGGTCTTGAGCTCACACTCTTGCTAACGAACTTAAAACATTGTATAAAGGTCTGGCCTGCACTCTTGCTAGCAAACTTGCAACATTGTATCAACTACTATAGCTTCCCTAGCTAGCGTAAAAATGCTAAAAACAGTACAAACCAAGTTAGATAGCTGACTAGCAACTCAACAGAGCAAATGAGGCACAAGCAAGCAGAAAAATGAGGTGAGTAGGTACAGAACTGTAAGGTGTTGGGTGATCATGTGAGTCAGATAGAAATCAACTTTTCTCATCCCTTTTCCTTTGAGTCTTCACTCAGAAACACTTGAAAAGTTTTGGTAAGTTGTTGGTGTTGGCAACGATGACTGTGTTAAGTGAGTGGAGGCGAGCAGATTGACTGTGGTGCCGAGAATCTGCCAGTGTGTGCCAAGGCATCCCAGGAATCTGGCCTTCCATGAGAGAATGTGAACCAGGAGAGAGCAGTTTTTTCCACAGATGGCTGATCAGTAAAACCAACTGGCTGCTCCTCTTCTACAGCCTGGCCATGTCACTGTGGCTCACACTACCCAGGAAAAGGTAGGAGGAGGGGCAAAGGGGAAAGGGGATGTTTGGCAGGAAAGTGACCATGCGTGATTTCCTCCAAATCAGCCTGAGAAATTGATTTATCAAACAGGAGATTGTGTCATGGCAGCAGGAGGGTGCCAGAAAGAAAGACATGACATGCAGTGGGGTGTGTTTCTGAAAATGCATGTAAAATGACAAAAGTAAGCTGCTAGGTGACACACAAATACATTGAGGCACTCAAGCATCTTCACACTTAGACTTGGGTGCACGCACAAACACACACCATACTTCCTCTGAGGGAACATGTATCAGCTGTAGCATTGCATAGGGAGGGTATATTATTGGAAACTTTCTAAGTTTACCAGTAAACTACCAGAATTGTGGTATTTTTCAAAGATTTTATGTCATCTATATTAAGACATCGAGTAGCCCTTTTGGGTACTTCAGATTTTCACAGGTGACTCTAATAATCTCTGGCACTCTGTGTGGCCTTATCACATGTAAAATCTATTAAATCATTTAAATAAGATTTTGCTATTAAAAATTATAACAAAACTGTAAAAAATTGTCCTGAATATAAACCATCAACTTTACTATTAGTGTTTAATATGAGGGTTTCAGCATGAAATATCTTTGTATAAACTACATGACCAAAAGTGTGTGGGCACCTGCTCGTCGAACATCTCATTCCAAAATCATGGGCATTAATATGCATTAATATGGAGTTGGTCCGCCCTTTGCTGCTATAAAAGCCTCCACTCTTCTGGGAAGGCTTTCCACTAGATGTTGGAGGGGACTTGCTTCAATTCAGCCACAAGAGCATTAGTGAGGTCAGGCACTGATGTTGGGCGATTAGGCCTGGCTCGCGGTCAGCGTTCCAGTTCATCCCAAAGGTGTTTCATGGACTTGAGGTCAGGACTCTGTGCAGGCCAGTCAATTACTTCCACACTGATCTTGACACACCGTTTCGGTATAGACCTCTTCTTTGACAGAGGGGCATTGTAATTCTGAAACAGGAAAGGGCCGAAACTGTTGCCACAAAATTGGAAGCACATAATCGTCTAGAATGTCATTATGCTGTAGGATTAAGATTTCCCTTCAGTGGAACTTAGGGGCCTAGCACGAACCATGAAAAACAGCCCCAGACCATTATTCCTCCTCCACCAAACTTTACACTTGTCACTATGCATTGGGGCAGGTAGGGTTATACTGGCATCCGCCTAACCCAGATTAATCTGTCGGACAGCCAGATAGTGAAGCGTGATTCATTACCCCAGAGAACACGTTTCCACTGCTCCAGTCCAATGGCGGCGAACTTTACACCACTCCAGCCGAGGCTTGGCATTTACATGATGATCTGATGCTTGTGTGCGGCTGCTCAACCAAGGAGACCCATTCCATGAAGCTCCCGATGAACAGTTATTGTGCTGACGTTGCTACCAGAGGCAGTTTGGAACCGAGGGCAGACAATTTTTACGTGCTACGCGCTTCAGCACTAGGTTGTCCCGTTCTGTGAGCTTGTGTGGCCTACCAGTTCACAGCTGAAAAGTTACTGCTCCTAGACATTTACACTTCACAATAAAAGCACTTACAGTTGACTGGGTAGCTCTAGCAGGTCAGAAAGTTGACGAACTGACTTGTTGGACGATGCCACGATGCCACGTTCAAATTCACTGAGCTCTTCAGTAAGGCCATTCTACTGCCAATGTTTGTCTATGGAGATTGCATGCATGTGTGCTCGGTTTTATACACCTGCCATCAACTGGTGTGGTGGAAATAACCAAATCCTCTAATTTGAAGTGGTGTCCACATACTTTTGCATATATAGTGTATATGTATTATTTTATGTCAATATGTAAATGTTGTCATTGTTTTGGTGTCAAACTGGTTGCAGTGTGAAATAAGTCAATAGTTGGAAGAGTTGCAGAGTAATTTGAAATAATGCCATTATTGATTAGATGCTTTGTTCATAATCTGCAGGGGAAGACAATCGGGAAACTCTTTCTTAAAACTTTCAGCAAAAATTGTTCCCCAAAGATTGGAAAGCTGCCGCGGTCATACCCCTCTTCAAAGGAGGAAACACTCTAGATCCAAACTGCTACAGACCTATATCTATCCTACCCTGCTTTTCTAAGGTCTTCGAAAGCCAAGTCAACAAGCAGATCACCGACCATTTCGAATCCCACCGTATCTTCTCCGCTATGCAATCTGGTTTCTGAGATGGTCATGGGTGCACCTCAGCCCTGCTCAAGGTCCTAAACGATATCATAACCGCCATCGATAAAATAAAATACTGTGCAGCTGTATTAATCGACCTGGCCAAAGATTTAGACTCTGTCAATCACCACATTCTTATCGGCAGACTCAACAGCCTTGGTTTCTCAAATGACTCTACTCAGCAAATTGGATGCAGTCTATCACAGTGCCATCCGTTTTGTCACCAAAGCCCCATTTACTACCCACCACTGCGACCTGTATGCTCTCGTTGGCTGGCCTTCGCTTCATATTCGTCGCCAAACCCACTGGCTCCAGGTCATCTATAAGTCTTTGCTAGGTATAGCCCCGCCTTATCTCAGCTCACTGGTCACCATAGCAGCACCCACCCATAGCACGTGCTCCAGCAGGTATATTTCACTGGTCACCCCCAAATCCAATTCCTCCTTTGGCCGCCTTTCCTTCCAGTTCTCTGCCGCCAATGACTGGAACGAATTGCGAAAATCTCTGAAGCTGGAGACTCATATCTCCCTCACTTTAAGCACCAGCTGTCAGAGCAGTTTACAGATCATTGCACCTGTACATAGCCCATCTGTAAACAGCCCATCCAACTACCTCATCCCCATACTGTTCTTTTTTTGTGCCCAGTATCTCTACTTGCACATTCATCTTCGGCACATCTATCACTCCAGTGCTTAAATTGCTCAATTGTAATTATTTCGCCACTATTGGCCTATTTATTGCCTTACCTCGCTTATCTTAACTCATTTGCACACACATAGACGTACATAGACTTTTTTTTCTATTGTGTTATTGACTGTATGCTTGTTTATTCCATGTGTAACTCTGTGTCGTTGTCTGTGTCGCACTGCTTTGCTTTATCTTGGCCAGGTCACAGTTGTAAACTAGCCTACCTGGTTAAATAAAGGTGAAATGTGTGTATATATATATATATATATATATTTTTTTATTTTTATTTATTTATTAATTAGACTATGTGGTTCAAGATAAAATAGCCTATATACTAAAAACTCATGGACATTATGGAAACATATGTAATACATTAATACTATATATGAATACATTTGTTTTAAATTATTGAAGTATAAATTACCAAAGTTACGATAGACTGCCATAGATTTTCTGTTAATTCCCAAAATTACTGAAGATTCCGTTATTTTTTGTAAATTACCATGTAGCTTTGCATCCCTAATCAAATGCACTGGCTTATCAGTGTGTGGGGATACAGTAGAAGCTACAGTGCCTTGCGAAAGTATTCGGCCCCCTTGAACTTTGCAACCTTTTGCCACATTTCAGGCTTCAAACATAAAGATATAAAACTGTATTTTTTTGTGAAGAATCAACAACAAGTGGGACACAATCATGAAGTGGAACGACATTTATTGGATATTTCAAACTTTTTTAACAAATCAAAAACTGAAAAATTGGGCGTGCAAAATTATTCAGCCCCTTTACTTTCAGTGCAGCAAACTCTCTCCAGAAGTTCAGTGAGGATCTCTGAATGATCCAATGTTGACCTAAATGACTAATGATGATAAATACAATCCACCTGTGTGTAATCAAGTCTCCGTATAAATGCACCTGCACTGTGATAGTGAAAGATTTCCCAAGCTTTAAACATCCCAAGGAGCACTGCGCAAGCGATAATATTGAAATGGAAGGAGTATCAGACCACTGCAAATCTACCAAGACCTGGCCGTCCCTCTAAACTTTCAGCTCATACAAGCAGAAGACTGATCAGAGATGTAGCCAAGAGGCCCATGATCACTCTGGATGAACTGCAGAGATCTACAGCTGAGGTGGGAGACTCTGTCCATAGGACAACAATCAGTCGTATATTGCACAAATCTGGCCTTTATGGAAGAGTGGCAAGAAGAAAGCCATTTCTTAAAGATATCCATAAAAAGTGTTGTTTAAAGTTTGCCACAAGCAACCTGGGAGACACACCAAACGTGGAAGAAGGTGCTCTGGTCAGATGAAACCAAAATTGAACTTTTTGGCAACAATGCAAAACGTTATGTTTGGCGTAAAAGCAACACAGCTGAACACACCATCCCCACTGTCAAACATGGTGGTGGCAGCATCATGGTTTGGGCCTGCTTTTCTTCAGCAGGGACAGGGAAGATGGTTAAAATTGATGGGAAGATGGATGGAGCCAAATACAGGACCATTCTGGAAGAAAACCTGATGGAGTCTGCAAAAGACCTGAGACTGGGACTGAGATTTGTCTTCCAACAAGACAATGATCCAAAACATAAAGCAAAATCTACAATGGAATGGTTCAAAAATAAACATATCCAGGTGTTAGAATGGCCAAGTCAAAGTCCAGACCTGAATCCAATCGAGAATCTGTGGAAAGAACTGAAAACTGCTGTTCACAAATGCTCTCCATCCAACCTCACTGAGCTCGAGCTGTTTTGCAAGGAGGAATGGGAAAAAATGTCAGTCTCTCAATGTGCAAAACTGATAGAGACATACCCCAAGCGACTTACAGCTGTAATCGCAGCAAAAGGTGGCGCTACAAAGTATTAACTTAAGGGGGCTGAATAATTTTTTACGCCCAATTTTTCAGTTTTTGATTTGTTAAAAAAGTTTGAAATATCCAATAAATGTCATTCCACTTCATGATTGTGTCCCACTTGTTGTTGATTCTTCACAAAAAAATACAGTTTTATATCTTTATGTTTGAAGCCTGAAATGTGGCAAAAGTTTGCAAAGTTCAAGGGGGCCGAATACTTTCGCAAGGCACTGTATGTTGAGCCCATATTAATCTGGTCTTCAGTCAGAGTGTGTGTAGTTTGGATCAAAGAGCAGTGCAGACCTAGTCAGAATGCAACTGTAGCGTTTATTGGTTAGGCTTCAGAGCAAAGCCCATCTGTCTGCCTTTCCCATCCTCTGTAGTGGCTCTTCGCTTGTTCTTTCCATGTGGTGGGGCCTTAGGAAAATGAAGTCATAGAAAACACACACATATCAGCAGGTTTTTACCAGTGATGTGTTTTATAATTTTCAAAGTAGCTTCAAAGGCTCTAGAAAGTGAAAATGTAATTCAGTTCAACACTTTCCTTTTTAAAGACTTAATTGGGTGATATCTGATGAAAGAATACCCTTTTATCTGTTCTCCGATATCATCAAAGCAGATTATACCGTGTAGCTTACTCATTGTCTTTCCATAGTAACAGTTATTCTATTCAGTGGATGATTGTATTACTGGCAATTACTGATTTGACTTTTGCTTAGAGTAATGGTCGATACATGTGTCTCTCTCACACTCACTCTTTCTTTGTTTCTTTCTTTCTTTCATTCTCTCTTCTCTCTCTTTCTCTTCTCTCTCTCGCTCACCTGTATCTATCTACAGTAAATCAGTATTTGCTGTTTGATCCCTGCCTCTGTGTCTCTGTGTAGGATCACAAAAGGGGATGCTGGACCAATGAGAACCATGCGCGTCATGTGGTCAGTTGTCACGGCTCTCCTTGTCGCCATGCTCTTCGGTATCATCCAATCAGAACTGCAGGAAGGAGCCCTCATTCCAGGTAAGATTCCACAACACAACATTCCTCATCGATCTACTGTTTGCCATTGGTAATATAATTTACCTTACCTTGTGCAGATAGAGACTAGCACCTGTTTTTGTACAAGTGCTTGTGTATGATTGCTTATCTTGGCAGTCTTGTTATCAGTCAAGGGTCTTTCATAGCTGTAATCCTAGAGTACTGAGTCTGTCTACTTGGTATTGGGTTGAGAGTGTGAGATCTCCTTGGTCATTGTTTGACCAATGAGATGCTTCATCACTGTAGGTTTCATCTGTCTCAGTGTGGTAGAGGAGTGGAGATGATCATCACTGATAGCGCTCTAATTACATATACTGTTAGGCCTCAGGTAATTACTCTATCCATCAGAGAACCAGGGAGAAGAGGTAGAAATGTTTTATCTGGTCCGCATGTGGTCCAGTGGTTTGGAATAAAGAATAAGTATATAGATATATATATGTTCTATCTATTTTCCACTGTGATGTGTTTAATTATCTCTTCCTCTGCCAGGGGATCAATCCATGCTGCTTGCTGGTAGATGGGCTAACAACAGGGATCTATGACTCAAATCTTGCAGGGCTGTGTTTGTTTGTGTGTGTGTGTGTGTGTGTGTGTGTGTGTGTGTGTGTGTGTGTGTGTGTGTGTGTGTGTGTGTGTGTGTGTGTGTGTGTGTGTGTGTGTGTGTGTGTGTGTGTGTGTGTGTGTGTGTGTGTGTGTGTGTGTGACGGCTGAATTTGCCTCTACTTCGCACCCTTAATTAGTTAGCAAGCTCTGTCAATGACAATTAAATACTATGGTTAACAATCTTAGACAATGTTGAAGTGACTATATGCATCACTTCATCTACACTACCGTTCAAAAGTTTGGGGTCACTTAGAAATGTCTTGTTTTTGAAAGAAAAGCACATTTTCTGTCCATTAAAATAACATTAAATTGATCAGAAATACAGTGTAGACATTGTTAATGTTGTAAATGACTATTGTAGCTGGAAACGGCAGATTTCTTTAATGGAATATCTCCATAGGCGTACAGAGGCCCATTATCAGCAACCATCACTTCTGTGTTCAAATGGCACGTTGTGTTAGCTAATCCAAGTTCATCATTTTAAAAGGTTAGTTGATCATTAGAAAACCCTTTTGCAATTATGTTAGCACAGCTGAAAACTGTTGTGCTGATTAAACAAGCAATACAACTGGCCTTCTTTAGACCAGTTGAGTATTTGGAGCATCAGCATTTGTCGGTTCGATTACAGGCTCAAAATGGCCAGAAACAAAGACTTTCTTCTGAAACTCGTCAGTCTATTCTTGTTCTGAGAAATGAAGGCTATTCCATACAAGAAATTGCCAAGAAACTGAAGATCTGGTACAACGCTGCGTACTACTTCCTTCACAGAACAGAGCAAACTGGCTCTTAGCAGAATAGAATGAGGAGTGGGAGGCCCCGGTGAACAACTGAGCAAGAGGACAAGTACATTTGAGTGTCTAGTTTGAGAAACAGGCGCCTCACAAATCCTCAACTGGCAGCTTCATTAAATGGTACCCACAAAACACCTCAACTTCAACAGTGAAGAGGCGACTCCGGGATGCTGGTCTTCTAGGTGGACAGAAAATGGGCAGAAAATGTGCTTTTCATTCAAAAACAAGGACATTTCTAACTGACCCCAAACTTTTGAACGGAAGTGTATATGTATTGGTTGGATAACAAAGCAATTGAAGGGTCCACCAGGGAGTGTCTAAGAGCCTAGCAGGCTGTCTTGAAGATGTTTGAAAGTTGAGAGGCTAATGCAGAAGACAGTGTTCATTAATGATGGAGAGCTATTCAGCCTCTCTATGATGAGCTGAGCCTGTTGAGCTGGGGGAAACGGAAGGGAAAGTGGATGTGGTTCCCCAGAGCAGGGATAAGAGGTCAGAGCAGAGAGACCACAGTTCACCCATAGTGGCCATGACAGTCTGCCTGTCACTGATGGAGAGAGACATCACTCAGCATCCACAGTGACCACTGACCATTGATACTGGGTGTGTTCACAATTAACCACCCTGGGGAATAGAGGGGTAAGTCACCTGACTGGCATTTTGGTAAGTTGTCCTGGATACACACAAATAAACACATGCACACTCTTTACATAAGGGGCCAAAAGATTGGAACCACATTTGCCATAAGAGGCCAAGTACATTTTATATGAGCTGACCCTCTGCTGAATGATCCCCATGCTAGAGCATTATAAGCGAAAATGTCAAGAGCACTAATTGGTCTCTCAGGGACAGACGAATGTTCCTTATTGCCATTGGCACTGGGTCATTGTCCATGCCGTCCTACCACTGGAAACGGCTAATGTCCACTGCATCGTGGGCATCCAGGAAAAAGCCATTGAAAATCAAAATGGGTTTGACATTTATAAAGCATCTGCTTGTAGACTGTATTTTTCCTGCTTTCCAGAGGAGTCTGTGCTGATTTATATGTGCGTCTCTTGGCTGGTGTCCTGGTAATTGTGTGGATGGAATATTTCCTTGTGTTCTCCTTCACAGAGACAGCAGTGTGAGGGGGAGGGCTGGAGTTACAGGGGTGGTCTGCCATCCTAATGGAAATTGTAGAAAAATAAAGGCTCCTAAGGTAGTCTCTAGATGCAGATGTCGAGGGTATTTCAATTGTTCTGGCCTACGTTTTAGAAAATAGTACAGTAGTAATTGAGTCTTGGTGTAGCCTACCTGAATACTAATTGACTGCACTGTTTGGTAAGAGAAACCTCCTAGGTTTGTTCTGATTATGTGAAGTTGGAACAGAGGGTATTTGTTCCTGACTGTAATACATGGTGGGTAGTGTAACTTTCCTGACTGTGTGTTGTAATGATGTTACACCGCTGGGGGGCTGGTAGCGAGAAGTCCAATAAGGAAGTGTAATCAAAGACCAGCTTGTAAGCATTGACATGTTAAATTAGTTGTGCCAGCAGCCTGCTGTTGATGGAAGTTTGTAACCAAGGGGTCACCCATGGTCCTCTCAAACAATATGGCTGCAGGATGGTAAGAGAATCTATAAGTCATAACCTGGGGGGGGGGGGGGGGGGGGTTGAGATTGATAATGGAGCAGACGATGAATTTCTGTTGTTCCCTGTAGGGTCGTTCCATGTAATTTCAGCAAGCCATGACACCCATGATCTGAAATTGTTTCTGTAGTTAGAAACAGATAAGAGTAGCATTCCTGTAACATTATTTTATTGAAGTATAATTTGATCTCTGAGAAATGAAGCTAATTAATGGTGCCTGAGGAGATGGCTGCCGTTTTACGGGCTCCTAACCAATTGTGTTATTTTGTGTGTTTCTTCACGTTATTTTTAACTTCTTTGTACATAATGTTTCTGCCACTGTATCTTATGACCAAAAATAACTTCTGGATATCAGAACAGCGATTACTCACCTCGAACTGGACAAAGATTTTTTCTTTTAACGAGACGGACCCTAAGGATTTACTCCAGATACCCAAAAGGCCCAAATCCCTGTCATTCGTGTGAAGAGAAGACGCAGATACAGGGGACGCAGGTCCGGGTGCCTTGTGAGAATTTGTCGGTGAGTGGGTAATCTGCCTCTACCATCCGTCCTATTGGCCAACGTGCATTCATTGGCGAATGAACTGGATGAGCTCCGTTCAAGACTGTCCTACCAACGGGACATTAAAACAGTAGAGTCGTGGTTGAATGACGACATGGAAACTATACAGTGGCTGTTTTTTTCATGCACCGGCAAGACAGAACCGCTCATGATAACCTGTAGACCACACTATTTACCAAGAGTTTTCATCTATATTTTTTGTAGCTTTCTACATAACACCACAAACCGATGCTGGCACTAAGACCGCACTCAACAATGAGCAAACAAGGCAATGCTCATCCAGAGGCGACACTCCTAGAGGCCGGGGACTTTATTGCAGGGAAACTTGAATCCGTTTTACCTCATTTTTAGCAGCATGTTACATGTGCAACAACAGGAGAAAAAAATCTGACCATAATTCTATCCCCCTGATTCCTGCTTACAAGCAAAAACTAAAGCAGGAAGTACCAGTGACTCGCGTAACAAGGAAGTGGTCAGATGATGCAAATGCTAAGCTACAGGACTGTTTTGCTAGCACAGACTGGAATATGTTCCGGGATTCTTTCGATGGCATTGATGAGTACACCAACCACATCAGTCACTGGTTTTACCAATAAGTGCATTGAGGATGTCGTCCCCACAGTGACTGTACGTACATACCCCAACCAGAAACCATTGATTACAGGCGTACTACACAGGCTTCGACACTCGTCGGATGTGGCAGGGCTTGCAAACTATTACAGTCTACAAAGGGAAGCACAGCCGAGAGCTACCCAGTGACACGAGGATATCAGACGAGCTAAATAACTTCTATGCTCCATTTGAGGCAAGTAACACTGAAACATGCATGAGAGCATCAGCTGTTCCGGACAACGGTGTGATCACCCTCTCTTCAGCCGATGTAAGTAAGGCCTTTAAACAGGTCAACATTCACTAGGCCGCCGGACCAGACGGAATACCAGGACTTGAACAGTCATGGCCAAAAGTTTTGAGAATGACACAAATATTAATTTTCACAAAGTCTGCTGCCTCAGTTTGTATGATGGCAATGTGCATATACTCCAGAATGTTATGAAGAGTGATCAGATGAATTGCAATTAATTGCAAAGTCCCTCTTTTCCACGCAAATGAACTGAATCCCCAAAAAACATTTCCACTGCATTTCAGCCCTGCCACAAAAGGAACAGCTGACATCATGTCAGTGATTCTCTCATTAACACAGGTGTGAGTGTTTACGAGGACAAGGCTGGAGATCACTCTGTCAAGCTGAGGAGGGTGGTGCTTGGAATCATTGTTCTTCCTCTGTCAAGCAGGGTTACCTGCAAGGAAACATTGCTTTGCACAAAAAGGGCTTCACAGGCAAGGATATTGCTGCCAGTAAGATTGCACCTAAATCAACCATTTATCGGATCATCAAGAACTTCAAGGAGAGCGGTTTAATTGTTGTGAAGAAGGCTTCAGGGCGCCCAAGAAAGTCCAGCAAGCGCCAGGATCGTCTCCTAAAGTTGATTCAGCTGCGGGATCGGGGCACCACCAGTACAGAGCTTGCTCAGGAATGGCAGCAGGCAGGTGTGAGTGCATCTGCACGCATAGTGAGGCAAAGACTTTTGGAGGATGGCCTGGTGTCAAGAAGGGCAGCAAAGAAGCCACTTCTCTCCAGGAAAAACATCAAAGAGACTGATATTCTGAAAAGGGTACAGGGATTGGACTGCTGAGGACTGGGGTAAAGTCATTTTCTCTGATGAATCCCCTTTCTGATTGTTTAGGACATTTGGAAAAAGCTTGTCCGGAGAAGACAAGGTGAGCGCTATCATCAGTCCTGTGTTATGCCAACAGTAAAGCATCCTGAGACCATTCATGTCTCAGGTTCACTTGCAATTTTTCCTAAGAACACAGCCATGAATAAAGAATGGTACCAACACATCCTCCGAGAGCAACTTCTCCCAACCATCCAGGAACATTCTTTGGTGACAAAGAGTGCCTTTTCCAGCATGATGGAGCACCTTACCATAAGGCAAAAGTGATAACTAAGTGGCTCGGGGTACAACACATCGATATTTTGGGTCCATGGCCAGGAAACTCCCCAGACTGTAATCCCATTGAGAACTTGTGGTCAATCCTCAAGAGGCGGGTGGACTAACAAAAATCTACAAATTCTGACAAACTCCAAGCATTGATTATGCAAGAATGGGCTGCCATCAGTCAGGATGTGGCCCAGAAGTTAATTGACAGCATGCCAGGGCGGATTGCAGAGGTCTTGAAAAAGGACAGTCAACACTGCAAATATTGACTTTTTGCATAAACTTCATGTAAGTGTCAATAAAAGCCTTTGACACGTATGAAATGGTTGTAATTATACTTCAATATTCCATAGCAACATCTGACAAAAATATCTAAAGACACTGAAGCAGCAAACTTTGTGGAATTTAATATTTGTGTCATTCTCAAAACTTTTGGCCACGACTGTACACTGAGAATGCCAGCAACTGGTAAGTGTCTTAACTGACATTTTCAACCTCTCCCTGTCTGAGTCTGTAATACCTGCATGTTTCAAGCAGACCATTGTCCCTGTGCCCAAGAACACTAAGGTGACCTCCCTAAATGACTACCGACCCGTAGCACTCACGTCTGTAGCCATGAAATGCTTTGAAAGGCTGGTCAAGGATCACCTACTGTATGTGAGAATGCTGTTCACTGACTACAGCTCAGCGTTCAACACCATAGCGATCTCAAAGCTCATCACTAAGCTAAGGACCCTGGGACTACACACCTCCCTCTACTACTGGATCCTGGACATTCTGATGGGCCACCCCCAGGTGGTAAGGGTAGGTAACAAAACATCAGCCCCGCTGATCCTCAACATGGGGGTCCCTCAGGGGTGCGTACGTATTCGCCTCGTGTACTCCAACACCATCATTAACTTTGCCGACAACACAACGATGGTGGGCCTGATCACCGACAACGATGAGACAGCCTATAGGGAGGAAGTCAGAGACCTGGAAGTGTGGTGCCAGGGCAACAACCTCTCATTCAAAGTGATCAAGACAAAGGAGATGATTATAGACTACAGGAAAAGGAGGGCCAAGCACGCCCCCTATTTCAACGACGGGGCTGTAGTGGAGCAGGTTGAGAGCTTCAAGTTCCTTGGTGTCCACATCACCAACAAACTATGTTGGTCCAAACACACCAACACAGCTGTGAAGAGTGCACAACAATGCCTATTCCCCCTCAGGAGACTGAAAATATTTGGCATGGGTCCTCAGATCCTCAAAACGTTCTACACCACTGCACCACTGAGAGCATCACCGGCTGGTATGGCAGCTGCTCGACCTCCGACTGCACGGCGCTACAGAGGGTAGTGCGTACAGTCCAGTACATCACTGTTGCCAAGCTTCCTGCAATCTAGGATCTCTATACCAGGTTATGTCAGAGGAAGGCCCTAAAATTTGCCAAGGACTCCAGCAACCCTAGTCATAGTCTGTTCTCTCTGCTACCGCACGGCAAGCGGTACTCGCGTGCCAAGTCTAGGTCCAAAAGTCTTCTGAACAGCTTCTACCCCCAAGCCATAAGACTGCTGAAAAGCTGATCAAATGGCTACCCAGTCTATTTTCATTGACCCCCACTGTAACGCTGCTACTTGCTGTTTATTATCTATGCATTGTCAATTTACCCCTACCTCCATGTACTAATTACCTCAATTACCTTGACTAATCTGTGCCCCCGCACATTGACTCTGTATTTTATTTTGATTTGAATTGATTGCGCCCACATTTGCCATTTTAAATTCTAAGATTCATATACTATTCAGTAAATGTAGTACCTAACATCTGATTTGGTCCCCAATTTTTTTTTACATTAAGTAAGACATGAGGATTCCAAAGAATGGGTCAAAAGCCACCCACAGACCCCCCACGCCAATCCCAACAGAACATTGAGTATGCAATATCAGTTCTCTATGCAAATCCAGACTCAACATCGAGAATACAATATAATACAAGTATACCTCTGTTTCAAATGCTAACGTTTCGGCATTTATTGCACAAGTCCTATGCACATCAGTGGTACCTATATCAGCATTTTAGATTTGTGCCACAAATGCACAAAATATTGCCAGGTGAACAAAACTGAAGTATGGGTTGCTGTCATACTTTGGCCATAGACTGCTTACAGGGTAAGGAAAGCAATATGTATTTTGGGTGAACGGTCCCTTTAATTTTGAGGGGAGGGAGTCTTAAAAAAAATCACCTAATAGCAGGTACAGCACCATCTAGTGGTCAGAACCCGGTAATGTCAGGATGTAGGATGGGACATAAACCTAACAACTACAATTACTAATTTCTCTGAACAGGGTGGAAAAAAACATCACCAAAATTACTGAGAATGCACTACATAGGAAAGAAACATGTACTCCAAACTACAGCTCCCTACTACTTGTCAAACATGGAGAACTGATACTGTATACTCATTGTTCTGTTGGGATTGGCTTGGGGTGTGGGAGGTCTGTGGGTGGCATTTACCATTTCTTTGGAATCCTCATGTTTTACTCACTGTTAGAATTCTTTGGGGTCCAAATGGGATGTTATGTACTATAGTTATTGCATATTATATGAAATGTATCATTTTAAATGGCCAATTTGGGTGTAATCAATTAAGAGATCAAATTATATTTCAACAAAATAACGTTGCAGGAATGCTAATCTTAGTTTTTTAAACTACAGAAACGATTTCATAACAATCTTTGATGGTGGGTCTCAAAATCCTCTTTTTTGTGCTTTTTTTTTTACCTTTTATTTAACTAGGCGAGTTAGTTAAGAACAAATTCTTATTTACAATGACTGCTTACCCCCGCCAAACCTGTACCAAATGTGTGCCACCCTATGGCACTCCCAATCACGGCCGGATGTGATACAGCCTGGATTTGATCCAGGGACTGCACTGAAATGCAGTGCCTTAGACCGCTGCGCCACTCGGGAGGGAGCCCAATATGGAGTGACCCTGTAATTAATGGACAATGAAGTTTTAATTCTATGCACATGTGGCCGATGTGAAATGGCTAGCTAGTTAGCGGTGATGTGCGCTAATAGTGTTTCAGACGGTGACGTCAGTCGCTGAGACCTAGAAGTAGTTGTTCCCCTTAATCAGCAAGGGCCACGGCTTTTGTAGCGCGATGGGTAACGATGCTTCATGAGTGACTGTGGTTGATGTGTGCAGAGGGTCCCTGGTTTGAGCCCAGGTTGGGGTGAGGAGAGGGACGGAAGCTATACTGTTACACACACACACACACACTGTTTCTGTCTCTCTTTTCTTTCTCAGTCTTTGATAAGCACATACATCACATTCCTTTAAAAGTTTATTGAATATACAGTACACCCACTGATCTAAAAATCGGGATTGTTATTTTACAGGAGATGCATGAGTTTCTTCATCTCTTGTTAGTAATAAGGAATTAACTTGCTCCTTGCATGTCTCAATCTATTCCAGATAGCTACATATGAATTATATTAGTGATAATCCTTTGTTTGTTAATCACATGGATTAAACAGTGATTATTTTCCATTGTGAGCCTTTTCCCATCTCACAATATCAGTTCTCACTGGCACTTGGTAATCTAGACACCATTTTTGTTTCTGCCTCAAGGTGAGATTGTTTCTAGATAACCTTGAATGCCATGGACATGTAGTTGTATGTAGCACTGAAGGATCGCAGGATGAGATTCCAAGTATCAGCTCTCACAAGAAGAATAGAAACTAGAATTAATGAACCTGTAATATACAATAGTTTCCTTCCTAGCTGCAATCCTTAGGAAGTCACATGGCTTTGACGTGATTTGGTTGCTAGATGCAGCCTTCCAATAGAATGTGACAGTAAAAGATAAGGAGCTGCTAACCGTTAGGCTACCTGCTGCCTGCTGCCCTTACCTGACAGAACTGACTCTGAACAGAGGCGCAGAGCTGCATTGATCACACGCTGGTCACACTCTGATTTTATATGTTAGCTTCTAATACTTATTAAAGAAGACACTCAGTCCTTTGCAGATGGAGGAATATTTCCCTCTGCCGAGCGTGGGAGAGGACGAGAAGAACTGGTGACAATGTGTGTGGTTAGCTAATTAGCAACGCTCGTTAGTCTATTTAGAGAGCCATGACGAGAGGAAGACAGCACTAACCTCAGAGGAGAACAACCTTCACCACAACACCTACTGTTACCGAACCAGCTGAGATGCACCACAACACTGCACTGACAGCAATACACAATGAGAGAGAGAGAGAGAGAGAGAGAGAGAGAGAGGAGGGCCATCATTAACTATTTCACTGCTAATATGGTTTAGCTACAGTACTGTGCTGCTATTATATCATACAGATGTAGGATCTTTATTTGAGCCAGTTTGCTACAGCAGGAAAACAATCCTGCAGCAACAGGAAATATAATATAATAATTATGTGGATTATAATTGATGGCCATTTTTTTGTACTGTACAGTACAGTACTGTAGCTAAACCAACAAGTCTGACATTTTAATGTGGAAATTACACATTTAGAAGCCTTTTAAACCTTGAAAACACTAGAAGTTTGCATTTTCTACTGTGCAGCAAAATTCTCAACAACAGAAGAGTGATCAAATTAAAGCATGAAACACACTGAGAATCTCACTGCTGATAGACTGCTGATAGGTATTTATCAGAGTGGGAGGCCGTTCCTTCTCTTGCTAGAACAAAATCGATATATTCTGCGCGCCGACCCAGCAGCGACGAACCTACTGATTCTACTTGTACTTGCTCGTCAGTGACCAACAATTTGACTTTGGGCCAATCAGAGAGCACGATCCCCCACGTGGGGAGCGAAACAAAATAAGAGGAAAAAAGAGTGCATTTACTCCGTACATCGACGGATGAGCCAGTCACACTTCATATGCAATGTAGGCTATGGGATGGTAGCTAGCTAAGTGCACAGAAGCAATGCAATGCACACAACACTAAATACTTCCTCTAAACTAGCTAACCACTGTAGCTAGTATTGGCAAAATTAAATCCCAATGGATTAGTTCGTTTCAATGAAACAGCTGCCTGTGTTAGCTGCCGAGTTAGTGTAGTGTCCTTAGCTAGCTAGCTAGCTAACTTTAGCATATTCTCTGGTTAGCACAACATAGTGCAGTGTCCTTAGCTAACTAGCTGGCTATGTTGTGCTAACCAGAGAATATGCTAAAGTTAGCTAGCTAAACATTTCAGTATGGGCTGGCACAGGCAGAATGGAATTATTGCTAGGTAGTTATCTAGCTGTGGCCATCTGGCTAGTATCAACAAGGGCTTTCTATAAAATAGCAACATTAGCGTAGATAGCTTGGAATCTAGACCATAAGCAATATGCATGGATATGCATTGCCAAACAGTGCTACTGCCACCTTCTGATTTGGAGTATTTTAACAAGGCTGAGTGGCTGACGACTTCCAAGTTCTTTGCTGTGTGAACACAAATGAGATTGACTGCCAACACTCTGTTCAGAGGTGCTAAGCACTGTTGACAGGCAAACATTTGACAATCCTATCGACGTGTCTGAGCTTTTAGATCCTATATCTGTAGAAGAAGTGTCGTTGAGATAAAATCCCAGCTGTTCTCTATTCTCTCTCTATTGTTGTGGAGAGGCTCTTCAGCCACGAGTAGAGCTGTCTGTCTGACTTTACTACGTGAGTTTAAGTAAGTGTACTCAGTAGTCACATGTTTTTTGGAGAGGGGGATCCAATGTACTCTATCACATTATTCAATTAAATTTCACCCATGAGGCCCAACTTCACTTCCACAACGACAGTTCATGGGAGTTCAGTTAGAAAAATGTAGCTTATCCATAGTTAGAAAAGAATAGCTAATTTATGCTTGGACTGTGCCAAATTTGGCCTGAGCTGAAAGGTTGACTTCCTGCTTTCCTATACCCCATACTGTGTTCCTCTCCTTCCCATGCCCTCTCCCACCCTTCTCTGATTTGTTGCCATGGCAATCTGTCCAAACCAAACCTACAGAGGTGGTGCCCCCCTCCTGGCTGATTGATTGATGATATTGGAATTGATTGGGTTTGGAGTGGTGGGAAAGGCTAAGTGTGTGTGTGTTTGCATGTACTTGTGTATGTGCTTGTGTATGAAAGATGCTTGAGAAGCTTCCTCAACCTTTATCATTATCACAGCACCGTCTCCATTTTGATTAAGTTTGGGCATATTTGTGTTACTAGAAAAGGACTCTGTGATGCATTAAATTAAGTTTTGACACCTGCAGACTCAGAGTCATTATTCATTCACATATATCTGCTCCTGTGGCATCTGAGCTGATGCATTATATCAATGAATGTACAGTACATCATTCTCTTTACATGCAGATGACGCCCAGACAGAATTGAAGATAATCAGAGCTATCATCCAGTATTAGGTGTGTATGATCTTTAAGTGTCTTGCGGGTGGTCTCCTGTGCAGCTGTCTGTTGTTGGAGTTGCTGTGACAGACAGGGCAGCACACAGGGAAATGTACACAGAGAGGGATCAGTCTGACAGTGAGACAGGGGTGTTTGTGTCTGTGTACCCAAGTCTCAAGGATACTGAAAGGTCCTTATCTCAATGATCCCCTCTCTCTCTCTCTCTACCTCTCACTACCTCTCTTTCTCTACCTCTCTCACTTTATCTACATCTCTCTTTCTACCCTCCAATCAGTTTTAGCTGGATTTTAGCTGTTGTGTCTGTCCCAGTCCCAACCTAATTGTCCTGCACATTCTATTCCAACCATTTTCACAGTTCCAGTCTGGGCACCAGTTACCTCCCTACACAGCCTGTCCATCTTGGGCTCTGTGCGTTTGGTGTTGTTAAATGTTTTCTGACTGTTTTAACCTCTGACAGGTCCACTCTGTGAAGTTGTCTGAGCTGTTTGGGGCTGAGGGGGAGACGGTGGAGGGGGGGGGGGGGGGGGGGGGCTGCACATTGATGGGCCACATGAATCAGCCCCACACGACTCACTTTTTCAATCTCTATGGATTTGTGGGTGGGTGACGGGGGAACTTTGTGCCTTTTCAAAGGCACTGATTTAACCAGCATAGCGTGTCAGGCCATTCATCTTTCTGTAAGTGACGTGTCATTCCCCAAAACCAGCAGCCCCTGCCCTCAAACACACATCCACACACTCACACGGACAATCACACTCCCACTACCATGGGCAAATGCATGTATATGTAAATGTAGTCTAGAGACAAACACCAAAGCATAAGACCTTCAACACACATAACCCAGTACAGTAAATGTAATGTAATTCTTTACTGTGTCCGGTCCCTACCCGTGTCACTACTGTAATTTCACCTACAATGTCTCCCATCACCACCCTCTATGTCACACACCAGTTGTCCCGTACTATCTTAGTGAGATTAGGCTGCTTTGCATTGATGTGGCATCAGTCATGGTTTCTAGCTTTGTATTGGTCCTGCAGATAGCCAGGCATCTCTGTCCCATCACCCTCTCTCTTTGAGGTGTTAAAATTATGAGAGTAAAATCAATGGCCAGCCTCTGGCCTCACACAACATATCTCCTCCACGGTGTCTGTCGGTAATGTTGTCCCAACGTATCAGCAACGCTCCTCCCTCCACTTGTTGGAGGGCTGTTTTGATAGTCTCCAGGCTCTGTCTGTCCATTGGTTTAATCCAGCCTGTCAATACAGACAGACAACACAATCAAATGTGTTTAGAGAGTTGAACACTAGTACAATAACGAAGATGATTCAGAGCTGTGATGTGTGTGGATATTTACAGTGCATTCGGAAAGTATTCTGACCCCTTGACTTTTTCCACATTTTGTTACCTTAACAAAGGTGGACAACAAAAGAATAGCCTCTCTTTCAAAACAAGAACATTTCTAAGTGAACGGTAGTGTATATATATTGGTTGGATAACAAAGCAATTAAAAGGTCCTCCGGGGAGTGTCTTGAAGATGTTTGAAAAAGAAGAAACGTCCCTTTTCAGGACCCTGTCTTTCAGAGATAATTCGTAAAAATCCAAATAACTTCACTGATCTTCATTGTAAAGAGTTTGACACTGTTTCCCATGCTTGTTCAATGAACTATAAACAATTAATGAACATGCACCTGTGGAACGGTCATTAAGACACTAACAGCTTACAGACGGTAGGCAGTTAAGGTCACAGTTATGAAAACTTAGGACACTAAAGAGACCTTTCTACTGACTGAAAAACACCAAAAGAAAAATGCCCAGGGTCCCTTCTCATCTGCGTGAACGCGCCTTTGGCATGCTGCAAGGAGGCATGAGGACTGCAGATGTGGCCAGGGCAATAAATTGCAATGTCCGTACTGTGAGACGCCTGAGACAGCACTACAGGGAGCGTTGTACCAGATCTTCAGTCTCTTGCCAATTTCTCACATGGAATAGCCTTCATTTCTCAGAACAAGAATAGACTGATGAGTTTCAGTTTTTTGTTTCTGGCCATTTTGAGCCTGTAATCGAACCCACAAATGCTGATGATCCAGATACTCAACTAGTCTAAAGAAGCCCAGTTTTATTGCTTGTTTAATCAGCACAACAGTTTTCAGCTGTGCCAACATAATTGCACAAGGGTTTTCTAATGATCAATTAGCCTTTTAAAATTATGAACTTGGATTAGCTAACACTACGTGCAATTTGAACACAGGAGTGATGGTTGCTGATAATGGGCCTCTGTACACCTATGTAGATATTCCATAAACAAATATGTTGTTTCCAGCTACAATAGTCATGTACAACATGAACAATGTCTACAATGTGTTTCTGATCAATTTGATGTTATTTTAATGGACTTTTCTTTCAAAAACAAGGACATTTCTAATTGAAACCAAACTTTTGAGTGTATATAAAAACAAAAGAACAAACAACTTATTTTTTAAATATTTTTTTTTACCCAATTTCATGGTATACATTTGTTAGTAGTTACTATCTTGTCTCATCGTTACAACTCCCGTACGGGCTCAGGAGAGACGAAGGTCGAAAGCCATGAGTCCTTCGGAACACAACCCAACCAAGCCACACTGCTTCTTATCACAGTGTGCATCCAACCCGGAAGCCAGCCACACCAATGTGTCAGAGGAAACACCCTGCACCTGGCGACCTGTTTAGCGTGCACTGCGCCCGGGCCGCCACAGGAGTCGCTAGTGCACGATGAGACAAGGATATCCTTACCGGCCAAACCCTCCCTAACCTGGAAGACGCTAGGCCAATTGTGCATCGCCCCATGGACCTCCAGGTTGCGGCAGAGCCTGGGCTCGAACCCAGAGTCTCTGGTGGCACAGCTAGCACTCTGGGAGGCCCTAGAACAAACTTATTTACCAAAGTATTCAGATCCTTTGCTATGACACTCGAAATTGAGCTCAGGTACATCATGTGTCCTTTGATCATACTTGAGATGTTTCTACAACTTGATTGGAGTCCACCTGTGGTAAATTCAATTGATTGGACCTGATATGGAAAGGCACACACCTGTCTATTATACGGTCCTACAGTTGATAGTGCATGTCAGAGCAAAAACCAAGCCATGGGGTCAAAGGAATTGCCCGCAGAGCTGTGAGTCAGGAAAGTGTCGATGGACAGATCTGGGGAAGGGTACCAAAAAAAATTCTGCATCATTGATGGTCACCCAGAACACAGTGTCCGCCATCATTCTTTTATGGAGGAAGTTTGGAACCACCAAGACTCTTCCTAGAGCTGGCAGCCTGGCCAAATTGAGCAATTGGGAAGAAGGGCCTTGGTCAGGGAGGTGATCAAGAACCCGATGATCACTCTGACAGAGCTCCAGAGTTCCTCTGTGGAGATGGGAGAACATTACAGAAGGACAACCATCTCTGCAGCACTCCACCAATCAGGCCTTTATGGTAGAGTGGCCAGATGAAAGCCACTCTTCAGTAAAAGGCACATGACAGCCCACTTGGAGTTTGCCAAAAGGCACCTAAAGGGCTCTCAGACAATGAGAAACAAGATTCTCTGGTCTGATGAAACTAAGATTGAACTCATTGGCTTGAATGCCGAGCGTCACGTCTCGAGGGAACCTGGCACCGTCCATATGGTGAAGCATGGTAGTGGCAGCATCATGCTGTTGGGATGTTTTCAGCGGCAGGGACTGTGAGACTAGTCAGGATCGAGGGAAAGATGAACGGAGCGAAGTACAGAGAGATCCTTGATGAAAACCTGCTCCAGAGTGCTCAGGACCTCAGACTGGGGCAAAGATTCACCTTCCAACAGGCCAACGACCCTAAGCACACAGCCAAGACACATCCCACCTGACAGAGCTTAAGAGGATCTGCAGAGAAGAATGGGAGAAACTCCCCAAATACAGGTGTGCCTAGCTTGTAGCGTTATACTCAAGGCTATAATCGCTGCTGAAGGTGCTTCAACAAAGTACTGAGTAAAGGGTCTGAATACTTATGTAAATGTGATATTTCAGTTTTGTATTATTAATACATTTGCAAAAACTTCTATAAACCTGTTTTTGCTTTGTTATTATGGGGTATTGTGTGTCGTTTGATGAGGGGAAAAACGATTTAATCCATTTTAGAATAAGGCTGTTACGTAACAAAATTTGGAAAAAGTCAAGGGCTCTGAACACTTTCCGAATGCACTGTATTCGTCCATAACTGTGTGCTCAATTTGCTTACTATACAGTATATTTGCAGGTACTTTCTTCTGCCTGTACTATAGGATTGTGAATGCAGTTGATTGTTGGCAGTATGGATCTTTTGACTTGGGCTGGATTTATTAAGATTGTTCTAGCAGCTAGAATCTAGTTGGTTGTGTTTTAAACCCTGCAACACTAGACTGGATAGGAGTCCACCTATTCTACAGTGATTTATCACTTTAGAATTGTATCTATGAAATTTCGGGTATCATTGCGTAAAAATAGGTTGCAAAATTCCCAGAACTTTCAATAAATTCCCTTGTTTCCAGAAATTGTAGTTGGAGGGTTCGGAATTTTCTACTTATTCCCTCTTGATTCCGTGAATCCTCTCACCGGGACTTAGGGAAAACCAGCGAATTTGTTCAAAGTTCCCGGAATGAACATAGGAGAGGAAGAGTAACTGAAGAATGAATGTAGGAGAAGAAGAAAACAGACTAAAAGGTGTCGTATCTAGGGACAGGAGTCTTTCCTGACCACGCAACCTGGTGCTTTAGCAGTAGAGTTAAAGCTAGGGCAGAGAGTTTTTCCTGGCTTATACCGTAAGTCCATACACCTCTGTTAAAGGCAATGGTAGACCCTATGGAGACATGAGGAGAGAAATGCAACAGTGCACTGAGCTAGGGTTTCCAAAACTGAAAGCTAAGAGGAATTAAGGCAGTTTTCAACTATTTGTTTTGTTACAGCCTGAATTTAAAATTGATTACATTTTTGGTCGGTGGTCTACACACAATACCCCATAATGTCAAAGTGGAATTATGTTTTTCAAAATGTTTACATATTAATTAGAAATGAAAATCTGAAATGTCTTGAGTCTATAAGTTTTCATCCCTTTTGTTATGGCAAGCCTAAATAAGTTCAGGATTAAAAATGTGCTTAGTAAGTCACATAAAAGGTTGCATGGACTCACTCTGTGTGCAATAATAGTGTTTAACATGATTTGTGAATGACTACCTCATCTCTGTACCCCACACAATTATCTGTAAGGTCCCTCAGTCAAGCAGTACATTTCAAACACAGATTCAACCACAAAGACCATGGAGGTTTTCCAGTGCTTCGTAAAGAACGGCACCTATTGGTAGATGGGTTAAAATGTTAAAAAGCAGACATTTAATATCCCTTTGAGCATGGTGTAGTTCTTAATTACACTTTGGACAGTGTATCAATACACCCAATCACTACGAAGATGGTGTCCTTCCTAACTCAGTTCCCAGAGAAGAAGGAAACCGCTCAGGGATTTCACTATGAGGCCATGTTGACTTTAAAACAGTTACAGATTTTAAAGGCTGTGATAGGAGAAAACTGAGGATGCATCAACAACATTGTAGTTACTCCACAATGCTATCCTAAATGACAGAGTGAAAAGAAGAAAGTTTGTAAAGAATAAAAATATTCCAAAACATGCCTCCTGTTTTCAACAAGGCACTAAAGTAATACAGTAAAAAAATGGGGCAAAGCAATTATATTTAATTCACTTGAATTAACTTTTTGTCTTGAATATCAAAATCAAATCAAATGTATTTAAATAGCCATTCTCACATAAGCTGATATATCAAAGTGCTGTACAGAAACCCAGCCTAAAACACCAAACAGCAAGCAATGCTGGTGAAGAAGCATGGTGGTTAGGAAAAACTCCCTAGAAAGGCCGAAACCTAGGAAGAAACCTAGAGAGGAACCAGGCTATGAGGGGTGGCCAGTCCTCTTCTGGCTGTGCTGGGTGGATATTATAACAGAACATGGCCAAGATGTTCAAATTTCCATAAATGACCAGCATGGTCAAATAATTGTAATCACAGTGAATAGGTCAGGGTTCCATAGCCGCAGGCAGAACAGTTGAAACTGGAGCAGCAGCATGGCCAGGTGGACTGGGGACAACAATGAGTCATCATGCTAGGTAGTCCTGAGGCATGGTCCTAGGGCTCAGGTCCTCTGAGAGAGAGAAAGAAAGAAAGAGAGAAAGAGAGAATTAGAGAGAGCATACTTAAATTCACACAGGACACCGGATAAGACAGGAGAAATACTCCAGATATAACAGACTGACCCTAGCCCCCCGACACATAAACTACTGCAGCATAAATACTTGAGGCTGAGACAGGAGGGTTCAGGATACACTGTGGCCCCATCCGATGATAACCCCCGGAGAGGGCCAAACAGGCAGGATGTAACCCCACACACTTTGCCAAAGCACAGTCCCCACACCACTAGACAGAGATATCTTCAACCACCAACTTACCATCCTGAGACAAGGCCGAGTATAACCCACAAAGATCTCTGCCATGGCACAACCCAAGAGGGGGCGCCAACCCAGACAGGAAGACCACGTCAGTGACTCAACCCACTCAAGTGACGCACCCCTCCTAGGGACGGCATGGAAGAGCACCAGTAAGCCAGTGACTCAGCCCCTGTAATAGGGTTAGAGGCAGAGAATCCCAGTGGAGAGAGGGGAACCGGCCAGGCAGAGACAGCAAGGGCGGTTCGTTGCTCCAGTGCCTTTCCGTTCACCTTCACACTCTTGGGCCAGACTACACTCAATCATAGGACCAACTGAAAACATAAGTCTTCAATAAAGACAAAGGTTGAGACAGAGTCTGCATCTCGCACATGGGTAGGCAGACCGTTCCATAAAAATGGAGCCCTATTGGAGAAAGCCCTGCCTCCAGCTGTTTGCTTAGAAATTCTAGGGACAATTAGGAGGCCTGCGTCTTGTGACCTTAGCATACGTGTAGGTATATACGGCAGGACCAAATCGGAAAGATAGGTAGAAGCAAGCCCATGTAATGCTTTGTAGGTTAGCAGTAAAACATTGAAATCAGCCCTTGCCTTAACAGGAGCCAGTGCAGGGAGGCTAGCACTGGAGTAATATGATCAAATTTGTTGGTTCTAGTCAGGATTCTAGCAGCCGTATATAGCACTAACTGAAGTTTATTTAGTGCTTTATCCGGGTAGCTGGAAAGTAGAGCATTGCAGTAGTCTAACCTAGACGTAACAAAGGCATGGATTCATTTTGAATACAAAGTGTTATGTTTGGTGCAAATCCAAATCATTACTGAGTACCACTCTCCACATTTTCAAGGATGTGGTGGCTGTATCATGTTATTTATTTTACCTTTATTTAACTAGGCAAGTCAGGCCGTCATTGAAAATAAGAATTTGTTTTTAACTGACATGCCTAGTTAAATAAAGGTAAAATAAATACAAAATTACGTTACCAAACACCCCCATATCTTTAAGATATTTTTTAATTTCTTTCCATCATGATTGGGAGGATAATGAAGGTTAGAGGAAGTTACAATTCTTGAAATTCTGTTACCAAATCATTTACAGAATTTGCAAAAAATAGGTAACGGAATTTATGCAATTGAATTGGCTCCAATAGGAAATCACAGTAGTCAGAAACCACAGTTGGGGCACCTTCTACTGTTCTCCCTTCCACTAGGATACTGTTATTGAACTGATACTCTACTTTTACTGAACACTACTGTACTGAACTCTACTCTAATTTACAGTACTATACTGTACTATACTGTACTCCTCCGAGCTCTACTGTACTTTGATGTCCGAACTCATGAAACATAGACGTCTATGATTGGTTTAGATCTTGTTTGGTGGCGGAGCTCATTAAAAGAATAGCCAGTGTGTAGAATAATACCCAAATGTGCAGAGGAGGATATTGTATATTTATACCTTTCTGTAACTATTTAGGATACATTACCATGAAGAGAATGACATTCATATCCATCATTATTCATGTGTAGTACAGATCCAGGACCCATGATGAAATTCTGTTACCATTACTATAATAAGTGAAGTATAAATCAACTTAATTTACTGTAGTTCAATAACCAAAATAGATTTGTTCAAAGTCAAGGTGTCATCTCATAGCTCTTAATTCAGAGCAGATATTTACATTTTTTGGAAAACATGGTCAAATAAAAAACGGAGGGAGATTTTACAGAAATTCTGTTACCAAACTTTGCACCTGCACAGTTCTTCCAGTAAATGTTATTTTAATTAGTCACGTCAATGTTATTAAAATTAGTCATTGTGCTTAGAGTTGTATGGTTTGTTAAAAATTGAAATCAATGTTTGGCATACATTTTAGGCAAACAAATCTTAGTCTAAGTACAATTCCGTTACCATGGAATTGCCCAAATATCCCTTGCTAGGGCAATCTGAGATCTGCCTTGTGCTATAACTGTAGTACATTTGAATGATGGTGGCTTGGTGTGATGAATACTGTGTTTGTCTGTGAGGACGTCATTGTGTCTCTACATTTACATCACAGGCTCAGGTATCTTCTATTCTATATTCTATTATCATCCTAAGTGCCACCTGATGCCTTCCCCATTAAAACAAAAGGAAGAGGAAGGTGGCCATTTTGAGAGCAAACACATGGTTGTCTGTACAGAGCTAAGAGGGAAAAACGACCTGTCTCCCCATTGCACGTCTACCAATCCCAGTCGGGCTCAAGGCCATCTCTCCCATCTCTCTGAGACGATCGATTCCCTGCCTTATCACTATGTATATGAGATTGAAGTTCCAAATTGATTCTAATCCCCTTGGATTAACACAAAATCAATATGCATTCAGGCATCAAATGAACTGCAGGTGTCTGTGCTAGCAGGCTGAGGTGATTTCTAAGTTAGCAACAGCATGGTTGTGTAAAAACTGAAACAGTTTCCCTGGGCTTCTCTAATTGGACAGAGGGACGTCAGGCTGAAGTGGCAGGGATGCAGGAGAGGTTGACAGAGACATTGCATTGCAGCCTAATGTTTGTTGGCTGCAGTACTCTACTGAGGAGGTAGTCCATTGATTTGACACACTCTCCAACTGTCAGTGCGACTCTCCTTGCTGGAGAAAATACTTTTCATATCAGAGTAGAAAATTACAAAACAAACACACAGATAGACTAAAAAATACATTTCAGAAAGTAATTTTGCATTACTGAGAAAAGTGCTTTTCAAAGTTAGTATATTTTCCTGGCATGTGGTGTTGAAAGATGACGACTGCCTTGCGGTGCTGTGCTGTTGTGTTGTTCGGTGTTTACTGGCGTAGTGGGATTCAGGGGGACTGTGTTGTGCAGTGCGGTGACTAGCAGGCCTGCGGGTGGATGGCGTCATGTTTAAGTGTGATTGATGCTCTCGTCTGCTCCCTGAGAGTTCTAACTGTTAGTGCTGTTAATGAGCGCACATCGTTTCAAAGCATTGAGACATTTATGTGGAGAGAAGTGGAGAGACTTGTGTGTGTGTGTGTGGTTTTATGTATGGACAAGAATTGCTGTGATGCTTGTCAGAACCAACTGCTGGGAAGTCATTTAGATGTGCATATCCAGAAATAGATATCCACCTGCTTGTCATTTCAGCTCTCAGTTAGAAAATTATTAGAAACAAATGTCAAATCAAATCAAAGTTTATTGGTCATGTACACAGTTTAGCAGATGCTATAGCAGTTGCAGCTAAATGTTTGTTCAGATGTTCACAAACACTTACAGTAAGACGTTCCTGGTAATATCATGCTGTTTCCACTTCACTGTCTCCATGTAGGCTGTATAACTGTAAATTGTAATCACACAGGATTTATCCTCTCCGAGGTTCTGAAACACAGTGACAAGCCTTTTGTTGACTGCACACACACATCTGTACACAACATTACAACACACTATTACAGACTAACCATTCTGCCTTGAACCTACCTATTATCTGGTAGTGGCATAGTCACCTTTATCCATGGCTAGAAATCCCCATTATTTGATTTAGCCCTCATAAGCACAAAAAAAGATGCCATGCTATTGGTTATTCACAGAGATACTGTATATACCAGAATAATGCATCCTTGTAGACTCACACACGTCATATCATTGCACTCTCATGCAGGGATCTAGACAATAATACACTGTAGTCTTATATTCTCATGAATCACATTGTCCTCCTATACGGAGATGGACCCTAAAGAAAGAAAGAAAGAAAGAAAGAAAGACACAGACAGACAGACAGACAGACAGACAGACAGACAGACAGACAGACAGACAGACAGACAGACTACCAGGAGACTTTGTAAACGTGGGTGTAAATCAACAGTAAAATTACACATAAAAAAAACTTTAATCAAGACCAGGGGAGTGAAGCCAGCTGGTGGGGACCCATGTAAATGAAGCATCTCATTGGATTTCAGCTTAGCCCTTAGAGAGGGATCGCTGGAGGGGTACACACATAGATAGAACAGAGGAGAAGAGGGGGTGAGGAGGAGTTGGCCTATGGGGGGGTTCTATGTGTACAGCAAACTGATGGGTTTCATTAGAATGAGAGGGGGTGCACATTGCCATGAAGACAGGCGACGACAGAGAATGGCAAGTTGCACAGATGGCTGGCCGCTCACATGGCTCCCAGTGCATGCGAGCAAACAGCCGACTGGCAATCGAACACACTTAGTGTGTCAATCATAGTCTAGAGCCTGCCTGTTCTGTAGATCTGTAGAGCAGAACCTGCTCTCCCTTATTCCTCTTCCCGTCCCTCCTCCTTCCTCTTCATCCCCCTTTCCCTAAACCTCATTCCACAACCCCCCTGTCTAAGCAACAAGGTGAGCATCTCTGTCTGTCTGTCTGTCTGTCTGTCTGTCTGTCTTTCTTTCTTTAGGGTCCATCTCCGTATAGGAGGACAATGTGATTCATGAGAATATAAGACTACAGTGTATTATTGTCTAGATCCCTGCATGAGAGTGCAATGATATGACGTGTGTGAGTCTGTCTGTCTGTCTGTTTGTTTGTTTACCTGGCAAGCCCAGGTATCCAACAGTGAAAGACAGGGCTGGAGTTTATTTGTTGCAGGTGGTGTTCTGTTCTGTGTTGTAAATGGATCATCTGTATTGATTGCATGCACTATTTCACGTTTGGACAGATATCTATGCTTGTGGTGTCACAACTGCATTAGTATTACATTCTTCTTCTTCCAGCACTCACAACCTCTGACAACACTTTAATTTGACGTATAATGTATTTAGTCAAACAAAACTAGATGGTCAAAACATAACAGCACTAAAATGGACATTAAATACACTAGTTCTCACACGGCCCTCAATAGAATGGAGTGGCAGCACCCTCTTGTGGCTCACTTTTGAACATTACTATGCTTCAGGAAATCCTCCCTCTTCTATGAATTTATGCTATGAACTGAATGTATCATTGATAGTTTTGTCACACATTAGAGTATAATACATTGAAGGTAGGTGACCTGTGACAGGTAAAATCAGTAAAGTGTTTCTACAAATTTAAATAGGGCTTAGTGTCTTTCCAGTAAGTTATTCTTTCCAGTAAGTTATTCTCGTACAGGTAACTGCCAAAATAAAGGAAACACTTGAGCAAATGAGGGATATAAGGTATATTGAAAGCAGGTGCTTCCACACAGTTGCCGATTATTTTGGCTACCATGCCTTAAAGATGAGATCTCAGTGACTTTAAAAGAAGGGTCTCAAAGCAACATAGGGGGTTTAAAGTGTGTGTGTGTGTGTGTGTGTGTGTGAGTGTGTGTGTGTGTGTGTCTCAGTCACCAGATCTCAACACAATTGAACACTTATGGGAGATTCTGTAATGGCGCCCGAGACAGCAATTTCCACCACCATCAACAGAACACCAAATTATGGAATTTTTTCTCGTTGTCGAAAGGTGTTGCATCCTTGCAATAGAGTTTCAAACACTTGTAGAATCTATGCCAAGCCCCATTGATACTGTTCTGGATGCTAGTGGTGGCCTAACGCTCTATGTTGGTGTTTCCATTATTACCTGTCATTCTTGATGTTAGACTGGATTTATTCATATATTTTTTCCAATTTAACTTTCATTTAAATAGGCAAGTCAGTTAAGAACAGATTCATATTTACAATGACAGCCTACACCGGCCAAACCCAGACGACACTGGACCAGTTGTGAGCCGCCGTATGGGACTCCTAATCACAGCCAATTGTATTAGCCTGAATTTGAACCAGGAAGTCTGTAGTGACACCTTGATCACTGAGAGGCAGTGCTTTAGACCTCTGGGCCACTCGAGGGGGCCAACTCGGGACTGTAGGGGCAGCAGTGGTTTCATTTTTTGTCATACAGAATAAATTAGTATGATTTTGGTCTGTGAGTGAGTAGGCTACAGCTACAGTTTGTATATATGCACTGTGCAATACATTTACATTACATTTATATTTTAGTAGCAGATGCTCTTATCCAGTTAGTGCCTTCAGCATGCAGCTAGGTGAGACAAACACATCATAGTCATAGTAAGGCTTTTTTTTCTCAAAATGATCATTATCAGCCAAGTCAGTGCTTGTAGGAAAAGACAATGGCAAGCGTTTTTCTATACTTTTTTAGGCCTATGTGAAGAGGGCTATGTGTGTGCATGCAAGTTCATGTTTGCCTATGTAAGCATTTCTGTCATTTTAATGTGTGTTTGTGTGTGTTTGTGTGCATGTGTGTTTGTGTATTTGTGGTAAACCTCTTGTTCTAATAAACCCAGGGAAGTGGCATGGTTGTGGGTGAACCAGCATTTTCCTGAGAATCGTGCTGAGCTACTGTGGGCTAATAAAGTCTTTGCCGTAACATTTTTAGAAGAAGCAATGTGTGTGTGTGTGTGTGTGTGTGTGTGTGTGTGTGGTTTCCCACCAAAACTGTATGGTCGATTGTCAACATCCTCAATCAAATGAACATCAGAGCCCTTTTGCATGCAGCATCACACAGCAATAACACAACCACTAAAGCAAACTGAAAAACACAGTCGTCCCCCCGAGATTCACAGATAGTCTGTCTCTTACAGTAGCCACAGTAGTTTTCAATCAGCAGTGTCCCTGTGCTCTGAAGCATTCTGGGATGTGATGTGATGACTTCCACATGAACATCGAGACACTGAGACAGATCACACTGATCCTTTTTCAAGATTTATTGCATTTCACAGTTATGACTTTCCTCCTGGAAGCTGTGTCCTATCCAGTGAACATGTATCAAATGACAGGGGATTTAAGGTGAATTATGTGGTTCAACTAAGATGCATGCATCATTGTCATGCACCTTATAATTAGAATTTTCTTAATTTGGAGAGAGACGAGTTAAGTCATGTTTGGCTCTCGTGGAGAGAGGAGAGGAGAGAGAGTTTGCACAACAGAGGGTTATGAGGTGAAGTGGCCAATCCATAGCATGGCTTAGGTTTAGGATTAGAGGTTAGACAGGGATGCCGTTCTAACCTCAAACTCTATAGAGTTGTTTTTATGTCAATATGTCTATGTGTTTTAAGATGATCTCTCTCTAACAGAAGGGTGGAAGAATGAAGAAAGTGTGTTCAAAATGATCACCTACAGTACCAGTCAAAAGTTTGGACACACCTACTCATTCAAGGGTTTTTCTTGATTTGCACTATTTTCTACATTATAGAATAATAGTGAAGACATGAAAACTATGAAATAACACACATGGAATCATGAAGTAACTAAAAAAGTGTTAAACAAATATGTTTTATATTTTAGGATCTTCAAAGTAGCCACCCTTTGCCTTGATGATAGCTTTGCACTCTCAGCATTCTCTCAACCACCTTCACCTGGAATGCTTTTCCAGCAGTCTTGAAGGAGTTCCCACATATGCTGAGCACTTGTTGGCTCCTTTGGGCTAGCTTCCACAGATTGATAGAAAAACAGCTGCCTGTAATCATTTAGATCCTAGTTACACAGGAGTGTGGTTTGTGCTGACCCTTGATAACTTTGAACATTTGGGTCATAAACTAACATTTTTAACAAGCCCCATTGTGATTTAGGTAACGATTTCCCATACAGTTTTATGACAATAATGGTGTCTGTAGCATTGGGTCGTATGCTACTCCCTGTTTATTATACTAAACTTTAAACTATACTTATACATACTAATTTGCCTTCTGGATTATAAACATTGAGCTCATCATACAGTATATCCAATGTCGATTTATCCAGACTAGAGTTTCTAAAATCATATACTGACTCGGTTGGTCTTCAGTACATTTCTGACCTGAATGTCAAGAATGTACTTTTTAATATTACTAACAGAAGATACACTATACAGAGAGTACCAGTCAAAAGTTTGGACACACCTACTCATTCAAGGGTTTTTCTTGATTTTTAATATTTTCTACATTGTAGAATAATAGTGAAGACGTCAAAACTATGAAATAACACACATGGGATCATGTAGTAACCAAAAAAGTGTTAAACAAATATATTTTATATTTAGATTCTTCAAAGTAGCCACCCTTTGCCTTGATGACAGCTTTGCACACTCTCAGCATTCTCTCAACCAGCTTCAACTGGAATGCTTTTCCAACAGTATTGAAGGAGTTCCCACATATGCTGAGCACTTGTTGGCTGCTTTTCCTTCACTCTGCAGTCCAACTCATCCCAAACCATCTCAATTGGGTTGAGGTCGAGTGATTGTGGAGGCCAAGTCATCTGATGCAGCACTCCACCAATCTCCTTCTTGTTTAAATAGCCCTTACACAGCTTGGAGGTGTGTTGGTTCATTGTCTTGTTGAAAAACAAATGATAGTCCCACTAAGTGCAAACCAGATGGGATGGTGTATCGCTCCAGAATGATGTGATAGCCACTCTGGTTAAGTATGCCTAGATTTCTAAATTAATCACCAACAGTGTCACCATCAAAGCACCCCCACAACATCACACCTCCTCCTCCATGCTTCATGGTGGCAACCACACATGCGGAGATCATCCGTTCACCACTCTGCATCTCACAAAGACAAGTGGTTGGAACCAAAAATGTCATTGCTCATGTTTCTTGGCCCAAGCAAGTCTCTTCATCTTATTGGTGTCCTTTAGTAGTGGTTTCTCTTCAGCAATTTGACCATGAAGGCCTGATTCATGCAGTCTCCTCTGAAAAGTTGATGTTGAGATGTTCTTTTTACTTTAACTCTGTGAAGCATTTATTTGGGCTGCAATTTCTGAGGCTGGTAACTCTATTGAACTTATCATCTGCAGCAGAGGTAACTCTGGGTCTTTCTTTCCTGTGGCGGTCCTTATGAGAGCCAGTTTCATCAAAGCGCTTGATGGTCTTTGCGACTGCACTTGAAGAAACTTTCAAAGTTGCGTATTGACTGACCTTCATGTCTTAAAGTAATGATGGACTGTCATTTCTCTTTGCTTATTTGAGCTGTTCTTGCCTTAATATGGACTTGTTCTTTTACCAAATAAGGTTCTTATTTATACCACCCCTACCTTATTACAACACAACTGATTGGCTCAAACACATTAGGATGTGCGTGCATGCAAGTTTGGTTTGCCTATGTAAGCATTTCTGTCATTTTAATGTGTGTTTGTGTGTGTTTGTGTGCATGTGTGTGTGTGTGTATTTGTGGTAAACCTCTTGTTCTAATAAACCCGGGGAACTGGCATGGTTGTGGGTGAACCAGCATTTTCCTGAGAATCGTGCTGAGCTACTGTGGGCTAATAAAGTCTTTGCCGTAACATTTTCAGAAGAAGCAGTGTGTGTGTGTGTGTGTGTGTGTGTGTGTGTGTGTGTGTGTGTGTGTGTGTGTGTGTGTGTGTGTGTGTGTGTGTGTGTGTGTGTGTGTGTGTGTGTGTGTGTGTGTGTGTGTGTGTGTGTGTGTGTGTGTGTGTGTGTGTGTGTGTGTGTGTGTGGTTTCCCATCAAAACTGTATGGTCGATTGTCGACATCCTCAATCAAATGAACATCAGAGCCCTTTTGCATGCAGCATCACACAGCAATAACATAACCACTAAAACAAACTGAAAAACACAGTCGTCCCCCCGAGATTCACAGATAGTCTGTCTCTTACAGTAGCTACAGTAGTTTTCAATCAGCAGTGTCCCTGTGCTCTGAAGCATTCTGGTATGTGATGTGATGACTTCCACATGAACATTGAGACACTGAGACAGATCACACTGATCCTTTTTCAAGATTTATTGCATTTCACAGTTATGACTTTCCTCCTGGAAGCTGTGTCCTATCCAGTGAACATTTATCAAATGACAGGGGATTTAAGGTGAATTATGTGGTGCAACTAAGATGCATGCATCATTGTCATGCACCTTATAATTAGAATTTTCTTAATTTGGAGAGAGACGAGTTAAGTCATGTTTGGCTCTCGTGGAGAGAGGAGAGGAGAGAGAGTTTGCACAACAGAGGGTTATGAGGTGAAGTGGCCAATCCATAGCATGGCTTAGGTTTAGGATTAGAGGTTAGACGGGGATGCCGTTCTAACCTCAAACTCTATAGAGTTGTTTTTATGTCAATATGTCTATGTGTTTTAAGATGATCTCTCTCTAACAGAAGGGTGGAAGAATGAAGAAACTGTGTTCAAAATGATCACCTATAGTACCAGTCAAAAGTTTGGACACACCTACTCATTCAAGGGTTTTTCTTGATTTGCACTATTTTCTACATTATAGAATAATAGTGAAGACATGAAAACTATGAAATAACACACATGGAATCATGAAGTAACTAAAAAAGTGTTAAACAAATATGTTTTATATTTTAGGATCTTCAAAGTAGCCACCCTTTGCCTTGATGATAGCTTTGCACACTCTCAGCATTCTCTCAACCACCTTCACCTGGAATGCTTTTCCAGCAGTCTTGAAGGAGTTCCCACATATGCTGAGCACTTGTTGGCTCCTTTGGGCTAGCTTCCACAGATTGATAGAAAAACAGCTGCCTGTAATCATTTAGATCCTAGTTACACAGGAGTGTGGTTTGTGCTGACCCTTGATAACTTTGAACATTTGGGTCATAAACTAACATTTTTAACAAGCCCCATTGTGATTTAGGTAACGATTTCCCATACAGTTTTATGACAATAATGGTGTCTGTAGCATTGGGTCGTATGCTACTCCCTGTTTATTATACTAAACTTTAAACTATACTTATACATACTAATTTGCCTTCTGGATTATAAACATTGAGCTCATCATACAGTATATCCAATGTCGATTTATCCAGACTAGAGTTTCTAAAATCATATACTGACTCGGTTGGTCTTCAGTACATTTCTGACCTGAATGTCAAGAATGTACTTTTTAATATTACTAACAGAAGATACACTATACAGAGAGTACCAGTCAAAAGTTTGGACACACCTACTCATTCAAGGGTTTTTCTTGATTTTTAATATTTTCTACATTGTAGAATAATAGTGAAGACGTCAAAACTATGAAATAACACACATGGGATCATGTAGTAACCAAAAAAGTGTTAAACAAATATATTTTATATTTAGATTCTTCAAAGTAGCCACCCTTTGCCTTGATGACAGCTTTGCACACTCTCAGCATTCTCTCAACCAGCTTCAACTGGACTGCTTTTCCAACAGTATTGAAGGAGTTCCCACATATGCTGAGCACTTGTTGGCTGCTTTTCCTTCACTCTGCAGTCCAACTCATCCCAAACCATCTCAATTGGGTTGAGGTCGAGTGATTGTGGAGGCCAAGTCATCTGATGCAGCACTCCATCAATCTCCTTCTTGTTTAAATAGCCCTTACACAGCTTGGAGGTGTGTTGGTTCATTGTCTTGTTGAAAAACAAATGATAGTCCCACTAAGTGCAAACCAGATGGGATGGTGTATCGCTCCAGAATGATGTGATAGCCACTCTGGTTAAGTATGCCTAGATTTCTAAATTAATCACCAACAGTGTCACCATCAAAGCACCCCCACAACATCACACCTCCTCCTCCATGCTTCATGGTGGCAACCACACATGCGGAGATCATCCGTTCACCACTCTGCATCTCACAAAGACAAGTGGTTGGAACCAAAAATGTCATTGCTCATGTTTCTTGGCCCAAGCAAGTCTCTTCATCTTATTGGTGTCCTTTAGTAGTGGTTTCTCTTCAGCAATTTGACCATGAAGGCCTGATTCATGCAGTCTCCTCTGAAAAGTTGATGTTGAGATGTTCTTTTTACTTTAACTCTGTGAAGCATTTATTTGGGCTGCAATTTCTGAGGCTGGTAACTCTATTGAACTTATCATCTGCAGCAGAGGTAACTCTGGGTCTTTCTTTCCTGTGGCGGTCCTTATGAGAGCCAGTTTCATCAAAGCGCTTGATGGTCTTTGCGACTGCACTTGAAGAAACTTTCAAAGTTGCGTATTGACTGACCTTCATGTCTTAAAGTAATGATGGACTGTCATTTCTCTTTGCTTATTTGAGCTGTTCTTGCCTTAATATGGACTTGTTCTTTTACCAAATAAGGTTCTTATTTATACCACCCCTACCTTATTACAACACAACTGATTGGCTCAAACACATTAGGATGTGCGTGCATGCAAGTTTGGTTTGCCTATGTAAGCATTTCTGTCATTTTAATGTGTGTTTGTGTGTGTTTGTGTGCATGTGTGTTTGTGTATTTGTGGTAAACCTCTTGTTCTAATAAACCCAGGGAAGTGGCATGGTTGTGGGTGAACCAGCATTTTCCTGAGAATCGTGCTGAGCTACTGTGGGCTAATAAAGTCTTTGCCGTAACATTTTCAGAAGAAGCAGTGTGTGTGTGTGTGTGTGTGTGTGTGTGTGTGTGTGTGTGTGTGTGTGTGTGTGTGTGTGTGTGTGTGTGTGTGTGTGTGTGTGTGTGTGTGTGTGTGTGTGTGTGTGTGTGTGGTTTCCCATCAAAACTGTATGGTCGATGGTCGACATCCTCAATCAAATGAACATCAGAGCCCTTTTGCATGCAGCATCACACAGCAATAACATAACCACTAAAGCAAACTGAAAAACACAGTCGTCCCCCCGAGATTCACAGATAGTCTGTCTCTTACAGTAGCTACAGTAGTTTTTCCAAATAGGGCTATCTTCTGTATACCACCACTACCTTGTTACAACACAACGGATTGGCTCAAACACACTAGGATGGAAATAAATTCCACAAATGTACTTTTATCAAGGCACACCTGTTAATTGAAATGCATTCCAGGTGACTACTGTTCCTCATGAAGCTGCTTGAAATAATGCCAATAGCGTGCAAAGCTGTCATCAAGGCAAAGGGTGGATACTTTGAAGATCCTAAAATATAAAACATATTTGTTTAACACTTTTTTAATTACTTCATGATTCTATGTGTGTTATTTCATAGTTTTCATGTCTTCACTATTATTCTATAATGTAGAAAATAGTACAAATCAAGAAAAACCCTTGAATGAGTAGGTGTGTCCAAACTTTTGACTGGTACTGTAGGTGATCATTTTGAACACAGTTTCTTCAAATATATTTTGATATGTTTAACACTTTTTTGGTTACTACATGATTCATAGTTTTGATGTCTTCACTATTAGTAAAAATAAAGACAACCCCTTGAATGAATAGGTGTGTGCAAACTTTTGACTGATACTGTATAGTAAAACACCATTGTCTTGCAAATTCCTTATTCGTGATCTAATTGATATTAGCAATTTCCTTTCCCCACCTTCCTCTCTGTTTTATCTGCATTGCTTTTGTTTCAGCTTGTCTGGTGTTTTGCTGATTGGGAGGTCAATATGACAAACTGGAACTCACAGAGAACCTGTCCTACATTGCAGGGACTGCGTGAACAGAGAACGGCTATCAATCACACCTTGGTTATCAGGGCTGATAAAGAGAGATAACAATGACTTAAGTTACTCAGTTATAGTATATTTGCAAAGCTACACACACATACTTATGTTGGAAAAACCTCAGCACATGTAATCACTTTAAGTATTAAGCTTGAGATCTGGGCAGACCCCTCGGCTAACGAGTCAAGGATAACACTACTGTAACACTACTGTAAGAAATAGATGTATATGAGTGTGAACTCTCAGCAGTGAGGTCCTGAGTCCTGTTTTTCCTAATATTACAATAAGTGATAGCAGTTATTGACTGATACCACTCTAGCAGGTCCGTGCTGACATTGTGACGTGATTCAGGTGTGAGTCAGAGTTGAACTCCGGATCAGGAACCAGGTGAGAGGGATTAGTGTCAGCTCAATCTTCATCATATAATTACCTGAGCATATTAACAAAAATCCCCTCTATTGTCTTCTTAGATGAGTAATGCTTGGAGCTGATTACTGTCTTGGTGGTGGTCTGGGAGTTGTGATGAGATGGCAAGGTGCCACCTACATTCTCATCCAGAACTGATTAGTCATTGTTTGAAAAGGACAACCTTTTCAATTGAATGAGAAGGTGTCCTCAATACACTTATCTGGTAAAATAATGGTCAAATAAAAGTGATGAGGTATTGAAGGGTAACGTATGTCCTCTCTTGACCATATTTTGGATTTAGTTTCAGTGTTTTCCTACTGGCACACAGTAACCGCCAGAAGGAGATAAAGACTAATGGTACGGTGCAGAAGACTGACTCTAGGCTGGATTTCATTGAGGTCTATATCCTGGTCAGCTATTGGAGCTCTCAGCCATTTCTAAGTCATGGATATTGCCCAAGAACAACAGCCCATGAAAAAATGGTATAATTGAATGTTGTGGGGGAAATTGCCCACATAATAAGATATTGTGTTGTGCTAGTCATATGGCATGCCCTCAATCTTCACCATTCTTCTCAGTTTGGTCAGGTCATTTCCATGCTACTTGCTGGATGCATTCCTGAAAAATGTGTAAATTCTTCCTTTGTCTTTGTGACAGTATGCATCTAATGACCCAAGATAAACATTAAGGGAAATAGAGGAACTTGGCTCCTATTTTTGGATCAACATACTCCTTCAGTACACTTTAGTTTATCCACTGAGTCAGCGCAGTATTTCCTGGAAATACAGACCACCTGTCAGAAAGTACTGTCAGAAGACAAAACATAAAGGAATCCAAGAATGGCACATTACAATACTATAGCATTATAACCATTACAATTAGAACTGCCATGACTATTACGAAATAATGCTGTGAAAATAATCACAGTTTATTAACTGGATATGACTATTTTTTTGACTTGGAATATCAGTGCTCATTTGGGGTACCAGTACTGCTTATATTTAGGTGCAGGAGCTCCACAATACTTGTAAGCTAATATTCTATGTGAGAAACAGGCGCAATAGAACATTTGAGGTGCTGGTATTCAGTTCCGGTGAGCTTTTGCCCAAGTCAAGCTCTATATTTTAGAATGAACGAATCCTCCTACTTCTCTCAAATAAAATATGATTCAATACTATACACTGAGGATTGAATTGTAAAAATGAGATTGCTGTCAGGCATGCCTTGTTCTGTTGAAACCTCAGCAGGATGACTTTACTGCTGTGTATTTTAGGAGAGACAGGATATCAAGTCCTCCAACATTGTGTGTGCCCAGTGATGTGAGATTGCACTGAGATGTCTGATATGAAAGCTTATGTTTTATATTTCACTTTCCCTCTTTCTATCGCGTATTTCTATGGACTTCAGGCTCAGTTACTGTATGCCTGTAACTCTTTTGCAGGTTCATTTTCTACCTCAGTTTTAAGCTAATGTTGGAGGGAAGCAGGGTAGATTCTGGGGAATGATCTCTGCTATGCCAATAACGTGTTAGACTGTGAGAGAGTGAGGGGGTTTCTTATAGTGTAATCTACTATTTGTGTTTTTGTCTGCAGATACAGACACCCAGGATAAGGCCAGTGAAAATGCTGCCCCCACCCCCTCGTCTGAACATGAGGATGACAACTCTCTGGGCTATACAGGTACTGCAAGGATATCTGTGTCTCTGTCTTTGTGTCTGTCTTTGTGTCTCTAATATGGTCATACATTTGTCAGGAGGTGAAGAAGTGCAGCTCATTTTCCACCTCATTTTGTGGGCAGAGTGCACATAGCCTGACTTCTCTTGAGAGCCAGGTTTGCCTTCGGCAGCCTTTCTCAATAGCAAGGCTATGTTCACTGAGTCTGTACATAGTCAAAGATTTCCAGAATTTTGGGTCAGTGACAGTAGTCCAGTATTCTTCCACTGTGTACTTTCTGTTTAATGCCAAATAGCATTTTAGTTTGCTCTGTTTTCTTGTAAATTATTTCCAATGTATCAAGTAATTATATTTACATTTTTTCATTAAATTTTTGGGTCTAATTGTGTTGCTGTCCTGGTGCTCTGTGGGGTCTGTTTGTGTTTTTGAACAGAGCCCCAGGACCAGCTTGCTTAGGGGGCTCTTCTCCAGGTAAATGTCTATGTAGGTGATGGTTTTGTTATGGAAGGTTTGCAAATCGCTTCCTTTTAGGTGGTTGTAGAATTTAACGTCTCTTTTCTGGATTTTGATTATTAGCGGGTATTGACCTAATTCTGCTCTGCATGCATTATTTGGTGTTTTACATTGTACATGGAGTATATTTTTGCAGAATTCTGCCTGCAGAGTTTCAATTTGGTGTTTGTTCCATTCAGTGAATTCTTGGTTGGTGAGCGGACCCCAGACCTCACAACCTTAAAGAGCAATATAACTGATTCAAGTATTTTTAGACAAATCCTTTTTGTGTGCTTTGGGCAATGGTGTCTGGAATTTGTATTTGTGGTCCTGGCAAATAGATTTTTTTTGGAACACCATTATTTTTGTCTCACTGAGATTTACTGTTTCTCTCTCTCTCACTCTCACTCACCTTTTTTTAATTAATTATTTTTATTTCACCTTTATTTAACCAGGTAGGCCAGTTGAGAACAAGTTTTCATTTACAACTGCGACCTGGCCAAGATAGAGTAAAGCAGTGCGACACAAACAACAACACAGAGTTACACATGGGACAAACAAATGTACAGTCAATAACAAATAGAAAAATCTATATACAGTGTGTGCAAATGTAGTAAGATTAGGGAGGTAAGGCAATAAATAGGCCATAGTGGCGAAATAATTACAATTTAGCAATTAAACACTGTTGTGATAGATGTGCAGAAGATGAATGTGCAAGTAGAGATACTGGGATACAAAGGAGCAAAGAATAATAACATGGGGATGAGGTAGTTGGGTGGGCTATTTACAGATGGGCTATGTACAGGTACAATGATCGGTAAGCTGCTCAGATAGCTGATGCTTAAAGTTAGTGAGGGAGATATAAGTCTCCAGCTTCAGTGATTTTTGCAATTCGTTCCAGTCATTGGCAACAGAGAACTGGAAGGAAAGGTGGACAAAGGAGGAGTTGGCTTTGCGGGTGACAAGTGAAATATACCTGCTGGAGCGCATGCTACAGGTGGGTGGTGCTATGGTGACCAGTGAGTTGAGATAAGGCAGGGCTTTACCTAGCAAAGACTTATAGATGACCTGGAGCCAGTGGGTTTGGCGGCAAATATGAAGCAAGGGCCAGCCAACGAGAGCATACAGGTCATAGTGATGGTTAGTATATAGGGCTTTGGTGACAAAACAGAGGTGGATCAGAGGTGGATCAGAGAATCACCAGCAGCAAGTGCGACATCATTGATATATACAGAAAACAGAGTCGGCCTGAGAATTGAACCTTGTGGCACCCCATAGAGGATGCCAGAGGTCCGGATAACAGACCCTCCGATTTAACACACTGAACTCTATCTGAGAAGTAGTTGGTGAACCAGGCGAGGCAGTCATTTGAGAAGCCAAGGCTATTGAGTCTGCCGATAAGAATACGGTGATTGACAGAGTCGAAAGCCTTGACAAGGTCGATGAAGACGACTGCACAGTACTGTCTTTGACTTTAGAAAGACAGGGTAGGACAGATATAGGTCTGTAACAGTTTGGTTCTAGAGTGTCAACCCCTTTGAAGAGGGGGATGACCGCGGCAGCTTCCCAATCTTTAGGGATCTCAGACTATACTAAAGAGCGGTTGAACAGGCTAGTAAATTGGTTGCAACAATTGCGGTGGATAATTTTAGGAAGAGAGGGTCCAGATTGTCTAGTCCAGCTGATTTGTAGGGGTACAGTTTTTGCAGCTCTTTCAGAACATCAGCTGTCTGGATTTGGGTGAAGGAGAAATGAAGGAGGCTTGGGCAAGTTGCTGTGGGGGGTGCAGAGCTGTTGACTGGGGTAGGGGAGGCCAGATGGAAAGCATGACCAGCCGTAGAAAAATGCTTATTGAAATTCTCAATGATCATAGATTTATCGGTGGTGACCGTGTTTCCTAGCCTCAGTGCAGTGGGCATCTGGGAGGAGGTGCTCTTAATCTCCATGGACTTTACAGTGTCCCAGCACTTTTTGGAGTTTGTGCTACAGGATGCAAATTTCTGTTTGAAAAAACTAGCCTTAGCTTTCTTAAAACTGCCTGTTTATTTTGGTTCCTAACTTCCCTGAAAAGTTGCATATCGCGGGGGCTATTCGATGCTAATGCAGTATGCCACAGTATATTTTTGTGCTGGTCAAGGGCAGTCAGGTCTGGAGTGAACCAAGGGCTATGTAATGCTCCGGGTGCGACGAGGTGGAATAGCCCGCACTGGGCTATGCAGGCGAACCGGGGACACCGTGCGCAAGGCTGGTGCCATGTAAGCCGGCCCAAGGAGACGCACTGGAGACCAGATGCGTAGAGCCGGCTTCATGGCACTTGGCTCGATGCCCACTCTAGCCCGGCCGATACGCGGAGCTGGAATGTACCGCACAGGGTCCGCACTGGGGACACCGTGCGCTCCACAGCATAACACGGTGCCTGCCCGGTCTCTCTAGCCCCCCGGTAACCACAGGAAGTTGGCTCAGGTCTCCTACCTGGCGTAGCCATACTCCCTGTTAGCCACCCCCCAATAAATGTTTGGGGCTGACTCTCAGGCTTCCATCCACGACGCCGCGCTGCCTCCTCATACCGGCGCCGCTCCGCTTTCCCGCCTCCCGTTCTTCCTTGGGGCGGCGATATTCTCCTGGCTGAGCCCAGGGTCCTTTACCATCCAAATCTTCCTCCCATGTCCATTTCTCCAAATAGTGCAGCCTCTCCCACTGCTGCTGCTGCTGCTCCTGTTGCTGCTGCCTCTGTTGCTTCTCCTGCTGCTCCTCTTGCCGTTGCCCGTTACCACGCCGCTTGGTCCTGTTGGGGTGCGGGATTCTGTAATGCTCCGGGTGTCGTGGGTGTGGAGTCAAATGCAGGAGACAGAGAGTTCAATGCTGCGCGTCTTTTAATCGCACCAACGCACCACAGGGTGCTCACAAAAAAGTTACGTTCCCAAAACACAGGGAATCAAAATGTACAATGGGAAACAATCCCGACCGGACACTAACACGTGCCTATACCACAGAGCCGAAGGTTACATAGAAATACCCAAATCATAGAAAAACAAACATAGACTGCCCACCCAACTCACGCCCTGACCATACTAACTACATACAAAACAAAGGAAATAGAGGTCAGAACGTGACAGGCTATATATGTTCTTAGATCTACATTTTTTGAAAGGGGCATGTTTATTTATTTAAGATATTCTCTATCATTCTATCAGTCTGTCTCATTCTTCCTCTCTCTCTGTTTCAATCTTTCTTTCTCCAATAATGCAATTTTAGTGTTGTATATTACTGTTACTAAAATAACTCTAAAATACAAAAAATGTAATATTTAAATAAATTACTATATTATAGCTGCAATATGGAACTTTTTGGTGATCAGACCAAATTGACAAAAACATTTAGTTATAGATCTGTCATTCTCATTGAAAGCAAGTCTATAAAGCGATATATCTGTTCTATATGTGCTATTTCTATGCTTCCCATTCTTAAGGTACATTTTTGCTTCTTTTACTTTCACTTTTGTACACCAGCTTCAAACAGCTGAAAATACAATGTTTTTGGTTGTGGAACATATATTTCACAGCGGTTCTGTACACAATGACTGCTTGTTTTGTCACTTAAGCTGAAATTAGGTGGACTATTACAATTTTAGCAACCAGGAAATGGCGGAGCGATTTATGCATATCACATCTTCAATAAATACCTCTTAAAGTTCTTACAATATATATATATATATATATATATATATATATAGTATATACATACACTACCAGTCCAAAGTTTTAGAACACCTACTCATGCAAGGGTTTTATTTTTACTATTTTCTTCATTATAGAATAATAGTGAAGACATCAGAACTATGAAATAAAACATAGAGAATCATCTAGTAACCAAAAAAGTGTTAAACAAATCAAAATATATTTTAGATTTGAGATTCTTCAAATAGCCTCCCTGTGCCTTGATGAAAGCTTTTAACACTCTTGGCATTCTCACAACTAGCTTCATGAGGAGAGTGGAATTTTGTGGAATTTGTGGAATTTCTTTCCCTCTTAATGCATTTTAACAAATCAGTTGTGTTGTGACAAGGTTGGGGTGGTATACAGAAGATAGCCCTATTTGGTAAAAGACCAAGTCCATATTATGGCTCAAATAAGCAAAGAGAAACAACAGTCCAGCATTACTTTAAAACTTCTTACGGATAGGCGGGACAGTTGCTTCCCACTTGGGCAAAAAAAACAGGGAAAATGCAGCGCGGCAAATATTTTTTTTAAATATAAAATCAAACTTACATTAAATCACACATGTAAGATACTCAATTAAAGCTACACTCGTTGTGAATCCAGCCAACATGTCAGATTTAAAAAATGCTTTTCGGCGAAAGCATAAGAAGCTATTATCTGATGATAGCACCAGCAGTAAACAAAGGGGGTAGCATATTTCAACCCTGCAGGCGCTACACAAAACGCAGAAATAAAATATAAAACATGCATTACCTTTGATGAACTTCTTTTGTTGGCACTCCAATATGTCCTATAAACATCACAATTGGTCCTTTTGTTCAATTAATTCCGTCCATATATATCCAAAATGTCCATTTATAAAGCGCATTTGATCCAGACAAAAACAGCTTCCAAAAAAACGCAACGTCACTACAAAATATTTCAAAAGTTGCCTTTAAACTTTGTCAAAATATTTCAAACTACTTTTGTAATAAAACTTTAGGTATTTTTAAACGTTAATAATTGATCAAATTGTAGACGGGTCTATCTGTGTTCAATAAAGGAATGAAAACAAACCAGCGCTACTTTTCACATCTTGCGCAACTCTCAACAGTGTTACCCAGTTCCTAGTTGGCCTACTTCTTCATTGCACAAGGAATAACCTCAACCAAATTCCAAAGACTGGTGACATCCAGTGGAAGCGGTAGGAACTGAAAACCAGTTCCTAAGAAATATTGTTTTCCAACGAGAACTCACTGAACAGACAGAGACCTCAAAAATAAAAAAGTCTGAACGGTTAGTCCTCAGGGTTTTGCCTGCTACATAAGTTCTGTTATACTCACATACATGATTCAAACAGTTTTAGAAACTTCAGAGTGTTTTCCATCCAAATCTATGAATAATATGTATATCTTATATTCTTGGCACGAGTAGCAGGAAGTTGAAATTGGGCACGCTATTTATCTAAAAGTGAAAATTCTGCACCCTAGCCCCAAGAGGTTTAAGACATGAAGGTCAGTCAATACGGAACATTTCAAGAACTTTGAAAGTTTCTTCAAGTGCAATCGCAAAAACCATCAAGCTCTATGGTGGTGGAAACCAAACACATACAGAGACCATACGTCCACCTACTCTGCATCTCACAAAGACCCAGAGTTACCTCTGCCGCAGAGAACCACCGTGTCTTTGTGAGACGCAGAGTAGGTGAACGGATGGTCTCCGTATGTGTGGTTTCCACCATGAAGTATGGAGGAGGAGGTGTGATGGTGTTGGGGTGGTTTGCTGGTCACACTGTCTGTGATTTATTTAGAATTCAAGGCACACTTAACCATAATCACTACCACAGCAATACGCCATCCCATCTGGTTTGTGTTCAGTCAAATCAAATCAAATTTGTCACGGAAGCGCCGAATACAACAAGTGTAGACTTTACTGTGAAATGCTTACTTACAAGCCCTTAACAACAAAGACGAGGCTATATACAGAGGGCACCGGTACCGATCAGAGTGCGAGGCTACAAGTTGGTTGTGGTAATTTGTACATGTAGGTAGGGGTTAAGTGACTATGCATAAACAGTGAGTAGCAGCAGTGTACAAAACGGAGGCGGGGGGGGGGGGGGGGGGGGGGTGTCAATGTAAATTGTCCGTTCGTGATTTTATTAATTGTTCAGCAGTTTTAAGGCTTGGGGCTAGAAGCTGTTGAGGGGCCTTTTGGTCCTAGACCAAAAGGTTCCGCTCCGGTACCGCTTGCCGTGCGGTAGCAGAGAAATCAGTCTATAACTTGGGTGACTGAATTTTATGAGCTTTCCTCTGACACCGCCTATTGTATATGTCCTGGTTGGCAGGGAGCTTGGCCCCAGTGATGTACTGGGCCGTTCGCACTACCCTCTGTAGCGCCTAACGGTCAGATGCCGAGCAGTTGCCATACCAGGTGGTGTTGCAACAGGTCAGGATGCTCTCGATGGTGCAGCTGTGGAACCTTTTGAGAATCTGCCAAATCTTTTCAGTCTCCTGAGTGGGGAAAGGTTTTGTTGTGCCCTCTTCACGACTGCCTTGGTATGTTTGGACCATGATAGTTCGGTGTTAATGGGGGCCTGTTCGGCCCACCTTTTCCTGTAGTCCACGAGCAGCTCCTTTGTCTTGCTCACATTGAAAGAGAGGTTGTTGTCCTGGCACCACACTGCCAGTTCTCTGACCTCCTCCCTATAGGCCGTCTCATTGTTGTCTGTGATCAGGCCTATCACTTTTGTGTCGTCAGCAAAATTAATGATGGTGTTGGAGTCGTGTTTGACCACGCAGTCATTTGTGTACAGGGAGTACAGGAGGGGACTAAGCACAAACCCCTTAGAGGCCAAATTATTAAGGATCAGCGTGGCAGATGTGTTGTTGCCTACTCTTACCACCTGGGGGTGACCCGTCAGGAAGTCCAGGATCTAGTTGCAGAGGCAGGTGTTAAGTCCCAGAGTCCTTAGCTTAGTGATGAGCTTCGTAGGCAATATGATGTTGAACGCTGAGCTGTAGTCAATGAACAGCATTCTCACATCATCTGTGGATCTGTTGGGGTGATATGTGAATTGGAGTGGGTCTAGGGTACCTGGGAAGATGTTGTTGATGTGAGCCATGACCAGCCTTTCAAAGCACTTCATGGCTACCGACGTGAGTGCCACAGGGCGGTAATCATTTAGGCAGGTTACCTTCGCTTCCTTGGGAACAGGGACTATGGTGGTCTGATTGAAACATGTAGGTATTACAGACTCAGCCAGGGAGAGGTTGAAAATGTCAGTTAAGACACTTGCCAGTTGGTTCGCGCATGCTTTGAGTACACGTCCAGGTAATCCGTCTGGCCCAGCGGCTTTGTGAATTTTGACCTGTTTAAAGGTTGTGTTCACATCGGCTACGGAGAGCGTTATCACACAGTCATCCAGAACAGCTGGTGCTCTCGTGCATGCTTCAGTGTAGCATGCCTCGAAGCGAGCATAAAAGGTATTTAGCTCGTTTTGTAGGCTCGCGTCACTGGGAAGCTAGCACATGGATTTCCCTTTGTAGTCCGTAATAGTTTTCAAGCCCTGCCACATCCGATGAGCGTCAGAGCTGGTGTAGTGGGATTCAATCTTAATCCTGTATTGACGCTTTGCTTATTTGATGGTTTGTCTGAGGTCATAGCGGGATTTCTTATTAGCATCCGGATTAGTCTCCCGCTCCTTGAAAGCGGCAGCTCTAGCCTTAAGCTCAATGCGGATGTTGCCGGTATTCCATGGCTTCTGGTTGGGATATGTATGTACAGTCACTGGGGGGACAACGTTGATGCACTTATTGATGATGCCGATGACTGAGGTGGTGTACTCCTCAATGCCATTGGATGAATCCCAGAACATATTCCAGTCTATGCTAGCAAAACAGTCCTGTAGTGTAGCAGCCGCATCATCTGACCACTTCTGTAATGAGCGAGTCACTGGTACTTCCTGCTTTAGTTTTTGCTTGTAAGCAGGAATCAGGAGGATAGAATTGTGATCAAATTTGCCAAATGGAGGGCGGGGGAGAGCTTTGTATGCATCTCTGTGTGTGGAGTAAAGGTGGTCTATGCTTTTTTTTCTCTGGTTGCACATGTGACATGCTGGTAAAAATTTGGTAAAACTGATTTAAGTTGGCCTGCATTAAAGTCCCCGGCCACTAGGCGCACCGCTTCTGGGTGAGCATTTTCTTCTTTGCTTATGGCCTTATAGAGTTCGTTGAGAGCGGTCTTAGTGCCAGCTTCATTCTGTGGTGGTAAATAGACTGCTATGAATAATATAGATGAGCACTCTCTTGGTAGATAGTGTGGTCTACGTCTTCTCATAAGGTACTCTACCTCAGGCGAGCGATACCTCGAGACTTCTTTAATATTAGACATTGCGCACCAACTGTTATTGACAAATAGACACACACCCCCACCCCTCATCTTACCAGAGGTAGCTTCTCTGTTCTGCGGGTGCATGGAAAATCCCGCTAGCTCTATATTGTCCGTATTGTCATTCAGCCACATCTCAGTGAAACATAAGATGTTACAGGTTTTGATGTCCCCTTGGTAGGATAATCTTAATCGTAGGTCATCAAGGAGATTGATGAAGTGCTGCATCAGACTTGAACTCAATTGAGATGGTTTGGGATGAGTTGGATGGCAGAGTGAACAAGAGCTCAGTATATGTGGGAACTCCTTCAAGACTGTTTGAAAAGCATTCCTCATGAAGCTGGTTGAGAGAATGCCAAGAGTGTGCAAAGCTGTCATCAAGGCAAAGGGTGGCTACTTTGAAGAATCTAAGATCTAAAATAGATTTAGATTTGTTTAACACTTTTTTGGTTACTACATTGTTCCATGTGTGTTATTTCATAGTTTTGATGTCTTCACTATTATTCTATAATGTAGAAATATTAAAAATCAAGAAAAACCCTTGAATGAGTAGGTGTGTCCAAACTTTTGACTGGTACTCTCTATATAGTGTATCTTCTGTTAGCAATGTTAAAAAGTACTTTCTTTACATTCAGGTCAGAAATGGACTGAAGACCAACCGAGTCAGTATATGATTTTAGAAACTCTAGTCTGGATAAATCGACATTGGATATACTGTATGATGAGCTCAATGTTTATAATCCAGAAGGCAAATTAGTATGTATAAGTATAGTTTAAAGTTTAGTATAATAAACAGGGGGTGGCATACGACCCAATGCTACAGACACCATTATTGTCATAAAACTGTATGGGAAATCGTTACCTAAATCACAATGGAGCTTGTTAAAAATGTTAGCTTATGACCCAAACATTCAAAGTTATCAACGGTAAGCACAAAGCACACTCCTGTGTAACTAGGATCTAAATGATTACAGGCAACTGTCTTTTCTATCAATCTGTGGAAACTAGCCCAAAGGAGCCACTGACCAATAGGAAATTAAACTAATGTGCTTTAATATCTCCAAGAATTATGGAAATTCAAAGCCATGACTGGGACCCAAACAGTCCCAGGTAGCAGATTGTGTTCCAGCAGGCAGGGACGATAATATCACTGGATGCCAGTTCATCAGTGGCCACGGACTTCGAGTGCTCCTTCCAAAGGCAACATAATTCAATCTTCTCTCCCTTTCCTTTAATATATTATTGTAAAGGTTCACTGTCATGGGAGGTACCATCATAGAGCAAATAAGCAAATTGATTAAGAGTTTCTCTCCATTCCCCAAGCCTTCTCTCCTGTGGCCTTGGACAGTTACAAACTGCACTTTCAGGCTGCACAGAAGAGATTGGAATTTGATAAAGATCATAGCTTGAATACGGGTCATGAGCATATTTCACAGCCTTGTTCATGATTCTAACACTACTATCGTGACACTACAGCCTTGTATGTTCATTGATCATTTATTTACTCCTTATTTTGCCAGGTAAGTTCACTGAGAAATCATTCTCATTTAAAGCAACGATGTGGAGAAAGTTACAAAACATAGTAAAAATACAAAATATACAGTATAAGCAAGCAAAAAAAACACAAAAACTATACATTTAAAATAAAACGATCAAGCATTGAATCATAAGAAACAAACACATTCTTCCTTAAAAAGGTCCTCACACAGCCGTCTGAACTGCCTCAGAGGCACCAAGTCTTCCAATTTCAGCGAACTCTGTCGACCATTCCATAAGCACGGTGGAAAATAGTTAAAGGCAGATTTGCCTAACTGTCGAGGGGATCTCCAGAGTTAGCCATCCCGGAGACCATGTCTGAATTTCTGTAGTTTAACAAGGAATCGAGGTACGGTGGAAATATATGCAAGAGGGCTTTATTAACAGAAAGTGTGCAGTGCATTGATCTACGAAACTTCAAAGGGGGAAGTGATATGCGCTGAAACTATCACCTGTAATAAATAATATAGAAAGTATGCCTTCAGGTAACTGCCAATGGAAACACTTGAGTAAATGGGGACAAAAACTACAGTTGAAGTCGGAAGTTTTCAGAGACTTAGGTTGGAGTCATTAAAACTCGTTTTTCAACCACTCCACAATTTCTTGTTAACAAACTATAGTTTTGGCAAGTCAGTTAGGACATCTACTTTGTGCATGACACAAGGATTTTTTTACCAACAATTGTTTACAGACAGATAATTTCACTTATAATTTACTGAATCACAATTCCAGTGGGTCAGAAGTTTGCATACACTAAGTTGACTGTGCCTTTAAACAGCTTGGAAAATTCCAGAAAATTATGTCATGGCTTTAGAAGCTTCTGATAGGCTAATTGACATCATTTGAGGCAATTGGATGGGTATCTGTGGATGTATTTCAAGGCCTACCTTCAAACTCAGTGCCTCTTTGCTTGACATCATGGGAAAATCAAAAATCAGCCAAGACCTCGGAAAAAAATTGTAGACCTCCATGAGTCTGGTTCATCCTTGGGAGCAATTTCCAAATGACTGAAGGTACCACATTCACCTGTACAAACAATAGTACGCAAGTATAAACACCATGGGAACACGCAGCCGTCATACTGCTCAGAAAGGAGACACGTTCTGTCTCCTAGAGATGAACGTACTTTGGTGTGAAAAGTGCAAATCAATCCCAGAACAACAGCAAAGGACCTTGTGAAGATGCTGGAGGAAACAGGTACAAAAGTATCTATATCCACAGTAAAACAAGTCCTATGTCGACATAACCTGAAAGGCCATTCAGCAAGGAAGAAGCCACTGCTCCAAAACTGCCATTAAAAAAAACAGACTACGGTTTGCAACTGCACATGAGGACAAAGATCGTACTTTTTGGAGAAATGTCCTCTGGTCTGATGAAACAAAAATAGAACTGTTTGGCATAATGACCATCGTTATGTTTGGAGGAAAAAGGGGGAAGCTTGCAAGCCGAAAGAACACCATCCCAACCGTGAAGCACGGGGGTGGCAGCATCAAGTTGTGGCGGTGCTTCACAAAATTGATGGCATCATGAGGAAATGAAATGATGTGAATATATTGAAGCAACATCTCTAGGCATCAGTCAGGAAGTTAAAGCTTGGTTGCAAATGGGTCTTCCAAATGGACAATGACCCCAAGCATACTTCCAATGATGTGGCAAAATTGCTTAAGGACAACAAAGTCAAGGTATTGGAGTGGCCATCACAAAGCCCTGACCTCAACCCTATAGAAAATGTGTGAGCAGAACTGAAAAAGCGTGTGCGAGCAAGGAGGCCTACAAACCTGACTCAGTTACACCAGCTCTGTCAGGAGGAATGGGCCGAAATTCACCCAACTTATTGTGGGAAGCTTGTGGAAGGCTACCTGAAACGTTTGACCCAAGTTAAACAATTTAAAGGCAATGCTACCAAATACTAATTGAGTGTATGTAAACTTCTGACCCACTGGGAACGTGATGAAAGAAATATTGGCTGAAATAAATCATTCTCTCTACTATTATTCTGAAATTTCACATTTTTAAAATACTGGTGATCCTAACTGACCTAAGACAGGGAATTTTTTACTAGGATTAAATGTCAGGAATTGTGAAAAACTGAGTGTAATTGTATTTGGCTAAGGTGTATGTAAACTTCCAACTTCAACTGTGTATTGAAAGCAGGTGCTTCCACACAGGTGTGGTTCCTGAGAAAATGAAGCAATTAGTGTCATGTATAAAAATCCTAGGCAGGTCATTCTTTTTGGCTGCTATGGCTATGCCCCCATAGGATGACAATGTCTCCATCCACTAGGCACGAGTGGTCACTGAATGGTTTGATGATCACGAAAACAATGTAAGCCATATGCCATGGCCGTCTTAGTCACCAGATCTAAACCCAATTGAATACTTATGGGACATTCTGGAGTGGCATCCGACAAAACACAAAAATTATGGAATTTCTTATGGTAGAATGGTGTCCCATCCCCCGAATAGAGTTCCAGACACTTGTAGAATCTATGCCAAGCTGCATTGAAGCTGTTCTGGCGGCTTGTAATGGTCCAATGCCCTATTAAGAAACTGTATGTTGGTGTTTCCTTTGTTTTGACAGTTACCTGTATATATAGTATACCTATATTTTAATATTTGATTTGCTTAATTGAAAAAACTGAATTCCAACAACCCTCTCAAGAAGGGCTGAATGCTCTAGTCGTCCTTGTACCTACCTAGTCAACAGCACAAGAGAGAGAGAGAGAGAGAGAGAGAGAGAGAGTAGGAGTGAGAGAGAGAGAGAGAGAGAGAGAGAGAGAGAGAGAGAGAGAGAGAGAGAGAGAGAGAGAGAGAGACAGACAGACAGACAGACAGACAGACAGAGAGATAGAGAGAGAGAGAGAGTGAGTGAATTATGGTTGTACCTGTCTGGCCAACACGCATCACGATTGATAGGAACATCACAGCGGCACTCAGTTTGTCAATTTGCAGAGAAGAGAAATGTAGAGAGAGGGAAAGGATGAAAAAAGCAGCATGGTTTGTGCATCAGCAGTCCCAGATGTGCTGTTGGATAGAGAATATGAAGGCTCTTTGTTATATTTCACATTCTCATTGCGTGTATGACCCTGAGCGTTCTGCGCTCTGCGTTGAGTGGGGCTGACGAATGGGAGAGAAAGGGAGAGAAAAATGGGAGAGTTGGTGGATGGGAAAAAGGGAAGACGGAGAAATCTAAAGGGAGGGAGTGATAAAGAAATTATTTGAATATGAGAAAAATGAAAGAGGGAAAAAGAAGATGCTGATAGTGTTATTGACAGACAACCAGTAATGGAGTTTAAACTAACTGGAATGTAAATTGACTAGTTAACACCACCAACATCAACAAACACCACCCATTACAGCTATCAGTGATTATGCCCCCTGTGTACATGAGCGTTACCAATGTAATATTGTACAGTTTAATGTCATAATGTACAATAAAGTCAACCCCAGTGAAACCCACATAACTACATTAGCTTCATTGACTTCATTGTCTGACTCCTAATGCCCTTCATTTCTTTTGTGATTGAGGAGCTCGTTTCCATGGTGTCCTTGTGATTATGATAAGTATAGGAAAAAGAATTGGCTGTGATTTTAGAGGAGCAATGCAAACCTCTGGGCTTCTTATTTACAGAAAGCTGACAGCAACCATGTGTATGTGACAAATACATTTGATTTGAATACATGGGTGATATAGGGGTGATTCCAGATGTTCTTGTCAGAAACACATAGCTAGCAGCACCTGCAGGTGGTTCTGTATGCCTGAAGGCACAAGGTGAGACACAAATGCAGATACAATAGGCAGATGATTAGAGTCTTACACTGGTAGGCTTGATTACCAACAACGACGAGACGGCCTACAGGGAGGAGGTGAGGGCCCTCGGAGTGTGGTGTCAGGAAAATAACCTCACACTCAACGTCAACAAAACTAAGGAGATGATTGTGGACTTCAGGAAACAGCAGAGGGAACACCCCCCTATCCACATCGATGGAACAGTAGTGGAGAGGGTAGCAAGTTTTAAGTTCCTCGGCATACACATCACAGACAAACTGAATTGGTCCACTCACACAGACAGCATCATGAAGAAGGCGCAGCAGCGCCTCTTCAACCTCAGGAGGCTGAAGAAATTCGGCTTGTCACCAAAAGCACTCACAAACTTCTACAGATGCACAATCGAGAGCATCCTGGCGGGCTGTATCACCGCCTGGTATGGCAACTGCACCGCCCTCAACCGTAAGGCTCTCCAGAGGGTAGTGAGGTCTGCACAACGCATCACCGGGGGCAAACTACCTGCCCTCCAGGACACCTACACCACCCGATGTCACAGGAAGGCCATAAAGATCATCAAGGACATCAACCACCCGAGCCACTGCCTGTTCACCCCGCTATCATCTAGAAGGCGAGGTCAGTACAGGTGCATCAAAGCTGGGACCGAGAGACTGAAAAACAGCTTCTATCTCAAGGCCATCAGACTGTTAAACAGCCACCACTAACACTGAGTGGCGGCTGCCAACACACTGACACTGACTCAACTCCAGCCACTTTAATAATGGGAATTGATGGGAAATGATGTAAATATATCACTAGCCACTTTAAACAATGCTACCTTATATAATGTTACTTACCCTACATTATTCATCTCATATGCATACGTATATACTGTACTCTATATCATCGACTGTATCCTTATGTAATACATGTATCACTAGCCACTTTAAACTATGCCACTTTGTTTACATACTCATCTAATTTGTACATACTGTACTCGATACCATCTACTGTATCTTGCCTATGCTGCTCTGTACCATCACTCATTCATATATCCTTATGTACATATTCCTTATTCCCTTACACTGTGTACAAGACAGTAGTTTTGGAATTGCTAGTTAGATTACTTGTTATTACTGCATTGTCGGAACTAGAAGCACAAGCATTTCGCTACACTCGCATTAACATCTGCTAACCATGTGTATGTGACAAATAAAATTTGATTTGATTTGATTTGTTTATTAATCCAAATGGTCACGGACAGGCAAAAAGGTCAAAACCAGATCAGAGTCCAGGAGGTACAGAGTGGCAGACAGGCTCGTGGTCAAGGCAGGCAGAATGGTCAGGCAGGCAGGTACAAAGTCCAGAAACAGGCAAGGCTCAAAACTGGGAGGACTAGAAAAAGGAGACTGCATACAGCAGGAGAATGGGAAAACCGCTGGTTGACTTGGAAACATACAATATGAACTGGCACCGAGAGACAGGAAACACAGGGTTGAATACACTGGGGAAAATAAGCGACACCTGAAGGGGGTGGAGACAATCACAAGGACAGGTGAAACAGATCAGGGCATGACAGTATGTTAGTGGTAGCTGCACAAAGAAAAGGCTGTCGAAAGGAGGGAGTGGTATGTGGGAATTTCCATGGCAAAAGAATTACGCTGTGACTCTGACTTTAAAATGTTTACCAAAAATCATTGATTTCAAAGGTTAACAAACCATAGAACTCTATTGCCTTATGACTCATCCTGAATTTAATTATGTTTCTCTATCGATCGCCATAAACATTGTCTGCTTCTGCCACCCTAGAAGTCGTTTGTGTGACTTCAAAATGATTGGCGTATTATAAAATAAATTAATCAGCGATTGGATCGTCTCCAACAAATCTGACCAATTGATAACATCATCAAGTAGGCTAGCTCTGGCCCCAACCCATCAGTTTCTGGGACCAATCAGAACAGTCAGAATGTGTCTCCACTCATCGTGGAGAATAAAAATCTGTTTGGCCGGAGTGGTGTAGATGGGTAGGCAGGCATGCAAAGAATTCTATCCACAAGGTCTACTTTGAATGATTTCCGCTGAAAGTTTTACAAAAACACATTTACAGAAAGAACTATACAGATACAAAGTTTGGTAACAGAATAAAACTGAGGGATATGTTAGCGTAATTCAGTTTGCAAACTTTGCGTCTTAACAATTTTTAGAGTACATTTTTTATATATTTTTATTTACTGTGTAAATTGGTCAAAGTAGTCATTTTACAGAGGTTACGGTTTGTTCAACTTTTTAAAAACTTTTTTTTTGTTTAGCATACATTTTAAAGTGAAAAATCAGAGTCTCTTATGTTACTGTGGAATTGGCTAATGTGATAAATACAATGAAAAGGTCCACTAGGAGAGCTGACCACACATGCGTGTGGCCGCCAACATAACAGCAGGTGCAGCACACATTTCAAAAGCATGGTTCTTATTCTGTGTGAAAGCACAGTGTAACGTCTGCTTCCAACTCACACCCTCAACCACGTAGATTCCCTGCATGCAGCTCAGTATCCAGCCCACTTTCCAGCTCACACTCTCAAACACCTCGATCCCCTGAATGCAGCTCACTCTCCAGATCCCAATCACCTGAATTCTAATCACCTGTTCAAATCAAATCAAATCAAATTTATTTAAATAGCCCTTCATACATCAGCTGATATCTCAAAGTGCTGTACAGAAACCCAGCCTAAAACCCCAAACAGCAAGCAATGCAGGTGTTGAAGCACGTTGGCTAGGAAAAATCCCTAGAAAGACCAAAACCTAGGAAGAAACCTAGAGAGGAACCAGGCTTTGAGGGGTGGCCAGTCCTCTTCTGGCTGTGCCGGGTGGAGATTATAACAGAACATGGCCAAGATGTTCACATGTTCATAAATGACCAGCATGGTCAAATAATAGGTCTGTGACAGGTAGCACGCCCGGTGAACAGGTCAGGATTCCATAGCCGCAGGCAGAACAGTTGAAACTGGAGCAGCAGCACGGCCAGGTGGACTGGGGAAAGCAAGGAGTCATCATGCCAGGTAGTCCTGAGGCATGGTCATAGGGTTCAGGTCCTCCGAGAGAGAGAAAAAAAGAGAGAATTAGAGAGAGCATACTTAAATTCACACAGGACACCGGATAAGACAGGAGAAGTACTCCAGATATAACAAACTAACCCTAGCCCCCGACACATAAACTACTGCAGCATAAATACTGGAGGCTGAAACAGGAGGGGTCAGGAGACACTGTGGCCCCATCCGATGATACCCACGGACAGGGCCAAACAGGAAGGATATAACCCCACCCACTTTGCCAAAGCACAGCCCCCACACCACTAGAGGGATATCTTCAACCACCAACTTACCATCCTGAGACAAGGCCGAGTATAGCCCACAAAGATCTCCGCCACGGCACAACCCAAGGGGGGGCACCAACCCAGACAGGAAGATCACATCAGTGACTCAACCCACTCAAGTGACGCACCTCTCCTAGGCACGGCACGAAAGAGCACCAGAAAGCCAGTGACTCAGCCCCTGTAATTGGGTTAGAGGCAGAGAATCACAGAGGAAAGAGAGGAACCGGCCAGGCAGAGACAGCAAGGGCGGTTCATTGCTCCAGAGCGTTTCCGTTCACCTTCACACTCCTGGGCCAGACTACACTCAATCATATGACCCACTGAAGAGATGAGTCTTCAGTAAAGACTTAAAGGTTGAGACCGAGTTTGTGTCTCTCACATTCCATAAAAATGGAGCTCTATTGGAGAAAGCCCTGCCTCCAGCTGTTTGCTTAGAAATTCTAGGGACAATTAGGAGGCCTGCGTCTTGTGACCGTAGCGTATGTGTAGGTATGTACGGCAGGACCAAATCAGAGAGATACGTAGGAGCAAGCCCATGTAATGCTTTGTAGGTTAGCAGTAAAACCTTGAAATCAGCCCTTGCCTTGACAGGAAGCCAGTGTAGGGAGGCTAGCACTGGAGTAGTATGATCAGATTTTTTGGTTCTAGTCAGGATTCTAGCAGCCGTATTTAGCACTAACTGAAGTTTATTTAGTGCTTTATCGACGGAAAGTAGAGCATTGCAGTAGTCTAACCTAGAAGTAACAAAAGCATGGATTAATTTTTATGCATCATTTTTGGACAGAAAGATTCTGATTTTTGCAATGTTACATAGATGGAAAAAAGCTGTCCTTGAAACAGTCTTGATATGTTCGTCAAAAGAGAGATCAGGGTCCAGAGTAACGCCGAGTTCTTTCACAGGTTTATTTGAGACGACTGTAAAACCATTAAGATTAATTGTTAGATTCAACAGAAGATCTCTTTTTTTCTTGGGACCTAGAACAAGCATCTCTGTTTTGTCCGAGTTTAAAAGTAGAACGTTTGCAGCCATCCACTTCCTTATGTCTGAAACACAGGCTTCTAGCGAGGGCAATTTTGGGGCTTCACCATGTTTCATTGAAATGTACAGCTGTGTGTCATCCGCATAGCAGTGAATGTTAAAATTATGTTTTCGAATGACATCCCCAAGAGGTAAAATATATAGTGAAAACAATAGTGGTCCTAAAACGGAACCTTGAGGAACACCGAAATTTACAGTTGATTTGTCAGAGGACAAGCCATTCACAGAGACAAACTGACATCTTTCCTACAGATAAGATGTATGTCATTATCACACACTATTTAGTTCAGTTCTTTGTACCCCGTCACTGTGAGGTATTGTTTGTTTTGTGACATGTCTTTCTGAGCTCCGTTTCTTTTATTATTATTTTCTTCTTCCTTCTTCTCTTTCCCCCTTTTGCGATTTTTCTCCTCCAGTGTATGATAGTTTTTACCTGCCTTGCTAACGATGCCTTTTGCCTATTCCCTCCATGTACTTTAGCCTATCAGATTTTCTGTTATCTACCTATTGCCTGATCTCCCGGACTACATTACTATCCTTTTCCCTGCCTGTACTGTTGCCCTTTGCAATAAACACATGCTGCACCCTGCGCTTGAGTCCAGCTCTCTGTCTCCCATCGTGTTCATTACACACAGATACATCTGTTTTGTCTGAGAATACTTGTCACGGCAAAGGTGACCCCATAGACGTGTTTATGTGAAAGAGAAACAAAACATAAATCACTTATAATTCATTCATTATACAGAATTAACTCGGCAATTATGCAATTGTTCACTAATTATCAAACACTAACTATGCAGTGTTTGTTGCTGTTTGTATCTATGGAGATAGCACGTAATGTTATTTGTTCCTTCATTAATATCAGTGACAGTTTTAGTTCATGTTTGATTTCAGTCTTGTTTGGTCTGGCTCTGAGCTTCGAGTAGCAAAACAATCATTTTCAATATTTGGCATTGTCTGATGCCTCTGGCTGATGTCTCCTTTGTTTATGACTGTCGAACCGATATAATATTTGAGTTTCTCTATGTGTCCACTTGTACCATCTGTTGCTGTGCTTACATTAGTCTTGGAGATGCATTGGATGGCCAGGCAGACCTGTGAAATGTACGGTAGAAATCATAAACTCTGCACTCTGAAATGTGTGTAGCACCTGCTGTTGTGTTGGATGCCACACGCATGTGCGGTCAGCTCTCCTAGTGGACCTCTACATCGTATTAATCACATTAGCCATGCTGTGCAATGTTTCTTTAGGCAGCTGGACTGGCGCTACAGTCCCAGTGCTCCCTGAGAGAGTCTGGATGTTTGTGTAGGCGACCTGTTGACTCTTCTGCACTGCGATGTGTTTGGAGGGAGGCGTCCTCTCCTCCACACCACATCCTCTGTGGTCAGTAAGCACACTTTATCCTCTGTTCATAAAGGGGATTTGATGACCAACTCACAGAATGTCATTTCATTTATTGACACTGATCCTATTGTGTTTTGAGAGTAGAAAGTTGACTCAGAAATCCTCTGAGGGTAACAAGGGGGAAGGGTATCCAGAGTGATAGGCATTCATCTTCTACTGGACCAACCAGTTGTCACTGAGGTTATTCGAGAGGGAGAGAGTAATGTTTGTGAAAGAGAGAAGCGGTGGAAAACGTTTGTAAAGGAATGCGCTGATGGTTAGCCTGTGAGTGCCCATATTTTACTGCTGGTCTGTGTTGTTCTGGTTCCAGAACTGGGCCGCTCGTGCAAGCATTCAGCTGGGCCGCCAGTGGCACACTCAGAGCAATTAGGGGTTGAAGGCAGAACAGAATCTGGGGGCAGGGAACGAAGGCTTTCTCCCACTGCGTGAGAAATGCTGAGGTTTCTCTATATGGACACATAGGCAGAGAGAGAGGTTTCTCTATATGGGGTTTCTCTCTCTCTCTCTCTATGTTTCGGAGGGAGGGAGGGAGGGGGAGGGAGGGAGGTTGAGAGAGAGAGAGAGAGAGAGAGAGAGAGAGAGAGAGAGAGAGAGAGAGAGAATAATCGCTTGGACCTTGCAGGATATGCCAGCAGTCAGTCATAAACATTATACGTGTCTCCTTAGTCAAGTACTTTTGCAGAACAAAAGCTTTTATACTTCTGAGGGATTGTAGGCTAGAAATGAAGATAGTCTGGCATCTCCCTCAGCCACGAAAACATGTCAAATGAGTTACCATGTAGGGAGGCAAGACTTCAGCTTTGCATTTGATGCAGTAGCTAACCATTGATTGTGAGGTTGTTTCTGGAAAGGGCATGAAAGTGAATGTCCTCTTGTGTTGAATTTCTTGCATCCTGCAAGTCAGCCAGCAGAGGGGGGGCTTGCGCTGGTCATGTAGCAAGCCAGAAAGAATGGTTGGGATTCAACTTCTTCGGTTCTTTCAATAAACCCATGAAGCCCTCAGGAAATATATGTATCTTAATTGACACTTATCAATAGTAAAAAAATATATCTTATTTAGTTTTATTTATTAGATATTTTCTCAGCATGGCACATTTTTATCACATGAAAGCCTGAAGCTTGTATTCTTATAAAAAGAGCTTTTACTGTATCCTATTCCTAGACCCCCAAAAAACTCCAATGCGTTTGAAGTAGCCTACATTCAAATTCATGCAATGGACTTGAAAATGAAATGGTCATTCTGTCTGATGTGCCATTCGCATAGTGAGACAAAGAGGTCCCTGGGTCGATTTGCAAATCTTCTTATAGATTTAATTAATGATTTAGAGAAGTGCAACACTGCTCCTGGCTAATCTCTTCAGAAGTGAATTTTAATTGGCTTATTAAGATACTATTTTGTGCCCAAGCGAGGATTTAAAGGGCACATAAATCCAGGCACCTATGGCGTGTGTGAGACCTTGGTTCACACGGTCGTTTTGAATACATCTGTCTCCCAGTGGGGTAAACGATGTCGTGCAGCCCCTTTGACTTTACATTGAATAGAAGGATGTAAGGGAACAGCACCCTGTCTTTCAAACAATCCCTTTCACG